>NC_142443.1:120591538-120906153 GCF_059453495.1 Arachis ipaensis | reverse complement strand
CAACCATTTTAACACTTCTCAATCAAATGGCTAAAGGATAAACACAATATCATGTCATACATCCTTCCTCATTCCAATTTCCAATAATACCATTTCCAATCAACCATCATTATACCTAATCAATATCGTACTCACTATCATGTGGTTTCACCCCCAAATCAACCTTAATCATTCCTCAAGCATATATCACAACATACATATCTCTCATGCATTATCATACCATCAAGGCATTGATGCGCATAAAACTAGTTATGCTACGATTAGGAAATTGCACGATCGGCAAAATTCCTTCCGGCAAGTGCACCGGTTATCGTCGTCAAGTAAAAACTCACAATAGAGTGAGGTCGAATCCCACAAGGATTGGTTGAGTGAGCAATTCGGATTAGAAGTTTGTTCTAGTTGAGCGGAATCAAGATTTGAGATGAGAATTGCGGAATGTAAAATTGGCGGGAAAAGTAAATGACAAGAAAATTAAATGGCTGAATCTTAAATTGCATGAATTAAAGAGCAGAATGTAAATTGCTGGAATAAAAAGGGAATGGGGATGATTGCAAGAATTAAATTGCAGAATGTAAAGAGAAAGTGGAAATCAGAAATGGGGAATTCATTGGGTTTAGGAGATATTGAAATCTCCGAATCAAAACATGTAAATCTCTTCCTCAACCAATGCATTCATTGAATTTTGCTTGGCAATCTTATATGATTGGATCCCAATTCCTTGGCTCACCAATGCTCTCTAAAAACAAACAAATTCCCAATCCCTTGGTTTAAATGTTCATAAGAAGAGATGATGCTTGATCACTGATTATACCACACAATTTCATGAACCACAATTTGGTAGGATTACATGTCACAATATCCATCCAAACCCCAATCCAATCCACTGTGAGAAAGCTTCTCTAGCATGAATCCTCCATTCCTTTCCCAAGGCTCCGAAGGATTCCAAGTATGAGTAGTTTCTTTCCCAAGACAACTACTCAATGGAATTAGATCGAGAAGCTTTCTAACAAAATTCAAGAGAAAAGATTGAAGAAGAAGATAAACTATTATTGATTCATTGAATTACAATAGAGCTCCCTAACCCAATGAAAGGGGGTTTAGTGAATCATAGCTCTGAATTCAATTACAAAGAAAAGGAAAACTAGCTAAAAGTGAAAGTAAAGTCCTTTCTAACTTAACTTCTATCCTATTTATACACTTTCTATATTGAGCTTCAGTTGTGCTTCTTGGGCTTTGAGGCCTCTCCTTGCTTTCCTTTTGCCTTGGGTTTATGATCCATAATCTTGATGAGGTTGTTGATCCAGATCCTGTAACATTTATTGAGCCAACTTAGTGATAATCAAATAATGACACATGACTCAATAAATTGAGATTTCAAACTCATCAATCCTTCAGGCCCAATCCCATAAACCATGATATTCAATTGGGTTTCATACCAAAGTAAGTTTAAGTTAATAATTGTGCTCAAAGACTAACTTAAATCACAATATTTTTGGCCCAGAAACCCTTTTCAAGAGTGGCGTTTAAGTTGTAGTTTAAGCTTAAACTGCAACTTAAACGCCAGACACTTCCAGTGAGGCTATTTGTAGAAGCACGTTTAAGCTTCAGTTAAGGTTAAACTGAAGCTTAAACGTGGAAATGGAAGAATGGTAGCCCTGGAGAGTAATGTAGTCGAACACGTTTAACCTCCAGTTTAAGGTTAAACTGGAGGTTAAACGTGGAAAAGGAATGAGGCAATCCTGGAGGTCGAACACGTTTAACCTCCAGTTTGAGTCAAACTGGAGGTTAAACGTGGAAGCTTGGAATGGTGGCCCTGGAGGTCGAACACGTTTAACCTCCAGTTTGAGTCAAACTGGAGGTTAAACGTGGAAGCTTGGAATGGTGGCCCTGGAGGTGTCGAACACGTTTAACCTCCAGTTTGGGGTCAAATTGGAGGTTAAACGTGGAGACGGAGAGAGCAACCCTGGAGTGAAGAAACTATCGAACACGTTTAAGCTCCAGTTTGAGTCAAACTGGAGCTTAAACGTGGAATGGCCACTGGTACTCTTCCTGGTTCTGGCGTTTAACCTCCAGTTTGAGGTCAAACTGGAGGTTAAACGTGGAACTCCTCCCTGGGTGTCATACTCATTCTGGCGTTTAACCTCCAGTTTGAGGTCAAACTGGAGGTTAAACGTGGAATGCTCCTTAAGTGAGGCTTTTCATTCTGGCGTTTAACCTCCAGTTTGAGGTCAAACTGGAGGTTAAACTTCAATCCCAGCATTTCTTATCCTTCATGATTTTGGCGTTTAAGCTCCAGTTTAGGCTTAAACTGGAACTTAAACTCCACATGTGATATACAAGCTTCCTTTATTGATTTTGTTGCTTCCTTGCTTAGCCTCTTCTTCCCTGAAATCATCCAAACAATTGCATCAAAGTCTTGCAAAATTTCATGAGAAATCTTTCATTCATAGCATTTAAGTAATATAACTAAAACTCATGGAATTTGCATCAAAATCATATTGTTTGGATGGTTCATTACTTTGTTCTTCATTTAACCATTTTTGGTTACTTTAAGCTCAAGAAAATGCATAAAACAACTAAAACTAACAGAAAAATACTAGTGAAACTAGCCTATGATGCCTTGGCATCACAACACCAAACTTAATACTTGCTTGTCCCTAAGCAAGTCCTGAGTTAATTGAGAAGAAAGTATGAAACAGAAAGCAATTACATTGGCTATATTAGCAAGCATTTGAAGTTCATCAGAAGGGTTTTATGCAGAAAGTTGCAGCATCACTTTTTCATACTTATCAGGTAAGATTATCACTTTTTCATTGCATCCATCAAAAATTGCTATGGCCTCTTGTTATTCTTATGTCCTTGGCACTTTTCTCTTCTTTGTTTTTCTTTTCTTTTTCTTAGAGCTTCTTTTGCTCCTTGTTTGCTTAGTGTTATGTGTTGCACAAGCCTTTGGCATTTTCTTTTTCTTATCAGTGCACTACACATATCCACCTTAGGCATTTTAGTTCACATTTCTTCTTGAGACATTGGTGCCCAGCACCTCTTTGTGTGACTAAATGTTTTGTATCTAGGTTGCTCTTTATAGTGGACTTTTGGTTGATAATCCCGGGTTAGTTAACCCAAGTTACCAAGTGTTGAAACACTCCTCAGAACCTATTCATCCAAGCATATCCTTAATACATAAACACCACAGGCATTTGTCTCAGAAGTTCAAACCATTGGTGCCTAGCTTATTTTCTCAATTTTTTTGCTTTTTGGTTGCCTTTTTCCGTGGCTTTTTCCTTTCCTTTTTCTTTCTTTTTCATGGCCAAAGACATTTATTCATCAAGATCCATAGACAATTTTTACTTCTACATAAAAAAATGATAATTCTACACTCTAATTTTAGTGATGTGACTAAACAATCAAGCATGCATACCACCACTTAATTCTACTTGATTTGTCACTAATTTAGCCAAGTTTCTTTTGTTCAAACTTTTCTTTTATTTTTGAAACAGAACAAGCATGGCACGCACTTGTTTAAGAAGGTGAAGTTATATCCAAACATCTAGGCATTCACTTTATTCAAAGCAATTAACAAACAGACATACTAAAACAAACTACACATTCCAGAAGATTCAACATTTACAGTTTAAACCAGAACACGCATGCTTTTGTTAACCATTTTAAAGAATTATCAAGGAATAACACCACCTTGTGAAATTCCTTGTTTTCTCTTTGTTGTCAGGAAACACTTTGATTTCTCCTTCTTCTTCCTAAATGTTGCTTCTTGCTTTAAGGTTCTTGTTTCCTTTCCTGCAAAGAGTAATGAAGTTGCTTGCTCCTCAAGCACTTAAGTGGTTAGCTCAACTATGTGTGGGTAAGTATCGGAATCTTAAGTTGGTGTGTGAACACCAAACTTAGTCTCCCACTTACTTCTCTGTGTTCTTTGAATCCTTGAGTTATCTTGGAATGATGTTGCTACTAAGGGTTTTAAGCATTTCTGTGACTGCTTAGAATAGTTGTTCCTTTCACATAATTCAAAGGTTGTTGTGTTCAGTTGATCTTTATGGTGGAACACCAAACTTAGAGTCACGCATTCCCCTTTGACTTATGGAGCCATGAATTCATTGTTTGGTGTGAAACACCAAACTTAATTCTTTGCAATGCACAGAAACTACTTTACCCCTTTTATTGAAACAAATAAAAGAAACAGCAAAAAGGTATTACCTCAGGTTGGGTTGCCTCCCAACAAGCGCTTGTTTAACGTCATTAGCTTGACGGTCAGCTTCCTCAGTTGAGGTGATATTTAACTTTGTCCTTCTCCTCCACATCTCCCAAGTAATGTTTGAGTCTTTGACCGTTAACAATGAAGGTTCGTTGCGACTTTTCTTCCATGATTTCTACTTGTCCATAGTTGGAGACCTTGGTGACAAGGAATGGTCCAGACCACCTTGATTTTAACTTCCCTGGAAATAGCTTTAGCCTAGAATTGTAGAGCAATACTTTTTGCCCTTCTTTAAATGTCCTTGGGGCTATGTTGCTGTCATGCTTCTTCTTTGCTCTTTCTTTGTAAATTTTGGCATTCTCATAAGCTTCCGCTCTGAATTCTTCCAATTCTTGAATTTGCAACATCCTTCTTTCTCCAGCGGCTTTGTTGTCCAAGTTCAGAAGTTTCAAGGCCCAGTATGCCTTGTGCTCCAACTCCAGTGGCAAATGGCAAGCTTTTCCATATACTAGTTGGTAAGGAGACATTCCAATTGGTGTTTTGAAAGCTGTCCTATATGCCCAAAGAGCATCATCCAGCTTAATCGACCAGTCCTTCCTTGAAGTTCCCACAGTCTTTTCCAGGATTCTTTTGAGTTCTCTGTTAGATATTTCGGCTTGCCCACTTGTCTGTGGATGGTATGGTGTGGCCACCCTGTGTTTGACTCCATATTTTAGAAGCAATGCCTCTAATGGTTTGTTGCAGAAGTGGCTTCCTCCATCACTGATGATTGCTCTTGGAACCCCAAAACGGCAAAAAATGTGTTTTCTGAGGAAGTTCATGACTACCTTATTATCATTGGTTGGAGTTGCTAATGCTTCAACCCATTTGGAGACATAGTCTACTGCCACAAGAATGTAATTGTTTGAGTATGAGGAGGGAAATGGTCCCATGAAATCTATCCCCCATACATCAAACAATTCAAGTTCCAGAATGAATTGTTGTGGCATTTCATTTCTTCTTGGCAAGTTCCCAGCTTTCTGGCATTCATGGCAGTGCTTCACTAATTCTTTTGCATCTTTGAAGATAGTGGGCCAATAAAAACCACACTGCAACACCTTAGCTGCTGTTCTTTCTCCTGCAAAGTGCCCTCCATAAGTGGAGCCATGGCAGTCCCATAAAACTTCCCTTCCTTCTTCCTCGGATATGCATCTTCTGAGTATGCCATCGGAACATTTTTTGAACAAATACGGTTCGTCCCAGATGAAGTATTTGGCATCATTTACCAATTTCTTCCTTTGATGTTTGTTAAATTCCAAAGGTAAACTCCCAGTGGCCTTGAAGTTTGCTATGTCTGCAAACCAAGGTGCTTTGTGAATTACCATGAGTTGTTCATCAGGAAAACACTCATTTATATGTGTGCTTTGTGTGCTTCCTTCTTCACATGGTATCCTTGATAAATGATCTGCCACCTTGTTCTCTACACCCTTCTTGTCTTTGATTTCAATGTCAAATTCCTGCAACAAAAGAACCCATCTAATAAGTCTCGGTTTAGATTCTTGTTTGGCAAGTAAATATTTTAAAGCTGAATGATCAGTGAAAACAATGACTTTAGATCCAATGAGATACGATCTAAATTTTTCAAATGCAAAGACTATTGCCAAGAGTTCTTTTTCAGTGGTTGTATAATTCCTTTGGTTAGCATTCAAGACTTTACTGGCATAATAAATCACATGTACCAAATTGTCTTTCCTTTGTCCTAACACTACCCCAATAGCAAGGTCTGATGCATCACACATCAGTTCAAACGGTAAGTTCCAATCAGGTGGGGCAATGATAGGTGCAGAGGAAAGTTTTTGCTTCAAAAGTTCAAAAGCTAGCATGCAATTTCCATCAAATACAAAGGGTGTATCAGAGACAAGCAAGTTACTCAAAGGTTTGGCTATTTTAGAAAAGTCTCTAATAAACCTTCTGTAAAAACCAGCGTGGCCCAAAAAGCTCCTAACTGCCTTGACATTACTTGGTGGAGGTAGTTTTTCAATGATTTCCACCTTAGCTCTGTCCACCTCCATGCCTCTATTAGAGATTTTGTGGCCAAGGACTATTCCTTCTGTGACCATGAAATGACACTTTTCCCAGTTTAAGACTAGGTTAGTCTCTTGGCACCTCTTAAGCACCAAGGCAAGGTGGTGTAGGCAGCTGGGAAAAGAATCCCCAAACACAGAAAAATCGTCCATGAAGACCTCAATAAATTTTTCAATCATGTCCGAAAAGATGGACAGCATGCATCTTTGGAAAGTGGCAGGTGCATTGCACAATCCAAAGGGCATGCGTCTATAAGCAAAAACTCCATATGGACAAACGAATGATGTTTTCTCTTGATCACTAGGATCAACTACTATTTGGTTGTATCCTGAATATCCATCCAAGAAACAATAGTAAGCATGTCCGGCAAGCCTTTCAAGCATCTGATCCATGAATGGGAGTGGGAAATGATCTTTTCTGGTGGCTTCATTGAGCTTCCTGTAGTCTATGCACATCCTCCACCCAGTAACAGTTCTTGTGGGTATGAGTTCGTTCTTCTCATTTGGCACCACCGTTATGCCACCTTTCTTGGGAACTACATGGATGGGACTAACCCATGGGCTATCAGAAATGGGGTAGATTACCCCTGCCTGCCATAACTTCCTCACTTCCTTTTGTACCACTTCTTTCATGACGGGGTTCAATCTTCTTTGAGCTTGAATGGAAGGTCTAGCATCTTCTTCTAACAAGATTTTATGCATGCATATGGATGAACTTATCCCCTTCAAATCAGCTAGGGTCCATCCAATGGCATCTTGATGAGTTTGCAGCACCTTGATCAATTCTTCTTCTTGTTCTTGGCTTAAGGCCGAGCTAATGATAACAGGGTGACTCTCATCACTACCCAAGTATGCATACTTGAGATTAGGGGGCAATGCTTTGAGCTCAGGTTTTGGTGCTTCCTTTTCTTCTTTCACTTTCTCTGGCTTGCTTAGCATAGTTGTGTCAGCATCCTTGATATCACTAACTTCAATATCCTTAGTGAACTCCTCCTCTGCCACTTCCTTTATTGTTTCCTCAAAAGTTTCTTGTACTGCAATGTCCACTACATCAACCCTCATGCATTCCCTTAGTGATTCTGATGGATAGCTCATTGCCTTGAATACATTAAACACCAATTTCTCATCATGGAGTCTAAGAGTGAGTTCACCCTTTTGTACATCTATGATGGCTCCAGCAGTAGCTAGGAAGGGTCTCCCCAGAATTATCGAAGCCTTGGCTTCTTCCTCCATATCTAACACCACAAAATCAGCAGGAAATATAAATTCTCCCACCTTCACCAACAAATCCTCAACTATCCCATGAGGGAATTTAAAAGATCGATCTGCCAATTGGAGGGCCATTCTGGTTGGTTTGGCTTCTTCAATCTTCATTCTTTTCATCATTTTTAGCGACATCAAATTGATGCTGGCCCCTAAATCACACAAGGCCTTCTCCACCATGACTTCTCCTATAATACAGGGGATTTGGAAACTGCCTGGGTCCTTCAATTTTTGAGGCAATTTGTGCTGAATGATGGCACTGCATTCTTCAGTTAACAACACAGTTTCCTCATTTCTCCAGCTTCTCTTCTTGGTCATCAATTCTTTTAAGAATTTTGCATAGAGTGGCATTTGCTCTATTGCTTCAGCAAAGGGAATGTTGATTTGAAGCTTCTTGAAAATCTCCAAGAACCTGGAGAATTGGCTATCCTTTTCACTTTTCATCAAACGTTGAGGATAAGGTGCTTTAGGTGTGTAAGGCTTCAAGACCTCTTTTTCTTTTTCTTTTGTTGCAAACGGTGTAACAGATTGTCCTTGTTCTTTGTCTTTCACATTTTCCTTTGCTTCATCCTCTGTGGTTTCCCTTGAAATCTCCTTTAGATTCTTTCCACTTCTGAGGGTTATGGCCTTACATTCCTCCCTTGCAATAGCCTTGGCAGCATGAGAACTGCTTGTCCCAGGGGCTTGCTTAGTCAAATACACAATTTGATTCTCTAGCTTCTGGATGGCAGCTCCTTGGTTTTGCAAGTTAGAATTTACTTCTTCCTTAAAAGCCTTCAATTCAATTATGTCTTGGCTCATGGTTGCAAGCATTCTTTCCATCCGGTTTAATTGATCTTGAAATTGTTGGTTCGGATTAGGTTGGGAATGTTGATTATTTTGGCCATGATATGATGATTGGGGGTAAGTGTTTTGTGTGGCTTGGTATGATCTTTGGTTGGAGTTTTGGTATGGGGAATTGTTTTGTTGGTTGTGGTTGTAAGGTTTGTGGTTTTGTGGTTGGGTTTGTTGGTTTCCCCACCCAAAGTTTGGGTGGTTTCTCCAGCCTGGGTTGTAAGTATTGGCATGTGGATCATATGATTGCCTTTGTTGGTTTCCCACATAATTGGCCTCTTCCCAATCACCTCCTTCAATGCCTTCTTCCTCTTGATCTTGTGTGTGTATTGCAGCCACTTGCTTTGTTTCTAATTGCCTGGTAAGCTCTGCTAGTTGCTTGGCAAACACCTTGTTTTGGGCTAGAATTGTATCAACATGGTTCAGCTCCATGACTCCCTTAGTGTTGTGCCTTTCTGATGCATAGTAGTACTCATTCTCAGCCACTGTCTCGATCACTTCAATGGCTTCCTCCACGGTCTTTTTCTTGTTCAATGAACCTCCTGATGAATGGTCTACGGCCTTCCTTGATTCATACGAGAGCCCATCATAGAAGATGTGCAATTGCACCCAATCATGGAACATGTTTGGTGGGCATTTCCTTGTCAAGTCCTTGAATCTCTCCCATGCCTCGTAGAGAGTTTCACCATCTTGTTGTCTAAAAGTCTGAACCTCAGATCGAAGCCTATTGACCTTTTGTGGAGGGTAGAAACGTGCCAGAAACTTGCCTTCCACCTCATCCCATGTGGTTAGACTCCCCCTTGGGAATGATTCCAGCCACTTAGCTGCCTTGTCCCTAAGTGAAAATGGGAACAAAAGCAGTTTATAAGCATCTTCCTGGACTCCATTAGACTTCACAGTGTCACAAATTCTCAGGAACTTTGTGAGATGTTGGTTTGGGTCTTCATTAGCACTTCCTCCAAAGGAACAATGATTCTCCACAAGTGATATTAGCTGTGGCTTGAGCTCAAAATTGTTGGCCTGAATGGGTGGTTTCTGGATGCTACTACCACAATTCCCTGAGGTTGGGTTTATGTATGAACTCAGAACCCTCCTCTCAGGGATGGCATTGTTTCCATCAGCTCTCTCATGGTTATGAACTTCTCTATCCATGTTAAGATCTAAAGCTTCCTCAAAATTGTCCTCAGATTCTCCTTCAGATTCCTCTTCTCCCACTACTCTCTTCCCTCTTGCTTCCCTTCTAAGTCTATGAAGAGTCCTCTCTGGTTCAGTATATGGAGGGGTTGATGTCTCTCCTCTCCTACCTGTCATACAAGAACACAACTCAAACACAAACAAGTGAAATACTCTTGGTTAATGGAAGAGTATGGTTAGATCAATTGAGGAATTAAATCAAACAGTTAGTGAGTCAGTGAGTTAGTTGCATGAATCTAAAGGCGTAACGAAGGAAAGCATGTAACCAAGTGCAGAAATTAAAATTCAACAAGTATCTAGAACAGAATTAACAACGCAAGAGAAAATTGCTCAATCTAGTTAGCTTCCAATTTGAGAATTGTCAATCGAAAACCAATCCCCGGCAACGGCGCCATAAACTTGATGCGCATAAAACTAGTTATGCTACGATTAGGAAATTGCACGATCGGCAAAATTCCTTCCGGCAAGTGCACCGGTTATCGTCGTCAAGTAAAAACTCACAATAGAGTGAGGTCGAATCCCACAAGGATTGGTTGAGTGAGCAATTCGGATTAGAAGTTTGTTCTAGTTGAGCGGAATCAAGATTTGAGATGAGAATTGCGGAATGTAAAATTGGCGGGAAAAGTAAATGACAAGAAAATTAAATGGCTGAATCTTAAATTGCATGAATTAAAGAGCAGAATGTAAATTGCTGGAATAAAAAGGGAATGGGGATGATTGCAAGAATTAAATTGCAGAATGTAAAGAGAAAGTGGAAATCAGAAATGGGGAATTCATTGGGTTTAGGAGATATTGAAATCTCCGAATCAAAACATGTAAATCTCTTCCTCAACCAATGCATTCATTGAATTTTGCTTGGCAATCTTATATGATTGGATCCCAATTCCTTGGCTCACCAATGCTCTCTAAAAACAAACAAATTCCCAATCCCTTGGTTTAAATGTTCATAAGAAGAGATGATGCTTGATCACTGATTATACCACACAATTTCATGAACCACAATTTGGTAGGATTACATGTCACAATATCCATCCAAACCCCAATCCAATCCACTGTGAGAAAGCTTCTCTAGCATGAATCCTCCATTCCTTTCCCAAGGCTCCGAAGGATTCCAAGTATGAGTAGTTTCTTTCCCAAGACAACTACTCAATGGAATTAGATCGAGAAGCTTTCTAACAAAATTCAAGAGAAAAGATTGAAGAAGAAGATAAACTATTATTGATTCATTGAATTACAATAGAGCTCCCTAACCCAATGAAAGGGGGTTTAGTGAATCATAGCTCTGAATTCAATTACAAAGAAAAGGAAAACTAGCTAAAAGTGAAAGTAAAGTCCTTTCTAACTTAACTTCTATCCTATTTATACACTTTCTATATTGAGCTTCAGTTGTGCTTCTTGGGCTTTGAGGCCTCTCCTTGCTTTCCTTTTGCCTTGGGTTTATGATCCATAATCTTGATGAGGTTGTTGATCCAGATCCTGTAACATTTATTGAGCCAACTTAGTGATAATCAAATAATGACACATGACTCAATAAATTGAGATTTCAAACTCATCAATCCTTCAGGCCCAATCCCATAAACCATGATATTCAATTGGGTTTCATACCAAAGTAAGTTTAAGTTAATAATTGTGCTCAAAGACTAACTTAAATCACAATATTTTTGGCCCAGAAACCCTTTTCAAGAGTGGCGTTTAAGTTGTAGTTTAAGCTTAAACTGCAACTTAAACGCCAGACACTTCCAGTGAGGCTATTTGTAGAAGCACGTTTAAGCTTCAGTTAAGGTTAAACTGAAGCTTAAACGTGGAAATGGAAGAATGGTAGCCCTGGAGAGTAATGTAGTCGAACACGTTTAACCTCCAGTTTAAGGTTAAACTGGAGGTTAAACGTGGAAAAGGAATGAGGCAATCCTGGAGGTCGAACACGTTTAACCTCCAGTTTGAGTCAAACTGGAGGTTAAACGTGGAAGCTTGGAATAGTGGCCCTGGAGGTCGAACACGTTTAACCTCCAGTTTGAGTCAAACTGGAGGTTAAACGTGGAAGCTTGGAATGGTGGCCCTGGAGGTGTCGAACACGTTTAACCTCCAGTTTGGGGTCAAACTGGAGGTTAAACGTGGAGATGGAGAGAGCAACCCTGGAGTGAAGAAACTATCGAACACGTTTAAGCTCCAGTTTGAGTCAAACTGGAGCTTAAACGTGGAATGGCCACTGGTACTCTTCCTGGTTCTGGCGTTTAACCTCCAGTTTGAGGTCAAACTGGAGGTTAAACGTGGAACTCCTCCCTGGGTGTCATACTCATTCTGGCGTTTAACCTCCAGTTTGAGGTCAAACTGGAGGTTAAACGTGGAATGCTCCTTAAGTGAGGCTTTTCATTCTGGCGTTTAACCTCCAGTTTGAGGTCAAACTGGAGGTTAAACTTCAATCCCAGCATTTCTTATCCTTCATGATTTTGGCGTTTAAGCTCCAGTTTAGGCTTAAACTGGAACTTAAACTCCACATGTGATATACAAGCTTCCTTTATTGATTTTGTTGCTTCCTTGCTTAGCCTCTTCTTCCCTGAAATCATCCAAACAATTGCATCAAAGTCTTGCAAAATTTCATGAGAAATCTTTCATTCATAGCATTTAAGTAATATAACTAAAACTCATGGAATTTGCATCAAAATCATATTGTTTGGATGGTTCATTACTTTGTTCTTCATTTAACCATTTTTGGTTACTTTAAGCTCAAGAAAATGCATAAAACAACTAAAACTAACAGAAAAATACTAGTGAAACTAGCCTATGATGCCTTGGCATCAGGCATCAATAATCATAATCACATATATGACCATATAATATATCTCAACCAAAACCAAACATACCACATCTATATAATTTCACCCAAATTTACCAAATCCCACACCTCAACTCCTCAAACCTTATTATTCAATAACCAACCCAATCATTCATATATTCATTATCTGAAATTCATCCAATCACTTGTGTCATCATACAATACACACATCAACTTACCTTACTTACCTCTTTTCGGCCTCCGGCCCAAAATTCACGGCCTCCGGCCCAATTTCATAATTTAAATACATAACTCATAAATCAATACTCATTATCCAATGCATCAGATTCTCAATACACCAAGCATACAAGGTCACACAATTCTCAACCCAATCATTAATTCACATTACATATCAACTATGCATATTAGCACCAACCATTTACACAATCCAAACTTAATCCTAGGGGCATCTAGCCTAGGAATTCTCATCACAACACACGGTACTTAAATGAAACTTAAACCGTACCTCTTGTAGCCAAACCAATTGAGTCTCTTCTATGGAAGTCTTCACCAACCTTAGCTCCAAGCCTCACCAAAGCTCCTCAAGCAATACCAATCTCCCAATTGTGCACCAACATCACCAAATACACTAACATAACAAATATCACATACATACATCAACCTAGGGCTCATAAAAATGACAATTCACAAGTGTTTGAGCACTTCTTACCTCAGCCCATATGAAGTAGGGATAGAACCCACTTAGAATCCATGTTGGAGTATCCCTAAACACCCAAAATCACAAGATTTCAACACTAATTACCCAAAAACGTGTAACAGTGGGGAATTTTGAAAACTGGGCAGAGATGAATGGAATACTCACCACAAAACTAAGATAAAACTGTAGAGGATGAGAAGAGCGACGCGTGGCCGCAAACGGCTCGTCAATCGGAGCTCCGTAGCTCAAGTTATGGTGGTTTGAAGATCAAAGAGAGTTAGGTTTTCTCTCTTCTCTTCTCTCTTCCCAATTTCAGCGCCCAACACCCCTTCTTTAGCGCAAAATGAGCTGAAATGCTCATAACTAATGTTTATATATATTGAGTCTTGGGCCCACTTAGGCCCGGTTCACTTATTTTTGCCCATTGGCCCAATTTTGGGCCAAAACCTTTAAGATTAGCGCTCTAAATCGCACTTTAAATATTTCTACCTTCCCTAATTATAATTCCTCATTTCTTAATCTTATTTACCCATAATCAATTTCCTCAGCTGTAGTACCAGACAGATCTCATCCGGTACTGCCGGTCAAAATTTCACTGCGCGCTTTTACGCAGAAAACTATGTTTTCCGACTCGGAAAAATTCACTGAATCCAAATATCATATTTAAATTATCAAATTCCAATTGCCAAATCTTCCAACCATATTCGCTCCTATTTATCTTATTATTTAATTAATTTCGGTTAGACCGGGTATTACAAAATCGGTTGTTATTTAAAATTTAGCGACCGATTCAGCAACCGATTTTTTTTAAATCCTAGAAAAGTTTGATTGGTCCCAAAATCAGTTGCTAATAGTGACCGATTTTGTTGGTCACTAAAATCGGTCGCTATTTTAAAACTTTCTTGTAGTGTATTGAAAAATATGTTAGAAATTACATTACAAGGAAAGTTTGTAATATTTTTGAACAAGATGATGTTAAAAAATTTGGGACATACTTATTTAGAATGAAAGATGAATGTTTTATGGCCTAAAGAAGTGAGGTTTGAATCTATGTCCTTCTTTTAAACTTAACCAATTAAGCCTCAAACCAAAAAGAGAAACTGTGCTTCTGTTTTGACTGCGAGATTGATTATGTAGGAGACAATTTTATTTTGTCTCATAACAAATGAAATCAGAAACTGAGCAGGGAAGAGAAAATAACACAGCCATGTATCATAGTTAAGTTATCTTGTGCAATGTAGCTTACATCCAGTCTTTACCATCAAAGTAGTGGAATTTTCACTATCTTTTTAAGTATTTACAAACATCAATTCCCAAATATTTGAGCTAATTCTATCAAGGACAAACTAAACTTCTACCCAAACTTGATTTGGCTAGGTTCACTCCCTAGACTCATAATACACTAAGTGCTCACTCAACTTAACAAGGGATACCTCTCAGGTACAATAAACAAAATAGAAATACAATCAAAAGACATATGACATAAATCTTGACTTTTCTCTCTAAGTTACCTCTCTTTGCCTTTTCTCTCAATGGCTTTTTCTTAATGCCTCACATATATGCATTTTTTATTGAATCAAAACCAAGAAAGATAAAGTATAAAAATTGTATATTCATTGATAACTCACGAAGGAGATGATGTAGAACAGCTCAAACTATATAATCTTAATCCAGATTCTGAATTCTCAAATGTTGCCTTTCATCTTGGTTGAATGCTTTCTTTAGTGTTGTGCATTTCTTTCAAAACTTCAGACTTTGAGTGGTAAGTGAGAAAGTTGAAAATCATATTTCTGGATTTTCTCTCCTTCCTGAACTTTGGTTATTTCCTCCTTTTGTATGAGGTAACCAAACAAACAAAGTCAACACATTGAATATTAAGCCAACTGAAGTCTTCTCCTTCTTTCCAAAAATTTAGACTAGAAAACTAGGGATTAAGATCAGAGTTAAGCAGCGCTGAAGAGAGATGAGCAACAGCAGTTTCATTGATATGAGTTCCTCAATGTATTTTTCAAATCCAAACCCTTAATCTTGTGCTTTGACTCCAAATTTCAATATCAGCCATTGATTCACAGTAGAAGAAAGTAGCCTCCATTTTCTTCTTGTTACCCAAAATGCATGTGTAGAGGAAAGGTGGATTCAACAAGCAATTGACTTGCATAATAATGAAAACCTTTTACCTTTTTTTTATTATTCTTGATTTAAGCATTTTGATTTTGGCTCCATTGTGATTTGATATTGCCTTCAAAATTTTGCTTTTCTTTTTTCTTCATTGATGTTTGATTGAAAAGATAAAAATCCCCCTTTTTCGTCTCTGTACTTTACCCGAAATGAAAAAGCTCCACCAGTAACAAATATCTTTTCACTTCATGAAGCTAATGAACTGGGCTATGAGCTTGATCTAAGTTCCTACACTTCAAACACTTAGTTTTATTGTTTGGGCTGTACAATTAATTTTTTGGGCCTGCAACACTAATACATGAATCAAACACAAATTGGGTTTTTAACATAACTAAATATAATGTTTGTCATCATAATTAATTTTATTATTTTCTAAACTCAACAAAAGAGAAGAATCAAAACTTCTTTTATGAGCTTGAACTTGAGGCTGGTGAATCAATTAAAAATATTTTTTTGGGATGATGCACGAAGGCAGGCTGCTTTTGAGTATTTTGGCAATGTTGTTTCATTTGATACCAATTATAATACAAATAGGTACTGTGTTGTGTTAGTCGGAAATATTTTCAGTGTTAATTATAAACAGTTGTTGTGTTTTTAGAAATACATATCTGATTTTTATTGTTGTGTTGTTGAGTTCAATTATAATTTGATTTTTGGTTTCTTTGTTGGTGTAATCACCATGGTCATTTTACACTTTTTAGATGTGCTTTGATGAAAAATGAGGATATTCAATCATAAATGGTTATTCATCAACATAGGCACTCATCAACATGACACTGAAAATTGCAATTGATGACAGTAGAAGACTCATCAACATGACTTAAATCACATAAGAAACACTAAATTATATAGAGACTCCAAATCCAAGCCTATGACATGAATCACACTGAATCTAACTCATAATAAAACTCGAAACTTGCAAATGATAGCACCAGACAATTCATTAACATAACTTAAATCATATAAAAAATAATATAACTACATAAAGAATCCAAAGCCAAGTCTATGACATGAATCACATTGAATGTAAAGCAAAATGACATCAAAAATTGCAATTGATGACAACAGAAGACTTATCAACATAGGTTAAATCACATAAAAAATACTACAACTACATAGAGACTCCAAATCCAAGTTTATGACATGAATCACACTAAATCTAACTCATAACGAAACTCGAAACTTGCAAAATGATCACACCAGAAAACTTATCAACATGGCTTAAATCATATAAGAAATACTACAACTACATAAAGACTTCAAATCTAAGCCTATGACATGAATCACACTAAATATAAATCAAAATGACACTAAAAATTGTAATTTATGACAGTAGAAGACTCATCAACATGGCTTAAATCACATAAAAAATACTACAACTACATAAAGACTCCAAATCCGAGCCTATGACGCGAATCACACTAAATATAAATAAAAATGACACCAAAAATTGCAATTTATGATAATAGAAGACTCATCAACATGACTTAAATCACATAAGAAACACTACAACTATATAGAGACTCCAAATCCAAGTCTATGACATGAATCACATTAAATATAAATTAAAATAATACCGAAATTGCAAATGATCACAACAGAACACTCATGCATGGCTTAAATCACATAAGAAATACTACAACTATATAGTAGTAGAAATGCACGAGTTAGAATCAAGTTACCTTCAGTAATGCTTCATCTTTTCATCTTATAGAAATGTACAGTACATAGAGCTTCATTGAGGACTTCGTGTGTTTTCGTCTTTTTGTTCGGTTTGAAACCTAGAACAGAGAGCTTCGTAGAGAGAATTTTTATTCGATGTTGCTGTTGATGATTCAACCTAGAATAGAGAGCTTTGCAAAGAGATTTTTCATTCGGTGTTGTTGTTGATGATTAAACCTAGTGTTGAGAGATTTTTGAGAGTGGTTTGTAGTTCAATGTTGAAATGAGGTTTTGAAATGGCTTTTCGTGTCAAAGAGCGCGTAATGAAACGTTGCGTGTGTTGGAGAGTGAGAGCGTGTTCGCATGCGCTAGGTAATGAAGCTGGATTTTATTGAATTTGAACTAACTTGGTTGGACTTAACTGTCAAAAAAACTTAAATGTGTAGCATCTACATTTCTATAGATATTTATTGACAATTTGGCCGTTTAATCAACGTTCTGGTCATTGGTATTCATAAATTTTCTGATAACACTCTTGGTTTCCAACCATTTAAATATCAAATCTTTTATAATCAAAATGTCCAAAATTTTATTTGTTATAAAAAAAAGTTCAACATAAGATAAAATAAAATTCAAATCTTAAACTAAAAAAATAGATACTTTCTAACATGAAAAGACATATTACATGTTTGACAATTTATACATTTTTATCTAATAATTTAAATTTTTAAAATAAATACATAACACTACAAGAAAC
Source organism: Arachis ipaensis (assembly GCF_059453495.1). Classification (NCBI taxonomy): domain Eukaryota; kingdom Viridiplantae; phylum Streptophyta; class Magnoliopsida; order Fabales; family Fabaceae; genus Arachis; species Arachis ipaensis. The sequence continues at coordinate 120,888,504 of NC_142443.1, read as the reverse complement.
ACTATTAAAATCGACGAAAAAATTAACAGATTTGCCGTCGATAATATTAAAATCTAATAAAATGAGTTTAAGATTTAATTATTAAACGTGTCTATTTTTTAAAAATCTAATAAAATTGACGGCTTGCTAAACCATCGATAAATTTTAAATACAATTGACAACCTTTTCGTCGATAAAATGAGTTTAATATTTTAACCTATTTAGTAAAAGCGACAAACATGCAATCGATAATATTATATAAAATTGACAAAACTTCTGTCGATATTTGATTCATTAAAATTGACAGGATAGCCGTCGATTTAATTATTAAAATATCGACAAGTTCTTCGTCTATTTTTTATTTTCTTTTGTCTATTTTAAATTTAGAAAACGGCATCGATGCCGTCGATTTTAATAGCGATATTTTTTTATTGTTTTTTCATTTGAAAAATAATAGACAATTCATGCAAATAAACTTTTAAATATAAAAATAAAATTTATACTAAATATTAGATAACGAGACAAATAAACTTTTAAATACAAAAATAAAACTTATACTAAATATTAGATAATGAGTTTACAAATTTATCAAAATAATAATAAACAATCCTCTAACTTAAAGATTCAAGACAAGATAAATAACTAAATTTAGACTTATATTCGTCTAAATATGAGATACACATAGACATAGGAATATGCACATTACTATAAGTTTGTTGATATTTTATACAAGGGTTAGTAGCATCACTACCACAGATGAACAAATTGAGAAAACAAAATGTACGTACAAGTAATAGCCAATACCAGTGGATTGAACTGTTGCAGACCAATATCCACAAGTGCCTTCTTCCTCAAGACTCTCATTCTTTAAACTAAAGCTCAAAATTAACAAAAAACCGGCGATTATAGCAATGGGTGAGTCACTCACACAAAATTATGGCACATCCTTTTGTAGGTAGCATCTAAGCAACATGGCTTCAAGTTTCCTCTTGTCTTCCAAGTATATTATAGGCAATTGATTAGATTAGGTATATAACTATGTCCTCATGCATTACAATTAATATACTTATTCCTTACCTTCAGCAGAGAAAGTAGACACTGCTTTGGAATAAAATATCTCTCAGCATCTGAAGGATAAGCTCCAAGCCATTGTATCTCTGGGACACGAAGATGTTTTGTGTCATAAGCCATTTGCTAACGAAACATCAGGGAGTAGATTAATCTACTAGTATCAGAAATGTAACTTGGCTATTAGGCATAAATTCAATCCAATCAATAATCGTGTAATTTCATATTCAGAACCGTATCATGATATGCATGTTTAAATAATTGCAAAATGATGAGTTTTAAAATGCTAACCATAGAACCAAATCTATAAGTGGTTAAAATGTCAAAGCCATAGGAGATCACAAGTATTATCAATGACTACAAGAAACCCCATTAGCATGTTTTGAAATGTAATAATCAAGTGAGAATATTATGCCATACCTCTTCAATAGTTGCTGTAGCACTTGCTGTGAGTAAGAAAACAGGAAAATTATAGTACTTTCACATAATACCAGATCCCTGTCGATGAAGAACAAAACGAGCAAATAAAAATAAATTTTTCATCCTTGATAATAGATTATGTTATCTGAAGATTAAATTAGCTATAGCAAAAATTGAACATTGAATTTTCTAAACATCATATCATTACAAGCTTCATATTTTAAGACTTAATCATAGGGTCACCATTCATATCACAAATTTCAATAATGAGCATCAACCAAAATTAAGTAATTTTTTATAAATAAGAGCATCTCCATAATGCATAACTCATAATTTTAATTCTATAAACAGTAATAAAATTACAGTTGAAAAAAAGATGTTAGCAGTAACAACAAGAGAAAAAGCAAAAGAACAAGTAATTGACGATACAAAACTTCATCAAGGCTGATTTTACTGAGAACTTTCTCTTCATTGATATGCTTTGGCAATGGAAGCTGAACCAATATACCTGATTGCATACATTTTTTGCCTCAAACATGAGCTAAAAATAAAAGCTCGGAATGGTAATAAATAATATAAATCTAATACCGTGAACATCAGGATTAACATTGAGCTGGTGAACTTGCTTAATCAAATCGAATTCGAAAACTTATTTGGGAAGGTCAATGTCGTAGGACTTAATCCCTAATTCAGCACATGCCTTTCTCTTCGTTCCCACATAACTCTGTGAGTCCTTCCTGTTCCCTACTATCACCACCGCCAGCCTCGGAACCTGCAACAACACCATCACATTACATTATTCTAGTTCCCAATTTTGATTAGGTTAGATTGGGATTGGATCGGGATTGAGTACCTTGCCATACTTTTGGGAGATGGAGCGCACTTCCTCCACGATCTCAGATCTGATAGTTTGCGACACTGCCTTGCCATCGATTACGGAGCGACAACGGCGCGAGTGTGACGGAGCGACGACGGGCATGGGCCAGCAGAGCGACGACGTCGCGGAGGTAGTGGAGCTACGACGGCGCAGTGGCAGCGGAGAGGGAAGGTTGGCGAAATGGTGGCGGTGAAATGGAGAAGGTCCAAATTGGGGTTAGTTAATTTTTCAAGTAAAATGTAAGCGGGGAATTGAGTGAAACGAGAGTCGCGGAAAGTAAAGGCGGTGTAATTTTTTGTTGATAAAAATCGACCGTAACTTCGTCGAATTTAATTAAAGCAAAAATCAACAACGTAACTGTCTATTTTATTTAATAAATCTATACCCTTCATTTAATTTCGAAAAGAGATCTCGATCGTTTAAAATTATTGACGACAAAAACTGTCTATAATATAATTATTAAAATAGACGACCTGTGTGTCGTTTTTAAAGAAAAAATTGTTCAACCTACCACTACGTCTACAATGTGACGATAAGAGGAAGACCTTAAAAAGTTATCAAAATAATAGACAACATAGTCGTCGATTTTAATATTTTATTTTTAATTATTTTTTTATTTTATCGACGACAAACTGTAAAAAAAAATCGACAAAAAATCTGGCCGTTAATTTTTAGCGTCGATAATTACACTATTTTTTGTAGTATAAATTAAATATTCTGAAATAGTCGCGGATCAAACTCAAATATATCATGAACTTTACGAGGAAGAAACACAATATAGACACATTACTTCTCAGATTTTTACTGTTTTATTATTAGAGGAAAAAAAAAATCAAAGGAGAATAAATAAATCTAAGTAACTTTTTTGTTTAGTTTAAAATATTAACGCATTAGTAGACCAAAAGGTATCTCTTCTGCGCACGAGAGATAAGTTTTTTTTTTTTTGGTGACGCACGAGAGATAAGTTATTTTGAGGTGAAGGCAAATGCAAAAAAAAATAAGTATTTAATTTAATAAATTAGAATAAAATATTATTTTAGTCTTTTAATATTTGGACTAAATTTTAATTTGGTCTTTAATATTTTAAACGTCTTATTTCTATCTCAAAAAATTTTAAAGTGGTATAATGTTATCTTACAATTAAATTTGACACTAATAGTTAATAGAATGAGTAACATAGACGTTAATAACGTTACTAGTTAAGTTATATATTTTTTTATGTGTTAGAAAATATAACAAAAATCTTCTTGTAACATTTTTTTTTTTTTTGTATAAAATTTTAAATCTAAAAATCAACGCTTTAATATTGACTTTTTAATATGCAAATTGTTTGTATTAAATTTAATAGTGGAACAATATTAAATCTAATTATTCTTTTTTTAAAATTGAAATAAGACGTTTAAATTTTTTTGAAACTAAAATAAAATGTTTGAAACATTAGAAACCAAATTAAGATTCAGTACAAATGTTGGAGATCAAAATAATACTTTTTCTAATAAATTATTACTGTAAATATATTACATAAATAAATTTTATTATTTTCAACAAATTCACTATGTGAATAATTATAAAAGAAAAAAGTTTGACTATATTATTGTGCAAGATATTTTACCCTATTGTTATATTAAAATTAAAAAATTCATCGTAATTAAGTGTACAGTAGCAGTAGTGGAACGTTTCGGTTTATCCCACAATTGCTAATTAGAAAATTTCCAAGAAACAAAAATTGTTGATGTCCACTTGTACAGATTGATAAGCTAGCTGTAAGATCAAGTATACAATATTGTCTTACTTTAGGCTACAAATTCTGGTGCTTCCATTCGTTGTTTGGCATTGTGGACTACGTGGGAATCCCATTAACCACGCCAAAATCCCAATCTTTGAAAGAAAAAAATAATGTGCGAAATCTGCAACAACAACAAAAAAATAAAATAAAAAATAAAAAATAAAAAGAAGGAGGAAAAAAATGTACTGCCATCTGACCTAATTTTTTCTGGTTTTAATATATGCATCACGTTTTACATTGTGAATACGTGCGGTGATGTTGTTTGTATTTGTAAATGTTATTTAATTAAGATATATAAGGTGGAAAATAAGTAAGTATTCACCTTATTACTTAATTAGTACTAGTTACTAAAATTCAGTTATAACCTCAGTTGTAAATGTGATATATGTGCACTTCAGAACCTATCTCAAACATTATGATGTTAACTTGTTATTTGAGGTAGAACTTTAGTTTTTTATTAGGATAAAGTATATTCTTTTTTTAAAAATTTATTAAAAATTTTAAAAAATATTTTTAAATTTTATTTTGTTTTAATTTTATTTTAAAATTTTTATTTGCACTAAAAGTATTTTTAGCAGTTAATTGTTTAAAAATTTAGGATTAATTTTGCAATAACTTCACAAGAATAATTGTCAACACAAGTAAATTAGACACAAAATTTTGTTATTAACATACTTATCAAACTCATACTAGACTAGACTGATCGATTCAATCAAAAAATCAATTGATGAGCCAAAATTGATACGCTCGTACTATTGGTAAGTGTACCAAATAGTATCAAATAATACCACAGTGAGTGAATATCGTTTCCACGAGAATTAACGGATTGAGGCAAGCAATGTCTAATTATATCTCTAATTAGATTGATTACACCTTGGCATGAGGGAATTGGTTCGTGACTTTGGAAGCAACAGAGAAGCGGGAATTGATTTTATTTGGATTATTGGGTGAGGGAAGGTTTTAAAGAATCAGAAAAAAATCAAGATAGGAAATGTTAAAGGCTTTGGGGATGCTAAATCCTTTAGGAAGAACAATAATTGTATTTTCAAAACTTTGATTCATCCAAAAATCTTTTTATAGCAAATCATTTATAATTAAATTCCAATATCTTGGTAATCTAATTTTTCTTAATTAATCGCTAATGTCTTGGTCAATTAATCAAGAGAAGAGGTTAAGAACAGTTTCGATTTTAAGCCACACGATATTCAAACACTATCCCTAGATGAATTAAATGTCACATATTCAAGAACTAGTTCTAAAATCAGTGAAGATTATGAGATGAGTTTCAAGCTAATTCCGATATTAAATATCTCAAAGTAATACTGGAATCCAAGACATAATTAGAATATCTCTCAATACTTCTAATCATTATTGATGAAGAACGAAACTCAATCTTGAAAAAGTAAAGAAGTATGAATCAAAATAAAGAAAATACTTACATTATTAATCTATAAAAATAAAACAGAGCCCTTAACCTTTAACAAGAGGAAGTTTAGTTGCTCATGATAGAGAAGAAAACAACTAAACTAGACAGAGTAGTGGATGTATGATCCGTGGATGATGGACCGGATGATTGGTGCCTCTCTTGTGAACTTTGTTGACTTACTTATATTTAACTTCCTAACTAAAAAATTCAAAAACTAATCTAATGTTATCTTTTAAAGAAAAAGATAACTTATTCAAATTCAAATATAATCTAATATAATCCTAACAATCAAATTTTTTATCTTTCTAGAAGAGTTTGTTGCTAACTAATCATTTAATTCTTGAATCTTGAATTGAATTGAAGCTTTCTGGAAGTTGGTTATATGTTGGAGCCGAGTTTGGTGAAGTGGAGTTAGGCTTGAAACAATTCTTAAAATCCTGAGAGTGATAATTACACTTAGAGCCAGGCTCCAAGTCTTGATGCTAGGCGCCCTTTATATGAAATTGAAGGGGAGTTGGGAACCACCTTATGGAGCCGGGCTCTAGCTCTTTTTTCTTCCTCCTAGTGCATGAAGGCGTTGGGCTTCAAGTCCTTGATGCTAGGAGCCAGTCTTTGGAGCCGGGCTCTGAGTTTGGGCACCCAACTTGACATTTTAGGCATTGAACTTGTCTTCTTTGGGCCTGTGCCTCTAAGTTTGTTTTTGTGTTGATTTTCATTTGATTTGCTTGATTTTAGCCTGAAAATACAATTATTCTAACACAACTCCAAATATATCAAAACATCATTAAAAACATAAGGATTTGATTCAAAAACTAAGAAAACAAATGAAAAAAGGCTTTAAAAGTGGTTAAGATGATGCGTCATCACAACACCAAACTTAAAATTTTGTTTGTTCTCAAGCAAAAAGAAAGATAAATAGAATTTAGGTTAATGAAAAGAATTGAAGGCTTTTGAACTCTTCAAGTTCAAATCAATAAGTGAATTTCTCTTATCCTAATAAGTCTTGAATATTTAGGAATCAAGAATCTTTTCAAAAACTAAATTTCGGATTGTATTATGAGAATCCTTTTAGACTTATCTAATCTTTGAAGCTTTTTTGCTTAACAGTTTGACGAGAGAGATTTTTGAAGGTTTTTGACTCTAAGTGTTTTGTCTTAGGGTAGCTCTTAACAGATTTTCAATCGATAATCCTGGGCCAGTTGGCCCAAGTTACCGGATGATAAAGCACCCCTTGGATCTAATTACCTAAGCCTCTCATCAACACAATCACACCACAAGCACATAACTAGGAGTTTTGTTCATCCAGACTTCGATGCCTAGAGCCTTTTTGGACTCTATATATTTTGTTTCAAGCTAACTCTTAAATGTGGGCTTTCAATTGATAATCCCGAGCTAGTTGGCCTAAGTTACCGGGTGATGAAGCACCCCTCGGATTTAATTGCCCAAGGCTCTCTTTGAAACATATACATCACAGGCAGATAACTGAACTCTAGTCATTGGTACTTAAAGCCTTATTGCTTTTGGATATTCATGAATTTTCCATACTTCTTTCTTTCTTTCTTTCTTTCTTTCTTTTCTCTCTATCTCTTTCTTTTTGTTTTCGGAATCCATAATACGTCTCTAGAATCTTTGTTTTCTTGGAGATTCTTTTTTCCCTTTTCTTCAAGATCATTCGAATACTTTTAAATTCATGGAATATAATCATGCTCACTGACCACCACATTTCAGTAGAGCTTTCTTTGTTATTTTATTCAACTCCTTTTATTAAGGTCCACTTTTATCACCGGAGTGTCCGAGGACAGTTACAAAGTAGTAAGCATTAAAGAAAAGAAAAGAAGAATAAGAAAACAAAGAAATAGAAACATAATGCAAGGATAAAAGAAAAAAAATGAAAACACAAAGAAACAAAGATAAAACAAGTAAAGAGAAAACAAACTAACCATCACACAAATTAATTTTACCACAAGTCGTCATTCATTATCATCTTTATTCTCGGTTTCAACTGCTCCTTCTGGGGTCCTTGGTTGCCATCTTCTTTATCTTACAGCTGCCTCCTCTCATGGCCTCCGAGCTTTCGCCTCCCTTCTTTTTCGTTCCCATTCTTGATGTAAGCGTTCAAATCGGGGAACTCACTTGGGGTTTGCATGTTGGATAGCGGCACAAAAGTATGTGATTTTATCCATCATGTCCAACTAGAATTTTTGGAACTCTTAATAGAACTGCTCAACATCAATCTCATGGTCTTGGGATTGACTTGGCCCAACTTGAGGCTCGTGTGCTTGAGGAGGAGGAGAAGGAGGTTGCTGTTGTGGCTCTTCTTGTTGTCTATCTTTCCATTACGGCCACAGTGATGGGTCTTGCAAGCTTAATGTCTTGTTCAATGGACACCCTGGCGACCTCATAGAAATGGTGGATGAGGCCCGAAAATCTGAGCCTTGACCTTGGGTCACAACTTTGTGCCATAGTTTGGAAAGACCATCCACTTCTGACGGGAGATCTCAGCTCAAATCATTAGATACTCGTCTGGTTTCAAATTGAATCTCATATCGGGGATTATGGTCTTCTCCTTCACCCATGTTTTATATTAAGTTTCATGCATCTGGGTCCAGAACTGAGTGACATCAAAAGATGGGTGGCTGGTTCCTTCTCCTTTCTTTTTCTGAGCAAAGGCATTTTAGTATTTTGTTTTCACTTAGAGAAATATAAGGCACGAACACCAAATTTAAAGTTTGACCGTATGGAGCAAGTGAAATATAAGTGAAGAGAGAAATGAATGCTAAGTGTAATTGTGTTGTGTGATGAATAGATGCATGCATGTGAATTTATAATGGAATGAGATATGCATTGAGAGGTTATGAGGCCTCGATGATATGCATGGTAAGGAAAATGTGCATGGAGAATAAGCATACAACAACTACTAAATGCCAATGTCTTTACTATTGAAAGTTAAAAATTTAAAGATGCAAACATAACGTACTAAGCCTTCCAAAGCATTTGAATGAATATAATCAATATTGATATAATATATCTTGCATGATTGACAATGAATTTCTTCGAACAAAATTATTTATGATGATAGTGAATAAAACAAAGACATAATAACTATGCATGTGATAAAAAACATTTTTAAAAAAAACTTCTTCTAAAGACTCAGAAAATAAGAAATTTAAAAGAAAATAGAATTGAAATATTTTTAATAGGATTCATGCTCTCTCAGTATGCTTGGCGTTGGGCATAAAACCTTGGAGTTGGGCATTGGCCAACAAAAACATGAAGGGGGCACTCGGCATCAGGAGTAGGCGCCGGGCTTCACTCAAATTTTTGTGCCCTGGGAGCTTGCCCTTGCCTTGGAGCCGGGCTCTAAATCATGGAGTTGGTCGCCACTCCCTTGCATTCTTCAAAGGAGCCTGGCTCCTTCTTTGGGCGCTGGGCTTCACACTTTTTTAAGGACTTGAAAACTTTGAAAAACAACATAAATCACTTTTAATGAAAGAAAAAAAAATACAAGAGAAAAAAGAAGGAGAAGAAGAAGAATGCAACTATGGAATGCTTAAAAGAAAAAGATAAAAATACTAACCGCGGTTGGGTTGCCTCCCAACAAATGCTCTTTTAACGTCATTAGCTTGACGTTGAATCCTCTAGGTTGGTAGTTGGATTGTTCATGGCATCTTCTTCCAATGCCATCCTCCATTAGATAAGCATTCTCCGGCTATTTTTCCTTGCCCGTTTTAGAATCCAGGAGTTGAAAAGGGTTTTCAAGAGCTCATTTATCCACAATTTTGTAGACTAAGGATTCAATGATGTCAAACTTCATACAACTCTCGGACTCACTAGGGTGTTTCATGGATTTGAAAACATTAAAGACCACTCGTTCATCATGTACCCTTAGTGTTAGTTCACCCTTTTGAACGTCTATGAGTGCTTGTTCGATGACTAAGAATGGTCTTCCTAAGATGATGGAGGCGTCCTCATCTTCTTCCATGTTGAGAATCACAAAATCAACCAGAAAAATAAACTTTCTGACCTTAACCAATGCGTTCTCTACTATCCCAAATAGGAATTTCATTGATCGGTTGGCTACTTGTAGTGAGATTGTTATGAGCTTTACTTCTTCAATATGTAACCTATTCACCATAGATAGGGACATCAAATTAATGCTAACCCATAAATCACAAAGTGCCTTGCCAATGGTGACATTCCCAATGATTAGATAAGAATAACTATCTACCTCCTCATGGGAAGAGTAGAAAAAGGTCTTCCTGACCAGGAAAATGGACGAAAGGATATAAGACGAAATAAAGAAGCAGGTCTGGTCCCATGATATCTGTTGTACAAGAGCTAGTACCCTAGTCTAGTTATACGTCTCCTACATATAGTAACTCATACGTTGTTGTGGTTGCTTTACTCCCGCGCCTCCTTTACGAATAAAGGAAAGAAAGCCTCAACCAGAACAAAATTTCTTTTGCATGTGGATGTAGCTAAGTGTCTAACTCTATTGGTCATAGTTCCCTGCAGTTGTGACCAGTGCTCGTTTGCATGCGCGTGAACCAACCCAACAAACAAGGAAAGGATGGCCCGTTAAGCATCTGAGAATGATTCGAGCCATATGAAGGGAAACTATCACGTACAGTTTTTGTTTTTTTTTTTGTGGCGGGGGGGGGGGGGGGGAGAGCCTGACAGGGTCCCCTACTGACTTGGCCCAGGCCTAAGTGAAAATGAAGTGGTGTGCCTACCCATCCCAACTTGGGGTATGCTGGGATTCGCGAAGAGCAGCACCTTAGCAGGGGATTTAAAAACTACTGGGATCTTTTAACTTCTATGGTAGTTTTTTTTTGAATAATGGCACTATACTCTTTAGTGAGGATGACCTTTTCTTCTTCCTTGAAAGTTCTCTTCTTGGATAATAGCTCTTTTATGAATTTGGCATAGAGTGGAATTTGTTCTAAGACTTCAGCGAATGGGATGTTGATTTGTAACTTCTTGAAAATCTCTAAGAACTTGAAAGTTCTTTTCTTGATTTTGCTTCTGTAGCTTTTGAGGATACAGAATCCTTGATTCATGGCTTCTGACCTTTTTCTTCCTGGCTGCTGTTGGTGCAGGAGCTTTTTCTTCCTCTAGGTATTTCTATTTTATCTCTCTTGGAGTTTCTTCGAATTTTGTCTAATTCTCTTTAGGAAGCTCCTTCTTTATTTCTTTTCTGTTTCTTAGGAAAGTAGCCTTGCATTTCTCCCTAGGATTTGGAATTGTGTCACTGGAGAAGGAATATGGAGGCTTCTCTACCAGTTGTTTAGTAATTTCCCCACTTGTACTTCTAAAATTAAAAATTAAAGCTTCTTGATTCTTGAAGTTGGCTCTTGTTTCTTGCATGAAGCTTTGTGTTTGTTGTATGAAGGAGTCATTGGTTTGGGAAAGTTTCTCAATAGCAAGCTCAAAAGATGAAGGCCTGTGATGATTATGTTGTTATTGAAAAGCGGCATTGTAGTTCCTTTGCCCTTGATTTCTCTAACCAAAATTGGGATGATACCTCTAACCAGGATTGTAAGTTTTTGAGAATGGATCATTCTCTGACTTTGAGAGTTGTCCCATGAAGTTTACTTGCTCAACGAATGGTTGGTCTTCCTTGCTCAATTTCCACTCTTCACTTGGATGTGTTCTCCCACATAAATCACATAGGACTTACGTTCCAATAGCTAAAACTTGCCTATGTTCGAATTGTTTTGTGAGCGAGGAGATTGTTGAGTCAAGAGTTTATTTTGAGCAAGGATTTCATCCATTGTGTCTAATGCCATTACCGTAACACCATAACTACCAAAGTTCACGCTTCCGGCTGTGCCACTCTGATAGTACGGACATTACGACGACTTTTATACTATTTAATACTAAAATATGAGCCTGTTTAAAACTTTAAACCGCAACACCACTCCCGAAAATACTTTCTTTCAATAACGTACATCCATAGATACCATACAACTTACAAAAACTCATAAAGGGTACATCCATATATATACATATACATATATAATATTACAAGCATTAACCAATACAATTCCTATCCCTCTTACAGAATATATCAAGATAATAGCGAGGGTTCAATAAACCATAACAAACAATACAGAGCATTTCAACAACAACTAAATAAACCCTTCGTGACTTCAGCGTCCATATCCTGAAAGGGGAAAAATGTAGGGGGGGGTGAGAACATCATCCTCGAAAGGGTTCTCAGTAGAGGATTTTTGGGAATTACTGTAATAGGATACGTGAAGATAAACCGTACCAGTGATTACTACCCGTCTTATGCCTCTTTTCAAAAACAACAGTTTACAATAAAAGTAAAGTCGGAAATCATTTCTAAAAGAGGAACCGTTCAATTCTCAAAAACTCAAAAGCCTTTCAAAAAGGTTTAACCATGCCGAATCAAATTAGCATTTCAGACTTTTCTAACTCAGAAACACAAAACCGAAATCAACCAACGGTTCACCTCATTTCAACCACGGCCCTAGGCCCAAACAAATCCAACCAACAACCAATCACCACAATCCAACAGAGTCCCAGTTGCAAACACAGATAGGAAGTTCAAGCACAAACAAACAGTTACAGCAAGTAGAACAAGTAGCAGTTAATCTCAAGTAATCACAGAGGCAAACCAAGTATAATATGCACACGCAAACAATGTCACATAGATGCATATGATGCATGCCTGTCCCTAGTGGCTGATGATATCATCTGTTGGTTATATAGCCAACCCGACACGTCCTGGTAGCTAACCATGGACAGAAACACCCATCGCGGAGCAAGTAGGTTTGAGCTACAACCCCATTGCTACTACCTGCTCAACCCAGAGCCAGTGGAATAACCACTACTGCGGCTACTACCCAGGCGGGTGTTTAAAAGCTCAACCTGGAGCGAGTGGAATCACCACTACTACCGCTACTACCCAGGTGTCACAGTCTCTGACCTGGAGCAAGTGGGACGAACCACAACCCTTGCTACTACCCAGGTATCTCAAGCATATATTCATTCAGTCCCAGCCATGGATCAACATCCATCTCAGCCATCCGGCTTAAATTCATAATTCATAGTCAGCCATACGGCCCATAACTCATTCGGCAATCAGCCATAAATCAATATCATACACAGCCATTCCGGCTCACGGTTCAATCCAGAACCAGCCAATATTCATAATCATACACAGCCATTCCGGCCCATAACAAAATAGCACTTCAACCATTCAACATCATCAAATTCATAAAACCGACATTTAAGCCACAAATCACTTTTCTCAAGCCATTTCACTTTAAAATCAAATTTCGACTATTTTCAGCCTTGGCTTTAAAGATCTCATTTCTCAAATCATCTTAGGCTCATAAGCCAAATTTACTCAAAGTGAGTTCCTTGTTTAAAACAAAGCCACTCTCGGCATTCTCTTTCCAAAACTTCCAAAACCATGACAAGTTAAGGATTTATTTCAAAGTATTCAAAACCACCCGTCCAACAATGGGATTTTATAACAAAAGCTTCTCGGTAGAGTCCCAAGTCTTTAGGGAAGGTCAACCTATATCAATTCCTTAAAATTCATTGAAACTCTTAAAATCATGGATTCTCGGTTCAAGTAAATAAAACTGAATTTATTATGAAACCGACCATACAAAATCACAAGTTCCAACCCGGTCCAAAAATCAACTCATTTGAAAAGAAACCGGTTCATTTGAATCAAACCACTTTCAGGTTTCTTTTTGGAACCTATTTTTCTAACTCTTCCAAAATGCCTCAAACTTAATTACTCAATCAAAAGTCTAGATTCCTTTGAAATCACTAAGAGCTCCTTTTTATATTGAAATCAATATTAGAGCATCATTCTTTTCTTCAGTGATTCAAACGATAAAAATAATTCATTTCTAAATAAGTCAAACTCAAGGCATAAAGTTCACTAAATAAATTAAGCTTGAAAATATAAATATCCTCTTAATAAATCAAATAATACAACTTCTCAAATCCAATCCTTTTTAAATAACTTTTCAAACAAGACTAGGATTTTGTAGAAATTTCGGCAGCACCTCTCCTAAAACTTGGACTTTTGCCACCCAGTTCGGGTCCCAACTAAACCGTTTCTCATTCTTTTTCAACAGCTCAAAACCAGAAATCAATTCAAAGCAAGCTAAATCTAACAGTCGCCTCAGTGGCATATCTCAAGAAAACCATTTCAAAATCAACTCAATATCAACCGATTTAACTCATTTCCAAAGCTTTAAAGAAACGGTTCAGTAACAAATCATTTGTCCAAGATCAAGTCAATTAAAGTAAACCAGGCTGAATTCAAAAGTGCATTCGACTTTTCACATCATCAAATAATTGAATCAAATTAAATCAATCCTCAACGGATTAAACTCAGATTTCAAATCTTTAAAGAATCACTTCAAAACATTACATTTCACAAAGCCGCACAACAATTCAACCAAACCAACATCCATAATCACTCGAGTCAATCAAATAACACATAAGGCAGATACAATCACCAAATACACAATATCTCACAATAGTATCCATATGTAATAATTCCAGTACTTAAAACATAGTTTTTGGAAAGTGCCCCTACCTCAAAACGCAAATCCATAACCCAAAAGTCTCACAGAGTCCTTTCCACCTCAACTCGAACTGACGGCAACCAAAACCTCAGCTCTAAGTCACGTTCGCAATAACCATAGCAACACTAATCGCAACCTACAATAATCAGGACTCGACCCCACGTTATCAAAACTCATATTCATTAACCGAACACAACAGAATACTAACGCGAGACTTTCCAAACATAAATACCTACTGGGATGACAAAACGAGGCAGCTGCAGCTCCGAGCATGGAATGCAAGCACGAATCCACAACCCTATGATGGACAACACCGCAATGCCTCAGCATAAGCTTACAGAGCAGCGACAAAAGGCCTTTCGACTCGGAAATTCTTACCAAAGCAGGGGACTCGGTGGCTGTTTTCGGCGACAGAGGCGGCTGCAACAACATTCAGTAACTACAGCATTCCGAGAATTCAAAAAGGACCAAAGCCAAAAACAAAATCCTTACCACAACCAAGAAGAAGTGACTGAGCCCAGTGACGGCATCTCCGGTGGTGTTTCTAGCGGCCACAAGATTGCTCCTGGCGGCCAGAACAGTGGCACGACTTCTCTCTCCTTCGGCAGCAACAACAATGGTGTCTTCCGGCAACCATCGACCTCCATCATTAGCAACAGAAGCTCCAGCTAGGCACCGCGGAGCAATAGATCGGCAGCACCATCGGCCAAGGTGCGGTGGTGGAGACGCCCTCAACCGCGGTGAAACGCGGCGGCTGTGGAAGCTCGGCGGCGGCTGGCTCTGTGACAAGGATGACTGCGCGGTGACGGCGCATCAGCGGTGATGCGACAAGCTGGTCGGTGACGAGGAGAACGGCGAAGGCCCACGCTCGGCGACGGTGACAGGCGGTGATGGCTTCCCCGCGGTGGCTCCCTTTCGCGCATCTTCTCTCTCTCTGCGCGTGAGTTCGGCGGTGGCGAGGCAGTGAGGCGCGACGGTCTTCTCCCTCGGTTAGGTGACGGCGCGATGGCGGCAGTGAAGCCCGCATGCCGGTGCGAGTCTTTCTCTCCTCCTTCTCCTTCCTCGGCCCTCACAGATCTCTCCCCTCCTTGTCAGCAGCGGCGGCGACGGTGGCAGTGGCCTCCACCGCGCCGCCTTTCCTCCTCTCTCAATCTGCTTCCGCAAACCCCTCCCCTGTTTCCCCCTTCTCCCTTCGTTTCCCTCTTTCACGTTGCAGCCGCTGCTGCTGTGGTATTAGGGAGTATTTGTGTGTGCTAGGTTGTGGGGGAAGAAACGGGTTACTGGGTTAGGGTTTTAGGGTTAGGGTTTCTCTTTCAAAAATTAGGGTTAGGGGCATTTTAGTAATTTCAAAATAAAAATAGGGATATTATAGTAATTAGAAATAAATTCTAATCCATTAATAATAATGTATAAAAATACTATTTGCTCATCAATTTCATAAATTATTTTCAATAAAATGTCCCAACCAAATAATTAGAAATAATATACTTAATTTCTTCATTTTCTAAAATAGCAATATTAATATTTAAAATATTAATTATCTAATCCAAATCATATAAAATCCTTATTATTTCATAACTATCAACTTTATAATTTAAATATAGAAAATAATCCAATAATTATAAAATTGGATAATAATCATAACTTATCTCAAATTCAATAAATCAAAACTTGCCTTAATTACCTTTAATAAAATAATCTCTGAAATTAAGGCTATAAATAACTATATGATTTGAGACTTGATCATAATAAGACTTTTCAAAAGTTCTGGGTCTTACAATTACACCCTTTTTAGTGGACCTTTTTGATAAATATATGAAGTTATTAGCTGTCGTTGTTTCTATCAATTCCAATGCCTTCTCAGGGGGTCTTTCTATATGGAGACCCTCCAGCAGATGAATCAATAAATCATCGTTCTTGAGACTTGAGAGATGGTGGCACGAATCCCCACACTTTTGTACTGTTATACCAGCAAGTGCACTAGGTCGTCCAAGTAATACCTGAGCGAGTCAGAGTCGATCCCACGAGGATTGGTGGCTTGAAACAAGCTATGGTTATCTTACAGGTCTTAGTCAGGTAGATCAGAAGGTTGTTGGATTGATAGATAAATATTTGTAAGATTATTAAACTATGAAGACATATAACTAATAAAGCAAAAGGGATAGAAAATACTGATAGGAATAAGGTTAAGGATTGGAGTTTCTTTGTCTTTCTGAATCAACTCTAGTACTACTATCTTTTCTGCTTCTGAATGATCTTCTTCTATGACAGGCTGTATGTGATCAACACCATGGGCCGTGGTCATTGATCTCTTCTGCTACAGGTTAAACGCCATTGGCCGTGGTCATCCAATCTGACGAAGGGTGAAGCGCATAGCAAGTCGTTCTCTTGGCGATCCTACTCAAAATGCCACAGACAAGGTCGAATCTTCCGGATCAGAGGATGCTGCTTCTTAGGATTCTAGCCTATACCACGGAGACCCTAATCTCCCTAAAAATTGGCTAAACTGGTGTCTCGAGAAGTCCCCAATGAAGTCGTGGATTAGCCATCTGAGAGATGTATAAACATAGCAGTTGGCCCGTACTTTCCAGTCACGTATTCACACGAACCCAAGTAGACGCGGGTGTTTGTCAGGCACGTTCGTCTTAATGTGATGAACAGAGCTGATTGTCTGATCATCCTATTCACCACAATAAAGATCGAGTATACATCTTAGAAATAAATCAAACACGGATCGGAGAAGAAATAGTAATATTTTTATTAATTCATAGGACTCAGCAGGGCTCCTCTCCTCAACCTAGGAGGTTTAGAAACTCATACTGATGAGAAATACAATGTAAAACTCAAAAATAAGACTATAAAGTA
The DNA here is from genome assembly GCF_059453495.1 of Arachis ipaensis. Lineage (NCBI taxonomy): Eukaryota > Viridiplantae > Streptophyta > Magnoliopsida > Fabales > Fabaceae > Arachis > Arachis ipaensis. The sequence continues at coordinate 120,871,501 of NC_142443.1, read as the reverse complement.
TGCGTGATGTCTGAATGATTATGCAAAATACACTTTAAATACTAAGCAGATGACTAGTAAGGGTAAAACAATCTATCTAGTGCTAAAATTCACTTCTGGGGCCTACTTGGAAAGTGTTTGGGCTGAGCTTTGATGAGATCCACGTGCTATGAGGTCTCTGGACATGGAATGCCAGCTAGGGGGTCCTCTTTGGGCGTTTGGATGCTGGTCTCTGCTCTGTGGGCGCTGGACGCCTGGAAGGGGGTAGGTAGCTGGCGTTGGACGCCAGTTTTGGGCCTTCTAATCCAAAGAAAAGTATGAAATATTATATATTGCTGGAAAGATCTGGAAGTCAACTTTTCATAGCCGTTGATGCACTCCATTTGGACTTCTGTAGCTCCAGAAAAGCTCTTCCGAATGCAAGGAGGTCAGATCCGGATAGCATCTGTAGTGGTTTCTCTATCTCTGAATAAGACTTCTGCTCCAGCTCCTTAATTTCAGCCAGAAAATATATGAAATTATACAAAAATACAAAAACTCATAGTAGAATCCAAAAATGTGAATTTAACACTAAAACCTATAAAAACTTAATAAAAACTAAACAAAACATACTAAAAAGTTATATGAAAATGATGCCAAAAAGCGTATAAAATATCCGCTCATCACAATACCAAACTTAAACCGTTGCTTGTCCCCAAGCAACTAAAAACACAGTAGGATAAAAAAGAAAATTAAGATACAAATAAATTTCTAAGTTTCCAATGAAGCTTAGTTACAATTAGATGAGCGAGACTTAGTAGCTTTTTGCTTCTGAATAGTTTTGGCATCTCACTATCCATTGAAACTCAGAATGGTTGGCATCTTTAGGAACTTAGAATCTAGATGATATTATTGACTCTCCTAGTTCAGTTTTTTTTATTCTTGAACACATCTTTCAGAGTCTTGGCCATGACCCTAATCACCTTGTTTTCCAGTATTACCACTGGATACAATAATGCCACAGACACTTTAACTGGATGAACCTTTTCAGTTGTGATTCAGCTTTGCTAGAGTCCCTAGATAGAGGTGTCCAAAGTTCTTAAGCGCACTCTTTTTGCTTTGGACTACGACTTTAACCGCTCAGTCTCAAGCTTTTCACTTGACACCTTCACACCACAAGCACATGGTTAGGGACAACTTGTTTGAGCCGCTTAAGCTAGGATTTTATTCCTTTGGTCCCTCCTATCCATTAATGCTCAAAGCCTTAGGTCCTTCTACCCTTGCCTTTTGGTTTAAAGGGTTACTAACTTTTTCAATCTGCCCTCCTTTTCCTGCATTTTTGGGCAGTAATGGATTTTTCTGCTTTTTATCTTTTTTTCTTTTCACCATTTTTTCTTTCTTTTTCGCATGCATATATTTTTTTTTTCTTTTGCAACATGCTTTTTCTTTTTCTTTTTGCTGTTTTTTCTTGCTTCAAAAATTAATATTGATTTTTCAGATTACCAATAATACTTTTCCTTTTTCCTTATTCTTTCAAGAGCCAACATTCTAAAATTTCAACTTCAAATATGCACTATTTAATCATACATTCAGAAAACAAAAGCAATGCCACCACATCAACATAATTAAACTATTCTTATTTTAAACTTGAAATTCATGTATCTCGCAATTCTTTTCAAATAAAATTTTCTTTTAAGCAAGGTGAGAGATATATGAAACATTTTACAACTTTAAGACATCAATGCAAATGATCATGCAACTAGAACAAGTGAACAGATAAAACATAACAGAAAACAGAAAAGGAAAGGAAGTAAAAGAGAACGAGTCCACCTTTAATGGTGGCGGCTAGTGCTCCTCCTTGAGGATCCAATGTGATGCTTGATCTCTTCTATGTCACTCTTTTGCCTTTGTTGCTCTTCCCTCAAAGCCCTTTGGTATTTCCTTATGGCTCTTTGATCTTTTCTGATTTCATTGAGGGTGGTAGCATGCCCTTGATGCTCCATCCTCAATTGTTCTATGTTAGTGCTCAATTCTCTAAGAGAAGTTTGCCATTGATCCCAATAGCTTTGAGAGGAAAATACATCCCTTGAGGCATCTCAGGGATCTCATAAGGAGGCTGCTGCACGTGCTCTTGTGCATGCTCTCTAGTTTTCTCCATCATCTTCTTGGTGATGGGCTTGTCCTCCCCAATGGAGATGTCTCTATTTATAGCAATTCCAGCTGAATTACATAGATTACAAATGAGGTGTGGGAATACCAACCTTGCATTGGTGTGAGGCTTCTCAGCTACCTTGTACAGTTCTTGAGGAATCACCTCATGTACTTCTACCTCACTTCCAATCATGATGCAATGGATCATGATGGCTCTGTCAACAGTCACTTCTGACCGATTGCTAGTGGGGATAATGGATCTTTGGATGAATACCAACCATCCTCTAGCTATGGACTTTAGGTCAACCCTTCTTAATTGAATGGGCTTGCCTTGGGAATTTTCTTTCTACTGTGCTCCTTCCACACAGATATCTGAGAGCACTTGATCCAATCTATAATCATAGTTGACTCTCCTAGTGTAAGGATGAGGATCTCCTTGCATTAGAGGCAAGTTGAATGCCAACCTCACACTTTTCGGGCTAAAATCTAAGATTCTTCCTCAGACCATGGTGATCCAATTCCTAGGATTTGGGTTCACACTAGTGTCATGGTTTTTGTAACCCATGCATTAGCATAGAACTCTTATACCATGAGAATCTCAACATCCTGAATGGGATTGGTTAAGACTTCCCAACCTCTTCTCTGGATTTCTCTTTGGATTTTCGGATACTCATTCTTCTTGAGCATGAAAGGGACCTCCGAGATCACTTTCTTCTCTGCCACTACTTCATAGAAGTGGTCTTGATGAGCTTTGGTGATGAATCTTTCCATCTCCCAAGATTCAGAGGAAATGGCTACTGCCTTTCCTTTCCTCTTTCCAGAGGAGTCTCCAACCTTTGGTGCCATGAATGGTAATGGAAAGAAAAAAAGCTATGCTTTTCCAACAACAAAATTAAAACTTTGCTCATCCTCGAGCAAAAATAAGGAAAAGGGAAGAATGGAGTAGAGGAAGAAGAAAATAGAAGGAGATGGAGGGAAAGAGAGGGCTCGGCCGTGGGGTGTGTTGTGGTGTATGAGAGGTGTGTGTATGAAGGGTTATGAAGTGATGTATTTATAGGAAAGGGGAGTGGTTGTTATGATGGTGTGGGAAAGTGAAATGGATGTGATTGGACAAGGGTTTATAGAGAAGTGTGTGTGGGGAAGTGTGAAAGTAAGTAGGGTAGGTGAAGATGCTGTGGGACCCACAGGTCCTGAGAGGCTAGGGAATTCCAGATTTCCTACTTCTCTACATTGGCGTTTGAACGCCCAGGAGCTGTTCCCTGGCTGGCGTTCAACGCCAGCATTGTTGCCCATGATGGGCGTTGAACGCCCAGCAGGGATACCCTGGCTGGTGTTCAACTTTAACACTTCATCCAGAGCGTTCTGTTTTTATTGTTGTGAAATTCTGTCTCTGTTCTGAATGCTGCATATGATCATGACTCTAAAAGTAACTGAAAGAAAAACAAAATGAAAGGAAATAATAATTAATTAAGGTTGGGTTGCCTCCCAACAAGCGCTCCTTTAACGTCACTAGCTTGACGGTTAGCTCTTTACGGAGGTGAGTATGGGCTCAGATTTTTGCCCCTTACAGTGAATTTTCTTCCTGTCCTCTCATGAATGAGCTCCACATGCTCTAGAGAGAGGACACGACTCACTGTATGTGGTAAGACTAGATTCTTGGTGAAGACAACTCTCATGCTAGGTGAGAGGCCTTCAGTTGGGACTTTCTTGTCCCTCCAGCCTTTAGGTATTTTCTTCTTAGTACCTTTGTGCTTAGACCTTGTTGACGGTTACCCAACATCAAACTTAGAATTGATGTTTTGGGGCTCTGTAAAGCTCTGCACAGAAAGAGAGGGTTGGAATACTAGGTGTTGCACAATTATCTCTCTTTTAGAGGGAGAATTAGGATGAGGCATCTTGAAAAAGATTTGATCCTCCCCTAATTGTAGGGTCAGTTCTCCCTTAGCCACATCAATGATAACATTGGTTGTGGCTAGGAAAGGTCTTCCAAGGATGATAGAGTCATCCTCATCCTCTCCTATGTCTAAGACTATGAAGTTTGCAGGGATGTAGTGGTTTTCAACTTTCACCAAAACATCCTCTACTAAGCCATATGGCTTCTTCATTGTCTTGTCTGTTATCTCTAATGAGATATTTGCAGCTTGTACCTCAAGGATACCCATCTTCTCCATTACAGAGAGTGGCATGAGGTTTATGCTTGACCCTAGGTCACACAGAGCCTTTTCAAAGGTCATGGTGCCTATGATGCAAGGAATCAGAAAGTGTCCAGGATCTGGAAGTTTCTGAGGTAGCCTCTGCTGAACCAAAGCATGGAGTTCTTTGGTAAGCAGTTGAGGTTCTTCCTCCAGAGGCTTTGTACCAAATAACTTAGCATTCAGCTTCATAAGAGCTCCTAGGTACCGAGCAACTTGCTCTTCCCTAGTTTCTTCATCCTCATCCGAGGATGAGTAGTCATCAGAACTCATACACTACCGAAGTGCATTCAAAGGAACCTCAATGGTCTTTATGGTTTCCTTTGGTTATGAGCTAGAGGGTTCTTGAGTGGGGTTTAAGCGCTCAAAGGGTGTGCTTTAACTGGCGTTCAATGCTATCTCTGTTAGCTTATTGGGCATCAAACGCCTTGATGTCTGTCCACTCTGACTGGCGTTAAACGCCAGTCCCTCTAACATTTTGGGCGTTGAACGCCCAGCAGGGATGTCCTTGCTGGCGCTCAACGGCAGGTTCCCTGGGTGAATAGGCGTTGAACACCCAGTGAGGGGTTCCTCACTGGCGTTCAGCGCCAGAATGGCTGCATGGTTGGGCGTTGAACGCCTAGTGAGGGGTTTCTCACTGGCGTTTAACGCCAAAAAGCCTGCCTAGTTGGGCGTTGAATGCCCAGTGAGGGGTTCCTCACTGGCGTTCAATGCCAGAAAGCCTGGGTGTTTGCACATTAAACACCCAGCCAGTGCTCCCTGGCTGGCGTTCAACGCCAGCTCTGCTACCAGGATGGGCGTTGAACGCCCAGTGAAGGGTTCCTCACTAGCGTTCAGCGACAGGCTTGCTGCTAGTTTGGGCGTTAAACGCCCAGTGATATGTCCTTCACTGGCGTTCAATGCCACCCCATTCTCTTCCAATTCAGCCTTCACCTCCATGGTTATGGCCTTGCACTCTTCTCTAGGATTTACCTCAGTATTACTAGGAAGAGTTTCAGGAGGAATCTCAGGGATCCTCTTGCTCAGTTGACCAACTTGTACCTCCAAGTTTCTAATGGAGGACCTTGTTTCATTAATGAAACTATGAGTGGTCTTAGAGAGTCTGGAATCCAGAGAGACTAAGTCAGAGAGGCTCTACTTAGAGGTTTTCATATTTTCTTGAGAAGATGGGAATGGTGGTCTATTATTGAACATATTCTGGTTCCTTCCACCTTGATTGTTATTGAAACCTTGCTGAGGTTTCTGTTGATCTTTCCATAAAAGATTAGGATGGTTCCTCCATGAAGGGTTGTAGTGTTTCCATAAGATTCTCCCATGTAATTCACCTCCTCCATGGTGGTTTGTTCAGGATCATAAGCTTCTATGTCAGAAGAAGCTTCCTGAGTACTTCCATCTGCAGTTTGCATCCCAGTCAGATGCTGAAAGATCATATTGACTTGTTGGGTCATGATCCTGTTCTGAGCCAATATGGCATTCAAAGTATTAACTTCATGAACTCCTTTCTTTTGAGAGGTCCCATCCTTTACAGGATTCCTTTCAGAAGTATACATGAATTGGTTATTTACAACCATTTCAATGAGTTCTCTTGCTTCTGCAGGTGTTTTCTTCAAGTGGAGTGATCCACCTTCAGAACTGTCCAATGAAATTTTGGACATCTCAGACAAGCCATCATAGAACACGCCTATGATGGACCATTCTGAGAGCATGTCAGGAGGACATCTCCTGATCAGTTTCTTGTATCTTTCCCAAGCTTCATAGAGGGATTCACCTTCTCTTTGTCTAAAGGTTTGAACTTCCACTATAATCTTGCTCATCCTTTGAGGGGGAAAGAATTTAGCCAGAAAAGCATTAACCAGCTTTTTCCAAGAGTCAAGACTCTCTCTTGGTTGTGCATCCAACCATAGCTTAGCTCTGTCTCTTACAGCCAAGGGAAAGAGCATCAGCTTGTAGACTTCAGGATCTACTCCATTAGTCTTTACAGTATCTCAGATCTGTATGAATTCAGCTAAGAACTGATATGGATCTTCCAATGGAAGTCCATGGAATTTGCAGTTCTACTGCAGAAGAGAGACTAACTGAGGCTTAAGCTCAAAAGTTTTAGCTCCAAAGGTAGGTACAGAGATACTTCTGCCATAAAAGTCAGAGGTAGGCATGGTGAAGTCACCAAGGACCTTTCTGGGCTCCTCTTGAGGTTCGGCCATGTCCTCTGTTTCTTGTTCAAAACTTTCTGAAAGGTCTCTTTCGGAGTGTTGTGCTTTAGCTAGTTGTAAACGTCTCCTTAGAGTCTTCTCAGGTTCAGGATCAGGAGTCAAGAGAGGTTCTTTATCCCTATTTCTGGTCATAAACAAGAAAGGAAAGGAAAGAAAAGAAGAAAGCTTTTTGTGCCACTTGGACCAAAGAGCTTCCAATGAGATGTGAAGAAAGAAGAGAGAAATAAAAGTAAAGAAGGAAGATGAAAAGGAAGAATAGAGAGGGGGAAGAAGAAGAGTTCGAAAATAGAGATGAGAAGAGAAGAAGTATAAATAGAAAAAGTGAATAAAAATTAAAATATTTTTATTTTTATTTTATTTATTTATTATTTTCGAAAATTATGGTTAACTAATTTAAAACGATTTAAAATGTAAATGTTAAATTTTCGAAAATAGAAGAAAGAGAAGAAGGAGAAGTTTTCGAAAATTAAGTGAGAGAAGAGTTAGTTAGGAAGTTTTGAAAAAGAAGAGAAAGAAGAGAAGTGGAATTTTTGAAAATTAAGAAAGAGATGAGAGTTAGTTAGGAAGTTTTGAAAAGGAAGAGAGAGAAGATAAGATATTAATTAAGAAAAGATTTGAATTTAAAATAAGATAAGAGATAAGATAAGAAAAGATTTGAAATTGAAAGTTGAAATTAGAAAAAAATAAGATAAGAAATTTAAAAAGATTTGAAAATTTTAAAAAGATAAGATTTAAAAATTTAATTTTGAAAAAGATATGATTTTTAAAATTTGAAATTTGGAAAAGATAAGATTTTGAAAAAGATAAGATTTTTAATTTTGAAAAGATTTAATTTTTGAAAATTTGAAAACTAAGATAAGATAAGATAAAAATTTAAAATCAAAATCTGAATTTTTAATGTTAATTTTCAAAAATTAAGCAAAAAATAAAAATAAAAAAGATTTTTTTTATTTTTTAAATTTAATGATGAAAGAGAAAAACACACAAAAGACACAAGACTTAAAATTTTTAGATCTAATGCTCTTTGTTTTCAAAAATTTTAGAGGGAAACACAAAGGAACACAAAACTTAAAAATTTTAAGATCAAAACACAAAAAAGCTCAAGAACACTTTAAAGACTAACAAGAACACAAAAAATAAAACTCAAAGACTCAATGAACACAAGAACATATAAGAGACACTAAACTTAAAATTTTTAGAAAACCAAACATAAATTTTCAAAACTTTGAAGAAAATTAACACGAAAACACCAAACTAAAAAACTTGACATAAGATTTAACCAAAGAAAATATTTTTGAAAAATTTTTAGAAAGAAAGACTAAAAAAACACGAAAATTTACCAAGAACATAAGTACAAGGCTCTAGCCAAAAATAAAGATTGAATAAAGAAAAGACAAATATTTCTTGTAAAAGGTTTTTGAAGAAGTTTTAAAATTTTTGGAATTAAAAAAAAAACAGAAAACAAGAACATGCAAGACTCAATACCAAGAACACAAATTAAACAAAGAGAAGAAAAAATATTTTTGGAAAGCTTTTTGATTTTTTTGAAATTTGAAGAAGAAAATAAAAAATAAAAGACTCAACAAAAACACAAGACTCAAACAAAGAACAAAGATTAAACAAAGAAAAGAAAAAATATTTTTGAAAAAAGGTTTTAAAATTTTCGAAAATTGAAGAAGAAGCAAATAAAAATAAAAGACTCAAATAAAATAAAAATTACCTGATCTAGGGAGCAAGACAATTCGTCAGTTTGTCCAAACTCGAACAATCCCCAGCAACAGCGCCAAAAACTTGGTGGCACGAATTCCCACACTTTTGTACTATTGTACTAGCAAGTGCACTGGGTCCTTCAAGTAATACCTGAGCGAGTCAGGGTCGATCCCACGAGGATTGTTGGCTTGAAGGAAGCTATGGTTATCTTGAAGGTCTTAGTCAAGCAGATCAGAAGGTTGTTGGATTGATAGATAAATATTTGTGACATTATTAAACTATGAAGACATATAACTAATAAAGCAAAAGGGATAGAAAATACTGATAGGAATAAGGTTAAGGATTGGAGTTGCTTTGTCTTTCTAAATCAACTCTGGTACTACTGTCTTCTCTGCTTGTGAATGATCTTCTTTTATGGCAGGCTGTATGTGATCAATACTATGGGCCGTGGTCATTGATCTTCTCTACTACAGGTTGAACGTCATTGGCCGTGGTCATCCAATCTGACGAAGGGTGAAGTGCATAGCAAGTCATTCTCTTAGCGATCCTACTCAAAATGCCACAGACAAGGTCGAATCTTCCAGATCAGAGGATGCTGCTTCTTAGGATTCTAGCCTATACCACGAAGACCCTAATCTCACTAGAAATCGGCTGAACTGGTATCTTGAGAAGTCCCCAACAAATTCGTGGATTAGTCATCTGAGAAATGTATAAACATAGCTGTTGGCTCGTGCTTTCCAGTCACGTATTCACACGAACCCAAGTAGACGCGGGTGTTTGTCAGGCACGTTCATCTTAATGTGATGAATAGAGCTGATTGTCTGATCATCTTATTCACTCTGATGAAGTTCGAGTATACATCTTAGAAATAAATCAAACACGAATCGGAGAAGAAACAGTAATACTTTTATTAATTCATAGGACTCAGCAAGGCTCCTCTCCTCAACCTAGAAGGTTTAGAAACTCATACTGATGAGAAATACAATGTAAAACTCGAAAATAGGACTGTAAAGTATGCGTGATGTCTGAATGATTATGCAAGATACACTTTAAATATTAAGCAGATGACTAGTAAGGGTAAAATAGTCTATATAGGGATAAAATTCACTTCTGGGGCCCACTTGGTGAGTGTTTGGGCTGAGCTTTAATGAGATCCATGTGCTATGAGGTCTCTGATCGTGGAACACCAGCTAGGGGGTCCTCTTTGGGCGTTTGGACTCTGGTATCTGCTCTGTGGGCGCTGGACGCCTGGAAGGGGGCAGGTAGCTGGCGTTGAACTCCAGTTTTGGGCCTTCTAATCCAAAGCAAAGTATGAACTATTATATATTTCTGGAAATCTCTGGAATTCAACTTTCCATGGCCATTGAGAGCTCTCCATTTGGACTTCTGGAGCTCCAGAAAAGCTCTTCCGAATGCAAGTAGGTCAGATCCAGACAGCATCTGCAGTGTTTTCTTTGTCTCTGAATCAGACTTCTGCTCCAGCTCCTCAATTTCAGCCAGAAAATACCTGAAATTATACAAAAATACAAAAACTTATAGTAGAATCCAAAAATATAAATTTAACAGTAAAACCTATAAAAACTTAATAAAACTAAACAAAACATACTAAAAACTATATGAAAATGATACCAAAAAGCGTATAAAATATCTGCTCATCAAGAGACTCCATCATAAAAGGTTTGGATTTGAAGCCATTCGGAAAAGGCATAATATGGACATTTTTGGAGCATCTTTATGTACCTTTCCTAAACTTCATAGAACGATTCGCCCTCCTTTTGGGAAAAAGAATTAATTTCATATCTCAACCAGGCTAACTTTTGGGGAGGAAAATACTTGGTTAGGAATTTACTAACTAAGCCCCCCCAAGAAGTAATACTGCCCAAGGGTTGAGTTTGGAGCCATTGTGTGGCTCTATGTCTTAAAGAGAATGGGGATAGCCTTAGCCAGATGGCTTTGGGACTAACTCCATTACTCTTTATTATGTCAGATAGCTACAGAAAACTAGCTATGTGTTTGTTTCGATCTTCTTGCGGGCTACCACTGAATTAGTCCCTTTGTTCAAATTAGATTAATGATGGCTTTAGTTCAAAGTTATTAACTTGAACTGTAGGTATCACTATGCTACTTCCACAGCAATCGATGGTAGGAACAGTGTAGCCGCCAAGAGTCCTTCTATTGTTATTCTCATTTGCCATCTTCTCTACTTCTTCTCTCCTAGTCCTTGATCTCTTCTTTATTTGTATATGCGTCTTTTCAATTTTCAGATCGAAGAGAATGGGATTCTCCTCCCCTTGCGTGCACAAAAACAATAAGAAATCAAATGTACCATGCAGAATAAAGAAAATAAAGAAAAAAAAGAAAGTAAAATAACATAAAAATAAAAGAAATAAAATAAATAAGATCTAACTTAGTGATTTAAACCGGACGTATGTTGTCAATCTCAATTTATCGCCGGCAACGGCGCTAAAAACTTGATGAGCCAAAATTGATAAGCTCGTACTATTGGCAAGTGCACCAAATCGTATTAGGTAATACCACGGTTAGTGGATATCATTCTCACGAGGATTAACAGATTGAGACAAGCAATGTCTAATTATATCTCTAATTAGATCGATCACACCTTGGCATGAGGGCAATTGGTTCGTGAGTTTGGAAGCAACAGAGAAGTGAGAATTGATTTTGTTTGGATTATTGGGTGTGGGAAGGTTTTGAAGAATCAGAAAGAAATCAAGATAGGGAATGTGGAAGAATAATAGTTGTGTTTTCAAAATTTTGATTCATGCAAAAATCTTTTTATAGAAAATCATTTATAATTAAATTTCAATATTTTGGCAATCTAATTTCTCTTTACTTAATTAATCGCTAATATCTTAGTCAATTAATCAAGAGAAGAGGTTAAGAACGGTTTCGATTTTAAGCCACACAATATTCAAAGACTATCCCTAGATGAATTAAATGTCACATATTCAAGAACTAGTTCTAAAATCAGTGAAGATTATGAGATGGATTTCAAGCTAATTCTGATATTAAATCTCTTAAAGTAATATCGGAATCTAAGACAGAATTAGAATATTTCTCAACACTTCTAATAATTATTGATGAAGAACTAAACTCAATCTTAAAAAAGTAAAGAAGCATGAATTAAAACAAAGAAAATACTTGCATTATTAATCCATAAAAATAAAACAGAGCCCCTAACCTTTAACAAGAAGAGGTTTATTTGTTCATGGTAGAGAAGAAAACAACTAAACTAGAGAGAGTGGCGAATGTATGATTCGTGGATGACGGATCGGATGATTGGTGCCTCTCTTGTGAACCTTGTTTACTTATTTATATCTAACTTCCTAACTAGTTCAAATTAAAAAACTAATCTAATGTTATCTTTTAAAGAGAATGATAACTTATTCAAATTCAAATTTAATCTAATCTAATCCTAATAACCAAATCTTTATCTTTCTAGAAGAATTTGTTGCTAACTAATCATTTAATTATTGAATCTTGAATTGAATTGAAGCCTCCTAGGAGTTAGTTATATGCTGGAGCCGGGCTTGGTGAAGTGGAGTTAGGCTAGAAGCAATTCTTAGAATCTTGGGAGTGGTAATTGCACTTCAATACAGGAAACACAGAGGATAGCGGCGGCAAATTGCCTGCGGTTTCTCCATCTGCTGTAATTTGCTAAGATAGCTGCCATTGACATCTGATCTCTTCAATGTGACGTAGAATCAACTTGGATTAGCGTCGATTCCATGAAGTCCCGCCGCTAACCCTAACCCAATATACTGATTTCACCCAAAATCAATTCAGATTACTCAAAATATATAGTGGGAACCCGTGAAAGGAGAGTGGAAGCGGTGAACCCGTGTTCTCTGCTCCACCGTGGAGTCGCATGGCAGTCGATCCAATCTCCTCTCACCGCTGTTGACCATTCCCCCTACCTACAGTGCGTGAAACCCCTAATCCCTCATTCAAGGTGTGCATAACCACCCATGTTCTCTGCTCCCACGTGCGATCTATGCTGTCTTTGAGTCATGTGGCTGCCCAGACATCCTCCTCTCGCCATCGTCAACTGTTCCCCTCTCCTCCACCGTGCACAAATCTGAGTTATCGCGGTCTCTCCCTGTCACTGGATCGTTCTTCCACATTGCTCTTTCTTTCTTGTTTTTATTCTTGATCACTGACAAAATTTGAATCCTATTTTCCTCAAGATTTGTATATGTCTTCTCCTCGACATTGCTAAGTCGTGCTCGGAGCTGTTGGCATCGCAATCTCCGTCGTCGTCGTCAGCCTCGAAATTGACGTCTCTGTCCTTGCATCAAGCCTTTGTCTTCGAGCCCCTTCTCTCTTTGTCCGAGGTCACATCCTTCCTCCCTCACCGTCACTTCCCTTCCTCCCTCACTGCTGGTAACCGCTACTGGTTCAATTTGTGTTGTTTTTGGGCGCCCCTTATATGAAATTGGAGGGGAGTTGGGCACCACCTTATGGAGCCGGACTCTAGCCTTTTTTTCTTCCTTCCAGTACACGAAAGCGCTGGGCTTCAAATCCTTGATGCTGGCGCCAGTCCTTGGAGTCGGGTTCTGGGTTTGGGCACCCAACTTGGCATTTTAGGCATTGGACTTGTCTTTTTTAGGCTTACGCCTCTAAATTTATTTTTGTGTTGATTTTCATCTTTGATTTGTTTGATTTTAGCTTGAAAACATAATTATTTCTAACAGAACTCCAACTCCAACTATATGATTAGTTATCAAAACATCACTAAAAATATGAGAATTTGATTCAAAAATTAAGAAAATAAATAAAAAAGAGACTTAAAAAGTGATTAAGATGACATGTCATCATCAGTGAATACTCTGAATAGTTTTAGCTTTTTAACTATTTCTCCATTTAACCTGCAGAAAACCAATCTAACTGGTATTTAACCGATCAAACACTAAAGTGGACCAACTGATGAACCAGGAGGTCTGCAATCACCTATGCGCCTCTATGGTACACCATCAGTGTGCTGAATCATGATAGGACACACACCTTTGAATTAATTCAAAAAATGCGTTGCAAAAAGTTCTCCCTCATTCTTCTACTAAGCCAACATATCTCTTGTTATAATAAAGGTTAATATATATATATATATATATATATATATATATATATATATATATATTATAAACGGCTAATAATTATATATTATATTAAAGAATTAAAATTTCTATATAATTTATTTAATTATATATAATGTAAAATATTATTTTTATTTTTTTAATAATAATATTGTATTAATTTATTTTATAGTTTAGTTTTAATGATTTGACAATATAAAATATTATTTTACACCATTGTCCAATTGCAAACCTGTTTTTTATGATTAATATAAAAAATAGTCATTTTTATTGATATAACATTATATAATTAGATATACGTATAAAATCGTTTTATACTAATAATGTATTAAAATTAAATTTTTATTTTTATTATTTAAATTTTAATTTTATTATATATATATATATATATATATATATATATATATATATTTGATTATTATTGGGTCAAATAGTTCAACTAGTGATCCAATTATACCATTATTAATATAGTGACCGTAATATAGCCAAATTGATTGCCATTCGGTTATAATAACTATGATAACTGGTTTTTATTTGTTATGCATTTATTATATTAGATTAATCCTAAATTTCTTAAAAAGTTATCTGTCAAAAATAGATTTGATATAAATAAATATTTTTTAAAATAAAATTTTAAAATATTTTTAAAATTTATGACAAATTTTAAAAAAATAAATATACTTTACCTTTTTACTATTGTCTTATATTTAGTAATGTGTTGTATAAGACTCGTAATCTCATCTTTCAATAGACAAATTCATATTATACAATATAAAAAATTGTTTTAATAGCTAGAATATTATATTATCTTTGCATTTCTTGATGTTACAACTATATTTTCACAAAAATTTAATAATATGTGTATCGCTTTTCAAAATTTATAGTCATACATAATATCTATCTAGTATGAATATATATAAAAGGTGAGACATGCCACAAGTGGAACATATGGTTACATGGCATGAAATGAAACATTTTAACAAAATTTAAATAAATTCAAATATATTATGAGAAGAGAGACATGGGACACTAAATAAATTAGGGGAGTTCAGATATGTAATTATCACAAGAAAATATTTAGTGAAATTAAAATTTTAATTTAATAATAATCTTACTTAACGGATGAGCTAAAAATAAAAGTACATAAACTTAAGAAATATTTATGAATATAATATTTAATTGGAATATTGAATAATCATTAATTATACATGTCATTTACTTAAGAGTAACTTTATCTAATAATAATTTTAACAACTATGCTATAGGGGATGCAACTAACTAGTATTTTTTTTTTAAATTTTTTTTAGAGAAAACATAAATTCAAATTATTATGAGAAATATCTAATACTAAATGAAAAGAAACAATCAAAATCTCAAAAAAATCTAAAAATCAAAGAAAAATAAGCATTCAAAATCATTATAAAAATAATATCCACTACAAGAAAATTACTGAGTATTGTCAATTTTACCGGCAAATGTATAACCCTTGCTAGTAACAATTTACCATCGAATTATTCAATCTGCCGATAATTATCATCGGATTCTACGACAAATTCTTATTTGAAATTTATTCGATTACCGGTAGAATATTTTCGCTGGTAATATTGGCTCCACACTATTTTATTTTCTGCCTAATTACTGTCAAATTTTTTTTCGGTAAATTTGATGATAGCTTCAATTTTTTGTTAGTTTTTTAGTTTTTTTAAGACACAATTAGTAGTTAATTTTTTTTATTTCTTTTAAATTTATTTTTTACCCAATTAGTCGTTAAATTCTCAATAATAGAAACCAAATAATGATTTTATTAAATATCAAATTATGAATAAAATAAAAAGTCAAATAAGTAAAATATAATCAATAGTCTAAAATAAAACCCTAATCGCTACGGATCCTGATAGTTATCATCGTCGTCATCCCCTTGGTCCTTATGAGACGACGGACTAGGCAGTGATATCGGTGTCCCTCCAACGGAGCTGCTGCCACTAGTGCATATCCGCTCATAGTATACCACCATGTGTTGCTCCATCCGCTGAAGCCACTCTAGCTCCTGTCTAAGCTCCAGCCTGAGAGAATCTGTGTTTGAGATGCGAGGATCTTGTTATATCTCTCTTCAGACTATTGCAGCTGCTAAGCTTGTTAGTAAAGGTTCTGAGTGAGATTCAACACCTGCTCCCTTAAATCAACGATGCTATCCTCGGGATCGACAGCGTGACTGGTGGTAGAGGCAGATGAAGCCCTCAATGTAGAAGTGCGAAGGTTGTCAGTGAAGAACGATCCCAGCCTATAGACGCAATTCTTGTAAGGATCGACGACTACATCAGCGACGTTGTTCTGTCCTCTCCAGTAGGCTGGGATTTTTGGGTTTTGGCCTCTAATCTGTGCGTGTAGGACTCTTACATAACTCATGTTAGAAGGCGGATGACAGTTATTTGAAAACTTTACGTCGAATGATGTTTACTCACATAATGATTCGCTGACCGCTGATCAACAAATCTCTCTTTGTTCTCCTTTAAAGTGTAAGTATACTTGAAGGTCTTCATCATTGTGGTATCACGATCCAACGACTTAGACTGCATATGTTGAAATAATATGATAAATTAAGTAATAACGAAATTAAATGTCAAAGGCAAACGAACTTAATAACAAAATGAAACAAGTTACATACCAGTCTGGCCTTTGTCTTCATAAAAGTCGCTGAACTGCCGGTATACTTCGACGACCTAACCGATGCCTGTTGGCTCTGTTTGTGAGGCGACGACGCCTGAACCCCTCATCAATCTCCCAATGGATGTACAATGGCTTCTTAATGTCCCGAAGGAGCCAAATAGTGAAGTGGTCACGCCTTTCACGTACATCCTCTATCACTTGATGAAGCCACCTAACCATCCGATGGCCGAAGATCTTCCTGATCATGGCAGCGTGAGTCTTTTCCCATATAAATTTCTCTTCTACGAAAGAACATTTATCGCTAGTCAATCAAAATTAAATACACAATTAAGCAAAATAGAATATATAAACTAGCTAAGGTTTGAATCAGATTGAGTTTTTACCTCTCATTTCTAAAACCATCGCTCTCTGGTCTTAGCAGGGATATTCTTGTAGTTTGGCCATAGGTGTTCGTACATCAGCTTGATGATATTGGTACACTCATGTATACATGCATTATTATTTGTTGCAAACATATCAATAAAAACTTAAGATAGTATTTTGAATCAAATTTGAAGTAATCTATAAACCTTAAGTATATTTAGATTTTTTAGAAATTTCGGTAGAGTTTCATCTATAATTAAAAGGTGCCAAAAATTCTATCCATTAATAATTCACTTAAGCAATTCACAAACAAACTAATATGGCATTATATCACTTAAGCAGCAACATCCATCAACAATACGAATTCTCAAATACTTTTAGCAGTTCAAACCTACTTATCTAAATTGAACCTATTTTAACATCCTAAATCCACAAAAACCAAAAAATTGAATCTAAATAAATTAAACTAACTAACTAAAATGAAAAACTTAAGATTAGCAACCACATATGTTAAATAAGAATATCAAAATAGTTTGTATATAAAAGACTTAAAATAGTACTCACGCCATCATCATCCATACAATGAAAGGTGGTGGAGGGGCATCTGGCTAGGATCTATGTGAGGATTTCGGCATCGCAGTGTAAATCGCTAGAGGAGGTGTTGTTATCAAAATAGTGGACTGCTGAGCGGATGGAGGTAGTAGAGGAGTCCACTCTGGTGAAGCAGCCAGACGACTTCCTGGTAGCGAGGTATGCACAACAGAAGGAGCCACATAGTTGGGGTTGGGGACCATGATGAACGGCTGATCCTGTGTATCCATTACCTGTGACGCCCCAAGGGTAGTAGGAGTAGAAGGCGATGACTGAGAAGTTTGGTGCACGAAATTGTGATCTCCAGGCTCGAACAAATCCTGGTAATGGCTCCAAAGCTTGGTGCTCTGATCTTAATTCATAATTGTCACAACTTCGATACAACTAACCAGCAAGTGCACTGGGTCGTCCAAGTAATACCTTACGTGAGTAAGGATCGAATCCCACGGAGATTGTTGGTATGAAGCAAGCTATGGTCACCTTGTAAATCTCAGTCAGGCGGATTTAAACATGATACTTTATTAGATTAAAATAAACAATAAAAGGGATAGAGATACTTATGTAGATTCATTGGCAGGAATTTCAGATAAGCGAATGGAGATGCTTTTCGTTCCTCTGGACCTCTGCTTTCCTGCTATCTTCATCCAATCAGTCTTACTCCTTTCCATGGCTGGCTTTATGCGATACATCACCACTGTCAATGGCTACTTTCGGTCATCTCTCGGGAAAATGATCCAATGCCCTGTCACGGCACGGCTAATCGTCTGGAGGCATCACCCTTGTCAATGGCTTCATCTTATCCTCTCAGTGAATAATATGCTCACGCACCCTGTCACGGCACGGCTATTCATCTGTCGGTTCTCGATCATGCTGGAATAGGATTTACTATCCTTTTGCGTCTGTCACTAACGCCCTGCAATCGCGAGTTAGGAGCTCGTCACAGTCATTCAATCATTGAATCCTACTCGGAATACCACAGACAAGGTTTAGACTTTCCGGATTCTCTTGAATGCCGCCATCATTCTAGCTTACGCCACAAAGATTCTGATTAGGAGATCTAAGAGATACTCATTCTAGCTTAATTCATGTAGAACAGAAGTGTTTGTCAGGCACGCGTTCATAAGGGAGAAGGATGATGAGCGTCACACATAATCATCACCTTCATCACGTTCTTGAGTGCGAATGGATATCTTAGAAGAGAAATAAGAAGAATTGAATAGAAAACAGTAGTACTTTGCATTAATCTTTGAGGAACAGCAGAGCTCCACACCTTAATCTATGGAGTGTAGAAACTCTACCGTTAAAAATACATAAGTGAAGGTCCAGGCATGGCCGAGATGGCCAGCCCCTCTGATCTAAGAACCAGACGTCCAAAGATGCCTAATACAATAGTAAGAGGTCCTATTTATAATAAACTAGTCACTAGGGTTCTGGATCCTTTTCTGGCGCTGGACGCCAGATTTGGGCAGAAGGCTGGCGTTGAACGCCAGTTTACGTCATCAATTCTTGGCCAAAGTATGGACTATTATATATTTCTGGAAAGCCCTGGATGTCTACTTTCCAACGCAATTGAAAGCGCGCCATTTCGAGTTCTGTAGCTCCAGAAAATCCACTTTGAGTGCAGGGAGGTCAGAATCCAACAGCATCAGCAGTCCTTTTTCAACCTCTGAATCTGATTTCTGCTCAAGTCCCTCAATTTCAGCCAGAAAATACCTGAAATCACAGAAAAACACACAAACTCATAGTAAAGTCCAGAAATGTGAATTTAACATAAAAACTAATGAAAACATCCCTAAAAGTAACTAGATCCTACTAAAAACATACTAAAAACAGTGTCAAAAAGCGTATAAATTATCCGCTCATCGCAACACCAAACTTAAATTGTTGTTTGTCCCCAAGCAACTGAAAATCAAATAGGATAAAAAGAAGAGAATATACTATAAATTCCAAACTATCAATGAAACATAGTTTCAATTATATGAGCGGGACTTATAGCTTTTTGCCTCTTGAATAGTTTTGGCATCTCACTTTATCCATTGAAGTTTAGAATGATTGGCATCTATAGGAAATTCAGATTTCGAATAGTGTTATTGACTCTCCTAGTTCAGTATGATGATTCTTGAACACAGCTTCTTTATGAGTCTTGGCCGTGGCCCTAAGCATTTTGTTTTCCAGTATTACCACCGGATACATAAATGCCGCAGACACATAATTGGGTGAACCTTTTCAGATTGTGACTCAGCTTTGCTAGAGTCCCCAATTAGAGGTGTCCAGGGTTCTTAAGCACACTCTTTTTTTGCTTTGGACCTTGACTTTAACCGCTCAGTCTCAAGTTTTCACTTGACACCTACACGCCACAAGCACATGGTTAGGGACAGCTTGGTTTAGCCGCTTAGACCGGGATTTTATTCCTTTAGGCCCTCCTATCCACTGATGCTCAAAGCCTTGGGATCCTTTTTATTTTGCCCTTGCCTTTTGGTTTTAAGGGTTATTGGCTTTTTCTGCTTGCTTTTTCTTTTTCTTTCTATTTTTTTTTCTATTTTTTTTTCGCCCCTTTTTTTTTTCTGCAAGCTTTGTTCTTTGCTGCTTTTTCTTACTTCAAGAATCATTTTTATGATTTTTCAGATTATCAAATAACATGTCTCCTAGTCATCATTCTTTCAAGAGCCAACATATTTAACATTCTTAAACAACAACTTCAAAAGACATATGCACTGTTCAAGCATACATTCAGAAAACAAGAAGCATTGTCACCACATCAATATAATTAAGCTAAGTTCAAGGATAAATTCGAAACTCATGTACTTCTTGTTCTTTTGAATTAAAACATTTTTCATTTAAGAGAGGTGATGGATTCATAGGACATTCATAACTTTAAGACAAAGTTACTAACTACTAATGATCATGTAATGAAGACACAAACATAGATAAGCACATAACATAGAAAACGAAAAACAGAGAAAGTAAGAACAAGGAATGAGTCCACCTTAGTGATGTCCTTGAGCTCTTTTATGTCTCTTCCTTGCCTTGGCTGCTCCTCCTTCATTGCTTTTAGATCTTCTCTGATTTCATGAAGGATGATGGAGTGCTCTTGATGTTCCACCCTTAGTTGCTTCCAATAATTGTGTGGAAGAAAATGTATCCCCTGAGGTATCTCAGGGATCTCTTGATTTGCAGTCAAATGTTCTACCACTGAGCTATAGACCCTTGATGGAAGCTTTTGTCTTCCCTTTCCTCTTTCTAGAGGTTTCTCTGGCCTTAGGTGCCATCAATGGTTATGGAAAAAACAAAAAAGCTATGCTTTTACCACACCAAACTTAGAATGTTGCTCGCCCTCGAGCAAAAGAAGAAAGAATAGAAGAATAAGAAGAAGATATGGAGGAGATGGATGGGAGTGTGTATTCGGCCATATGGGTGGGATTGGGTGGGAGAGAGAGAGAGATGTTGAATTTTGAAGGTAGTGGGTGTATGGACGTGAGTGGTAAATGGAAAGTAGAAGGGATGATCATGAATGGGAAGAGAGATGATGAGGTAGGTGGGGATACTGTGGGGTCCACAGATCCTGAGGTGTCAAGGCATTTACATCCCTGCACCAATTTAGGCATGCAAAATGCCCTTGCACACAACTCTGGGCGTTCAGCGCCAGGTTGGTGCCCATTTTGGGCGTTCAACGCCCATTTGCTGCCATTTCTGGCGTTGAACGCCAGAACCATGCTTGTTCTGGGCGTTCAGCGCCAGGATGCTCCCATTCTGGGCGTTCAGCGCCAGAACTATGCTCTGTTCTGGCGTTTGAACGCCAGACAGATGCTTCTCTAGGGTGTGATTTTTCTTCTGCTGTTTTTGATTCCGTTTTCAATTTTTCTATTTATTTTGTGACTCCACATGATCATGAACCTAAGAAAACATGAAAAATAAGAATTAGATAAACATTGGGTTGCCTCCCAACAAGCGCTTCTTTAATGTGAATAGCTTGACAGTGGGCTCTCATGGAGCCTCACAGATGTGCAGAGCTTTGTTGAGACTCTCCAACACCAAACTTAGAGTTTGGATATGGGAATTCAACACCAAACTTAGAGTTTGGTTGTGGCCTCCCAACACCAAACTTAGAGTTTGACTGTGGGGGCTCTGGTTGGCTCTGCTTGGAGAGAAGCTTTTCCTGCTTCCTCTCCATGGTTGCAGAGGGAGATCCTTGAGTTTTGAATACAAGGGAGTTCTCATTCCATTGAAGGACTATTTCACCTCTGTCAACATCAATCACAGCTCTTGCTGTGGCTAGGAAAGGTCTTCCTAGGATGATGGATTCATCCTCTTCCTTTCCAGTATCCAGGACTATGAAATCAGTAGGTATGTAAAGGCCCTCAACCTTTACTAATACATCTTCTACTTGTCCATAAGCCTGTCTTCTTGAGCTGTCTGCCATCTCTAGTGAGATTTTAGCAGCTTGCACCCCATAGATTCCCAGCTTCTCTATTACAGAGAGGGGCATGAGGTTTATTCCTGAACCAAGGTCACACAGAGCCTTAAAGATCATGGTGCCTATGGTACAGGGTATTATGAACTTTCCAGGATCCTGTCTCTTCTGAGGCAATGTCAGTTGATCCAGATCACTTAGTTCATTGATGAACAAGGGAGGTTCAACTTCCCAAGCATCAATGCCAAACAATTTGGCATTCAGCTTCATGATTGCACCAAGAAACTTGGCAGTTTGCTCTTCAGTGACATCCTCATTCTCTTCAGAAGAGGAATACTCATCAGAGCTCATGAAGGGCATAAGGAGGTTCAATGGGATCTCTATAGTCTCTAGATGAGCCTCAGAGTCCTTTGGTTCCTCAGAGGGAAGCTCCTTATTGATCACTGGACGTCCCAGGAGGTCTTCCTCCTTGGGATTCACGTCCTCTCCTCTCCTCAGAGGTTCGGCCATGGCTCTTATGTCAATGGCCTTGCACTGGGCTTTTGGATTCTCTTCTGTATTGCTTGGGAGAGTACTAGGAGGGATTTCAGTGATCCTTTTACTCAGCTGGCCTACTTGTGCTTCCAGATTTCTAATGGAAGATCTTGTTTCATTCATGAAACTTACAGTGGCCTTAGATAGATCAGAGACTAGATTTGCTAAATTAGAAGCATTTTATTCAGAGTTCTCTGTCTGTTGCTGAGTTGATGATGGAAAAGGCTTGCTATTGCTAAACCTGTTTCTTCCACCATTATTAAAGCCTTGTTGAGGCTTTTGATCCTTCCATGAGAAATTTGGATGATTTCTCCATGTTGAGTTATAGGTGTTTCCATAAGGTTCACCTAAGTAATTCACCTCTGCTATTGCAGGGTTCTCAGGATCATAGGCTTCTTCTTCAGGAGAAGCCTCTTGAGTACTGTTGGATGCAGCTTGCATTCCATGCAGACTCTGAGAGATCATATTGACTTGCTGAGTCAATATTTTATTCTGAGCCAATATGGCATTCAGAGTATCAACTTCAAGAACTCCCTTCTTCATAGGCGTCCCATTACTCACAGGATTCCTTTCAGAAGTGTACATGAACTGGTTATTAGCAACCATGTCAATGAGTTCTTGAGCTTCTGCAGGCGTTTTCTTTAGGTGAATGGATCCACCTGCAGAAGTGTCCAGTGACATCTTTGATAGCTCAGACAGACCATCATAGAATATATCCAGGATGGTCCATTCTGAAAGCATGTCAGAAGGACACTTTTTGGTCAACTGTTTGTATCTTTCCCAAGCTTCATAGAGAGATTCACCTTTTTTCTGTCTGAAAGTTTGAACATCAGCTCTAAGCTTGCTCAGCTTTTGAGGAGGAAAGTACTTGGCTAAGAAAGCCGTGACCAGCTTATCCCAAGAGTTCAGGCTGTCTTTAGGTTGAGAATCCAACCATAATCTAGCTCTGTCTCTTACAGCAAAAGGGAAAAGCATGAGCCTGTAGACTTCAGGATTTACGCCATTAGTCTTAACAGTATCACATATCTGCAAGAATTCAGTTAAGAACTGAAAAGGATCTTCAGATGGAAGTCCATGAAACTTGCAGTTCTGCTGCATCAGAGAAACTAACTGAGGTTTCAGCTCAAAGTTGTTTGCTCCAATGGCAGGAATGGAGATGCTTCTTCCATGTAAATTGGAATTAGGTGCAGTAAAGTCACCAAGCATCCTCCTTTCATTATTATTATTTTCGCCTGCCATCTCCTCTGCCTGTTCGAAAATTTCTGAAAGGTTATCTCTGGATTGTTGTATTTTAGCTTCTCTTAATTTTCTCTTCAGAGTCCTTTCGGGTTCTGGATCTGCTTCCACAAGAATGTTCTTATCCTTGCTCCTGCTCATATGACAAGGAAGAATGGCCAGAAAAATGATAATAATAATAGAGATCCTTTATACCACAGTATAGGGATCCCTTTGTAAGTAGAAGAGGGGGAGATAAAGGATGTGATGTAAAGGAAAAAACACAACTGTGAGGATTGGAATGTGAGATGAGATGTTAGGATATGAATGAATAAATAGAATGAGATGGGAGAGAAGGAGGGAATTTTCGAAATTTATTTTTGAAAAGGAGTTAGTGATTTTTGAAAATAGTTTTTGAAAAAGTTTAGTATTTTTTCGATTTTTTTTTTGAAATTAAAAATAAAAATAAGATTAATTAGTTAATAAAAAAGAAATTTTTGAAAAAGGGGGAGATATTTTCGAAACTTGAGAGAGAGAGAGTTAGTTAGGTGGTTTTGAAAAAAATTAAGAAACAAACAAAAAGTTAGTTAGTTAGTTGAAACAAATTTTGAAAAGATAAGAAGTTAGGAGGTTAGAGAAGATATTTTGAAAAGATATTTTTGAAAAAGATAAGATAAGAAGATATTTTTGAAAAGATATGATAGAAATTAGTTTTTGAAAAAGATTTGATTTTTAAAATCACAATTAATGACTTGATTCATAAGAAATCACAAGATATGATTCTAGAACTTAAAGTTTGAATCTTTCTTAACAAGCAAGTAACAAACTTCAAATTTTTGAATCAAAACATTAATTGTTTATGTTATTTTCGAAAATTTGTGATAAAAATAAGAAAAAGATTTTTGAAAAATATTTTTTTGGAATTTTCGAAAATAATTAATAATTTTGAAAAAGATTTGATTTTTGAAAAAGATTTTGAAAAGGATAAGATTTTCAAATTGAAAATTTGATTTGACTCATAAGAAACAATTTGATTTTTAAAAATTTTTGAAAAAGTCAACTCAATTTTCAAATTTGATGAGAGAAAAAGGGAAAGATATTTTTTTGATTTTTGAATTTTTATGATGCAAGAGAAAAACAAGAAAAATGATGCAATGCATGAAATTTTTAGATCAAAACAATGAATGCATGCAAGAATGCTATGAATGTCAAGATGAACACCAAGAACACTATGAATGTCATGATGAACATCAAGAACATATTTTTGAAAAATTTTTAATGCAAAGAAAACATGCAGGACACCAAACTTAGAATTCTTTAATGCTTACGCACTAAGAATTCAAGAATGCATATGATAAACATGAAAAGACACAAAACAAAAATTCATCAAGATCAAACAAGAAGACTTACCAAGAACAACTTGAAGATCATGAAGAACACTATGAATGCATGATATTTTCGAAAAAATGCAAGATGCATATGCAAGTGACACCAAACTTATAATGTGACTCAAGACTCAAACAAGAAACAGAAAATATTTTTGATTTTTATGATTTTCTAAATTTTTTTTTTTGGATTTTTATTTATATTTTTCGAAAATTTAAAAGAAAAATAAGGATTCCAAAATTTTTAATATGAATTCCAGGAATCTTGCCATGTTAGTCTAAAGCTTCAGTCCAGGAATTAGACATGGCTCACTAGCCAGCCAAGCTTTCAATGAAAGCTCCAGTCCAAAACACTAGACATGGCCAATGGCCAGCCAAGCTTCAGCAGGTGATCGTGGATCAACAGCGGGTAGATCAGGAACAGTAGCAGGTGGATTAGCTCCAACTAGCTTGCTCTTGATAACCAATTGCAAGCCTCAGTCCAAATAAATTTAGACATGGCTTTACAGCCAGCCAGGCTGCAACATATAATTACATGGGCTGAAGTGATTAGTTGAATACCAATCCCAAAGTAGTTTGGGTATGGCTTTACAGCCAGATATGATTCAGCATATTTCATGAAACACTAGAATTCATTCTTAAAATTTTTTGAAGCCATAGAATAATTTATTTTTGAAAACATTTTTATTTTTTTTGAAAACAGATTTCAAAATTTTGAAAATATTTTTGAAAAATTTTTGAAAAGAAAATAAAAAGAAAATTACCTAATCTGAGCAACAAGATGAACCGTCAGTTGTCCAAACTCAAACAATCCCCGGCAACGGCGCCAAAAACTTGGTGCACGAAATTGTGATCTCCAGGCTCGAACAAATCCTGGTAATGGCTCCAAAGCTTGGTGCTCTGATCTTAATTCATAATTGTCACAACTTCGATACAACTAACCAGCAAGTGCACTGGGTCGTCCAAGTAATACCTTACGTGAGTAAGGGTCGAATCCCACGGAGATTGTTGGTATGAAGCAAGCTATGGTCACCTTGTAAATCTCAGTCAGGCGGATTTAAACATGATACTTTATTAGATTAAAATAAACAATAAAAGGGATAGAGATACTTATGTAGATTCATTGGCAGGAATTTCAGATAAGCGAATGGAGATGCTTTTCGTTCCTCTGGACCTCTGCTTTCCTGCTATCTTCATCCAATCAATCTTACTCCTTTCCATGGCTGGCTTTATGTGATACATCACCACTGTCAATGGCTACTTTCGGTCATCTCTCGGGAAAATGATCCAATGCCCTGTCACGGCACGGCTAATTGTCTGGAGGCATCACCCTTGTCAATGGCTTCATCTTATCCTCTCAGTGAATAATATGCTCACGCACCCTGTCACGGCACGGCTATTCATCTGTCGGTTCTCGATCATGCTGGAATAGGATTTACTATCCTTTTGCGTCTGTCACTAACGCCCTGCAATCGCGAGTTAGGAGCTCGTCACAGTCATTCAATCATTGAATCCTACTCGGAATACCACAGACAAGGTTTAGACTTTCCGGATTCTCTTGAATGCCGCCATCATTCTAGCTTACGCCACGAAGATTCTGATTAGGAGATCTAAGAGATACTCATTCTAGCTTAATTCATGTAGAACAGAAGTGTTTGTCAGGCACGCGTTCATAAGGGAGAAGGATGATGAGCGTCACACATAATCATCACCTTCATCACGTTCTTGAGTGCGAATGGATATCTTAGAAGAGAAATAAGAAGAATTGAATAGAAAACAGTAGTACTTTGCATTAATCTTTGAGGAACAGCAGAGCTCCACACCTTAATCTATGGAGTGTAGAAACTCTACCGTTAAAAATACATAAGTGAAGGTCCAGGCATGGCCGAGATGGCCAGCCCCTCTGATCTAAGAACCAGACGTCCAAAGATGCCTAATACAATAGTAAGAGGTCCTATTTATAATAAACTAGTCACTAGGGTTTACATGAGTAAGTAATTGATGCATAAATCCACTTCCGGGACCCACTTGGTGTGTGTTTGGGCTGAGCTTAAGTGTAGCACGTGCAGAGGCTATTTGTGGAGTTGAACGCCAGTTTCTGTGCCAGTTTGGGCGTTCAACTCTAGTTCTGGATCCTTTTCTGGCGCTGGACGCCAGATTTGGGCAGAAGGCTGGCGTTGAACGCCAGTTTACGTCGTCAATTCTTGGCCAAAGTATAGACTATTATATATTGCTGGAAAGCCCTGGATGTCTACTTTCCAACGCAATTGGAAGCGCGCCATTTCGAGTTCTGTAGCTCCAGAAAATCCACTTTGAGTGCAGGGAGGTTAGAATCCAACAGCATCAGCAGTCCTTTTTCAACCTCTGAATCTGATTTCTGCTCAAGTCCCTCAATTTCAGCCAGAAAATACCTGAAATCACAGAAAAACACACAAACTCATAGTAAAGTCCAGAAATGTGAATTTAACATAAAAACTAATGAAAACATCCCTAAAAGTAACTAGATCCTACTAAAAACATACTAAAAACAGTGTCAAAAAGCGTATAAATTATCCGCTCATCAAAGTTTCAAGGGTACCAGTAGACACCCTCTTTCTACCACGACCACAAGGCCGATTCGTGACACCGGCCTGTGGTCATGTCTGCAAAGAGCATACCAATTAAATTCAAATTCTATTCTAATTAGACTTCTTACCTTTCATAGTTTAAATCGAATTTGAAGTAATCTAGAAACTTAATTATATTTATATTTTTAAGAAAATTCACCAGAGTTTAATCTATAAACCAATATGTCATCATATCATTAATGAATTATGCCAAACAAACTTGAACATTCGAATCCCATGGTAGTTACAACATGCAATTTGAAATCCAAAATATTCATAGACGTATATCATCAAACACATGGCGTGCATAGGCATAAACAATAAGAGATAGCACAAACAAGCATTCCTTTTTCATCAATTCACACAAATCAGCATATACAACACAAAATCAATAGCAGAAAATTGAATCTAACTAAATTAAACTAACTAACTAAAATCAACCTAACAACTAATATTAACCAAAATAGAATTAAAAGAAAGTAGTTTGATAAAAATCTGGAGTGCTGAACAAAGATAGATGAAACAGAGAAAAGAAAAATAAGTGCTGGGTCATTATGATGTCACCGGAGTTAGGGGTGGCGAATGGTGGTCATCAGCCTATTTGGAGAACTCTGAAAATAGAGAAATAAAGCTATTCTGGTATTGTGTTTACGCTTGAGAGTTAGGGAGCTAGATAGACAGAGGGTGAAGAAGAAGGAAAAGGTGACAAGAGAAAGGAGATATGGGATCATGGCAACACTGGGTGGCCAACGATGGAGTCAGAATAGAGAGATGAAGAGAGGAAGAAAAGGCCAGCAAAAATAAGAGGAAGAAGAAAAGTAAGAAGGGTGGTATTGGCGATGGAGATAGCAGAGGGTGGCACTGCGGTGGTGGTTCGGTTAGGTCAAGAAAAGGCTAAGGGGGTGGTGGTGGTTAGGGCACAGTGAAGAAGAGGAGAGTTTGCTGACGTGAGGAGGAAAGGTTTCGCGTTTGAATTTTACCCCATTTTTACCGTCGGATTTACCAGCGAAAAATTCGATGGTAAAGTGGTCAGGGTTTCATAAACACTAGGTTTGACTGAAATCCTCTTATCGTTAGACAATTCCGACGAAAAATTCGATGCTAAATTTGGCGTTAATAAAAATAGTTTTCACACTTTTATTTATCGTCGGATTTAGGTATCAAATTTTAAATCCGACGGTAACTCATTCGAGGAACGAATTCTCGCTCGTAACCATAAAAAATCCATCACTAAATCCGCCAGTAACATTCCTCGCTAAATCCGACAGTATTTAGCATTTTTCTTTTAATGATCCAAAACCTAATAAACAGAAACATTCGAAACGTAACAAAAAAATCATCTAAAATCTCACAAAAAAAATAGATATCAAAATCATTTAAAACAAATCCAAAATCTAACAAACGGAGACCTCCAAAATTATTGAAAAAAGAATATCAAAAAACTAAGAAAAAATCTAAACTATTAAAAAATATCTAAAACTTAAAAAGAAGACACATGAAAACATCCAAAACATATAAAAAAGATATATCCAAAACCTAGAAGAAAGATACATCCAAAATAAGCAAAAAGAATCATCCAAAACTTTCAAGAAGAAGAAGAAGAACGCTGTTGTAAAAAGAATATCCAAAACCTAAAAAAAAAACATCCGAAGCATAACAAAAGAAACATCTAAAACCAAACAAAAATGAAATATATCCAAAATTATTTTAAAAATCCAAAACCTAACAAAATGAGACATCTAAGATTATTGGTTAAAGTACATACGAAGACTAAGAAAAGAAATAATTAAAACTATTAAAAAAAATTCAAAACTCAAAAAGAAAAATATAAAAAAAATAAACATCTAAAACTAATAAGGGGTGCAACCAACTAGTAACTTGTTTTTAGAATTTTCTCTTTGGAAGAAATGTGATTTTAAATTATCATGAGAAATACTTAAAACTAAATGAAAAGAAACATCTAAAATCTAAAATAAATATCTAAAATTAAATGAAAAGAAACATCTAAAATTATTGTAAAAAAAATATAAAAAATCTAATAAATAGAAACATCTGAAAAGCAACGAAAAGAAACATCCAAAACCTAGAAAAAAAATAGATATCCAAATCATTTAAAAAAAAATTCAAAATCTAACAAAACGAGATCTCCAAAAATATTGGAAAAAAATATCCAAAACTAAGAAAAAAAATCTAGAATTATTAAAAAATAATTCAAAAGCTAAAAATAAGAAAAATATAGAAATATCCAAAACATATAAAAAATACCCATCCGAAACCTAGAAGAAAGAACTATCCAAAACAAGTAAAAAGAATCATCCAAAAGCTACAAGAAGAAGAAGAATGCTGTTGTAAAAAGAATATCCAAAAAAAAACATCTGAAGTGTAACGAAAAGAAGCATTCAAAATCTAACAAAAACAAGATATCCAAAATCATTTTAAGATATCCAAAACCTAACAAAACGAGAAATCGAAAATTATTGGTAAAGAACATACGAAGGGTAAGAAAAGAAATAACTAAAATTATTAAAAAAATCCATAACTCAAAAAAAAAAAATAAGAAAAATAAACATCTAAAACCAATTAGAGGTGCAACCAACTAGTAACATTGTTTTTTAATTTTCTCTTTGGAAGGAACGTGAATTCAAATTATCATGAGAAATATCTACAACTAAGTGAAAAAAAATCCAAAATCTAAAAAAAATTATCTAAAACTAAATGAAAACAAACATCCAAAATCATTGTAAAAGAATATCCAAAACCTAATTAGAAACATCCGAAACGTAACAAAAAGAAACATCCAAAATCTAACAAAAAATAGATATCCAAATCATTTGAAGAAACCCAAAATCTAACAAAACGAGACCTCATAAAATATTGGAAATAGAATATCCAAAAACTAAGAAAAATATAAAACTATTATAAAAATCATCCAAAACCTAAAAGAAGACACATATAAAAACATCCAAAACATATAAAAAAGACACATTCGAAACTTAGAAGAAAGAAGCAACCAAAACTAGTAAAAAAATCATCCAGTACCAAGAAGAAGATCTTGTGTGAGGAGATGGAGGGAGAGGCCATGACGTTCTTGCACGAGGAGATGGAAAGGGTGACCACGTTGTTTTTGCACGAGAAGATGGGTGTCGTAGTAAGAAACATTTGGAAAGAGGTGCGAATGTGTGGCGGCACGATGATCAGCGAAGGACTAGCTAGGAGGGGTCGGCGGTGCAGAAAGTGAGGGGGAGGCGACATCACGGTAGTGGAGGAGAGGGAGATCGCGGTAACACTGTTCTTGTGCGAGGAAGTAGGCATCGCGGTGAGAAGCATTTGGAAGAGGAGGCACGGAGAGTGAAGGACTAGGAGGGGCCAACAGCACAGAGAGTGAGGGAGAGACGACCTTGCTGCACCGAAGGAGAGGGTGATCGAGGCCTCAGAGCATTATGGGTTAGAGTAATAGGGAAAATATTTTTTATGAGTGCAAAAGTAGTTTTTTTTTTTTTTTTAATTTTAAAATCAGGTTTATGATTAGTTGGCTACACCTCTAATAGATTAGCTATACTTTCTCTAATTTTAAACATTACCCAACTTCACCTCTATATTAATTGTATTCTTTTTATGTTTGATAATTATTTTAAAATAAAAAAATTAAATTATATTGTATATGTCTATACTCTATTATTTCTTTTTTGTTTCGTAATATCTCTCACTCTCATTTTCCTATACTAATATATGTGCCTTTTGCTTTTGAACATAAATGTTAGAATAAAAGGTTTATTCTTGTTGGTTTTGCAAACTTTAAGAAGGGAGCTATTTTAAGTTTAAAAATAGATTTTAATTTTTACTGAGATAGCAGGAGATTTTCCTACTTTCTCTCATGAATCTAGACAAGTAAGAACACTCCATAGAAAAAGGAAGAATGTAATACTAGTATATATTCTATTTTAGCGTCTAAGTGTAATAAAATCTACATCCAATCTACATCACAAGCTTGGAGAGAATTTCAACTATAATCATCAACTGATTATAGGCACAAATCTATAGATAAATACAAAAGAATCGAGACTAGGTTCAAATGTCAAAAGCTCAAAGCTCTAATCATAAGCTTCTCAAACCCCAAAGACAAAACGACAAGACTAAACTCTGTCCCAGAAAATCCTAAAAATCAGACTACTAATAAAACAAATTATATAGCTTTTGTTTCTAATCAGTAACATTTTTCTCTCTTGGATTTTGCAAATTTTTCTCACCACTACCTTTCCTATCCACCATTTTATTACACGCCACACCCATTAATGTCTTGAAATCTTTAATTGTTTTTAAGTTTCTTTTTTAATAGTTTTCTTAGGTTTGAATCAAAATTCTTATGTTTTTAGTAAAGTTTTTATGACTAATCATATGTTTGGACTTGTTTTAGAATGATTGTGTTTTCAATACATGTTTAAATAAATCAAGATGAAATTTATAAGAAAACACAAGTGCACTTCAAGGGAAGAAAACACAAGACTGACACCAGGCTTAAAAGACGCCGAGCCTAGCACTACTGGAGGGGAGCCCAGCGCTGCCCAACTTCAGGCCTCCAAGCCTGGTGCCCTTGCTCCTAAGCCCAACACCCAAACGGGCGCCCAACTCCACCTTCTCCAAGCCTGGCACCTTCGTGCCTGGAGGAGGGACACAAAATGGGCTGGCGCCCAATTTCTAGGGATGGTGCCCAATTTCCTGGTGAAAAGGAAGAGAAGCTAACAGATACTTGTTAAATGGAGACGACATTCTCAAATAACACTAAGGAGAAAGAGGGGCCACCAAAGATAAAATTAAACCCTCTACCAACCACGCTCAAATATGCATTTCTTGGTGACAAGGAGATCTACCCGGTGATTACAAACGCTTTAAAATACTCTAAGTTTGACACTCTTTGTTGAAGAATACCACCGCTACTGATATTATTGTGAACATGGGCCCCTTTCAGACAGGACCTAAGACCTAGTAGAAAGAGGCATATCGCTGACTTCACTTTCACGTAATCTAATTTGGTTCTAATTTGGTCTGTCTCTCTATGAATCGCCACGAGAGCTTCTCTTCAAGATGCAACAATCTAGGTCGGTTGGTGACTATTATTCTGAATTTGTGGCGTTGGCGAATCGTTCACGTGTTGAACCACCTGAGGCTCTTCGCGATTGCTTCATCAGTGGTCTCAAGCTCGATATTCACCGCGAAGTGAAGGCCAGTGCCCCCCATCGCTCATGTGCGCTGTCGCCCTCGCCAGACTTTACGAGAATAAATTCTCTCCATCTCTACGTACCACCTCTGGCCCTTCAATTAGTCATCCAGGGATTCCTACTGTGGCAGCATCGCAACCACGCGTAAATAATCGTGGTCCTCTTCCGCCCTTGCTTCCAACACTGAATTAGCGTAACTCTCCTATTCTAACCAAAACCCCAATCCAAAAACTATCACCAGCGGAGATTCAGAATAGACGTGACAAAGGCTTGTGCTACTAGTGTGATGAGAAGTTTTCAGCTAGCCACAGGTGTACAAATTGCCAGTTTATGTTGCTGCAACTTGGATCCGATGATTTGGAAGACATTGATTCATCAACTGGGGATATGCCGCCTAACATGGAGATTTTACCACAATTAGAGCAGCAAGTCTTGGGCCACCATTTATCATTTAATGCCATGCTAGGTACCACTGGTCCTGCCATGATCCGTATCAGAGCTTCAATTAATGGGTTAGAAATTTTGGCACTGGTCGATGGGGGGAGCTCTGATAGCTTTATACAGCCCTGAATCGCTAAGTTCTTGAATCTGCCTATTGAGCCTGCCCCGAGGGTCAAGGTCATGGTGGGTGATTTTGATGTGTTACCTGTGGAGCGCTACTTTCCGGTCTTAAATGTTAATTTGTCAGGTTGCTATGTGATAATTCTGGATGTCTTTGTGCTACATGTTGCAGGGGGTGACTTGGTTATTGGTACAACCTGGTTAAATACTCTGAAAGCTCACATTGTGGATTATGACTCTTCCTTTCTCAGATTTTTGCACCAGGGTAAGTTTGTGTCTGTGAATGGTGAAAAATCAGGGACCCCTGCTCAAGCTCAATTTAACCATATAAAGCGGTTGGTTAGTACTGACGCCATTGCAACGGCTTTCACTCTTGAGGTGCAACCAGTGGCGGAGGATGCTATGCCCCAGATTCAACTCCCTGTGACTATGAAACCTAAATTGGGGCGGCTTCTTCATACCTATGAGGGGGTTTTTGCTACACCATCAGAATTACCTCCACAGCGCACTCATGATCATAGCATTCCGTTGGTTCAGGGTGCCGCACCAGTGAAGTCCAGACCTTATAGATACCCTCATAGTCAGAAGGCTCAGATTGGATTAATGGTTCAAGAGATGCTACACGAAGGAATTATCCAGCCTAGCAAGAGCCCATTTTCATCACCAATTTTATTGGTTGAGAAGAAGGATGGCACATGGAGGTTTTGTACTAATTATAGTGCTCTCAATAATATCACCATCAAGGATAGCTTCCCAATTTCTACAGTTGATGAACTCTTAGATGTGCTTTTTGGTGCGACAGTGTTCTCAAAATTAGATTTATGCTCGGGTTACCACCAGATATTGGTTAGGCCGGAGGATCGTTTCAAGACTGCTTTTTGGACGCATCAAGGGTTGTACGAATGGTTGGTGATGCCGTTCGGCTTAACCAATGCCCCAGCGACATTTCAATGTTTGATGAATGATGTGTTTTGTCCATTCTTAAGGCGGTTCGTGCTGATATTTTTTTATGACATTCTCATCTATAGCCCGACATGGGACCAGCATTTACACCACCTCGAATTAGTTTTGAAGCTATTACAGCAGGAACAGCTTTATGCCAAGCTTTCGAAGTGCTCTTTTGGCTTGGCAGAGATAGATTATCTTGGCTATACTATATTTGGTAATGGGGTTCATATGGAAGATGCAAAGGTGCAAGTAGTTATGTAATGGAAACAACCTCAAAACCTCAAGCAGCTGCGGGGTTTTTTAGGCTTGTCGGGTTATTATCGACGCTTCATCAAAGGTTATGCCTCTATTGCTACCCTGCTGACCGATCTGCTCAAGAAGGATGCATTCGATTGGAAAGATGAGGCTGAATCTGCCTTTCTTCAACTCAAGATGGCCTTTTCTTCACGTCTTGTTTTGGCTCTTCAGGGTTGGGCATTGGGGCTGTATTAGCTCAAGAGCACCCTATTGCTTACTTTTCAAAAAAAAAAATTATCTTCCTCTTTGCAGCAGCAGTCAGCTTACATCTATCCTTGAATTCTACGCGATTACGGAGGCAGTTGCCAAGTTCCGCTATTATTTGCTGGGTAAGAGGTTCATCATATGCACTGACCACCAGAGCTTAAAGACCCTCTTGGAACAGAATCTGCACACTTCAGAGCAGCATGAGTGGCTGCATAAGCTTTTGGAGTATGACTTTGAGATACAATATAAGCCGGGTAACGAGAATCTTGCGGCCGATGCATTGTCACGTTCCTTCTTTGCGACTTGGTCCACTCCAAAATCTGAATGGCTACATATTCTAAAGGAAGAGATTGATAAGGATACATTCCTTCAAGATATTATCCTTCAGTGCTGTCACAACATGGTAGCTGATAAGAATTATCTGTTACTTTTTCTAGCCTTTCTATTCTTTCTCCTTCTCTTCCTTTCATTCTGTCATAGAAATTCTTCTCTGATCTTACTTTTCCAAAATTCTGCACAGGTCTTTGGTTGAGGAGCGTGGGATTGTCTCTAATGCTGTTCCTTCACAATTTTTCTTCTCTTCTTTATTATACTAGTTCTGTTCTTGTTATACTGTTACATTGAGGCTTGAGTCCTCCATAGTGTGTTATACTTGCTACTGTTATTCCATTCAATAAAATTCATATTACACCTTTCCAGTGGGTAGCACTTTAGCCTATCAATTTGTCATAAAGTAAGGTGGATTAAGAATTCAAGCACTTTTTAGGAGGATTTTGACAGGATAGACAACTCAATTTGACAATTTAATTAGTCATAAATAAACTTATTATCATATTTACATTTGTGAAATATATAGTCTACTGTACATCATTGCGAAAATTTTTTCTAAAATTAATTAAAGTAATTTTTTTTATTTTCCAAACAGTAAAAACCTTTTTTATATACATAAATTGATTCTTTTTATGTTTTTCAGGTGTAGATAATTCAAGCCTTAGGCGAATTGCATGCAGATTGTCTAAGTCTTTAGTGAACTGCATATAGATCACCCAAATCTGCCTCTTATCTATGCAATTTGCCAAAAGTTTAGGCGATCTGTGTCCCAGCAAAATAATGAATATATGTATATAAAAGTTTTTTTATTTTAAAAATAATAAATTATTTTAATTTATTTCAAGAAAATATTCACATCATAACATACATGAGACTGTCATTTCGACTGGAGTAAGGTATAGGCATATGTTCTCCATAGTGATATCCATTCTTATAATTTTATTTAGGGAATGAATATTGTCATTCTTATTTAATAGTATAATTTCCTTTTTCTGATCTATAAATTTATACGAATAATATACAATACAAAAAAATATTTGCAAAATGACATTATTCAAAATAGGAGTGTCATTATCTTTTTTTTTTTTTTTTTCTCTCTTTACTGTTCCAAGTCCTTTATTTTAAATTCTATTTCTAATTGAGTTTTTAACGTACTAATCTGAACTTTGTCAAAAGTTAGACTACATCATGTGATAATGTTACCTTAAAAGTTTGGTCATTTGTATTTAATTTCATACACTTATATCTGGATATCTAACTTTATTATTATTATTTTATTTTATCTTTCTCATTTCCACAAGAAAATTTGAGAACCTCAACTAAAACTATTAAAAAGTTAAACGAAAAAATTGAAAATCTTATTTGGTGTCAGCCTTAGCTCGAGGGTTGTGAAGTCTGATCTTCTATATAGCATTACTCAATATATATACTTTCTTTGTTCTAAATAAATTGTCATTTTTGTCCATTTGCACATTGAAAATCAATACAAATATTTTCAAATAAAGTTAATTTTTATTATATAAAAAATTAAAAAGAAATAATCAATGCTGAACAAATTAACGAATATTTTTTATATATCTCTTCTTGTGGAAGCCAAGCGTTTGAGCTTATTTAATTATCACAAAGAGTGCACTTTCGTGTGCATGCCACGATGCTGAATTATATTATTCATTTATGATGACTATTGACGTTTTGCCGTTTAGTCATACTTTATGTTATCTTTATCTTCATATATAAAGCATCTCTATGATAGAAAAATGTTTATACTTTAGGGTCTTTAACACTTTCAAATAATATCCTCAAAACAATACGGTAGACGGACCTTTTAATAATTAAATAAAATAAATTGATTATTTACTGTAATATATATTTTAAAAATATTTATATTTTTCCCTTTCAAATATACAATAAATTAAATAAACTAATCCAATCTAAATTATAACGATTTAAAATTTTTTATCAATAAATTGAATAAACTAATCCAATCCAAAATTAATAAAGCGAATAAAACTAATTCAATCCAAAATTTTTAAAATACAATATAATTAATGAGAGTACAATCATAAAATACAATACTCCAAATTTTTTAAAACTTAAAATTTAAATAGATATATTTTAAATATTAAATTTTTAAATTTTAACATTTGGATATGATATAATTTGGTATTGAAAAAAAATTAATGATAAAAATTTTGGCGTAATGTTTTGAGTAAAATTGAATTAAATTGAAAAATAAAAATCAAATCAATACCATTTAAATCGTAATAAATGATGTCTTTTACTTTTTAAATTGATCTAGATTAATACAACAAAACATGAGGAGTGAATCCTTTTAATTTTTTTTAATTATTTGATAAAGTGTGATATTTAATTATTATTTAATATCTTTAATTTTTTATATTTTTTTTATTTCATTTAAAAAATATAAAGTGATGAGATGAGAAATCATATTTTATTAAATAATTAAAAAAAAATTAAGAGAATCTATTTTCCAAAATATGATCTTTTATCTTATTGGCAGTAAAAATGAAATAGCATGTGATATGTATAAAAGATGACAAACTTATCTCATGAACAAACAAGATAAGTGCAAAAATTTTTTAAGTAAAGTACTATTTTAATTTTTAATGTTTGGTCAAATTTTAATTTAATTTTTAACATTTTAAAAGTTGTCCTATTTTTATTCTAAAAATTTTTTAAATAGGTTTAATATTGTTCTACCGTTTAATTTAACACAAATAGTTAACAGAATAATAGACATGAATGTTAACAATGTCATTGTTAAGTTATATCTTCTTTCACATCTTAATAAAATATAACCAAAACTTTTTTGTAACACTTCTTCTTTTATATTTCCTTTTTGTAAAAAAAATTCAAAACCTAGCAATCAATCATCTAACACTCCAAAATTAAAGAAAAAGCTTTTATGTTAATGATCATTTATGAGTCGATTTTACTTACATACTAAAATTGAATGTTATTACCTCTTTAATATGTTAATTGTTCATGTCAAATTTAATGGTGAAATAATATTGAATCCATTTAAATTTTTTTGGTATTGAAATAGGATATTCGAAACTTGTTGGAATTAAAATAAAATATTTAAAACGTTAGAGACTAAATTAAATTTGACCTAAACATTGAGAACTAAAATAATACTTTATCCAAAATTTATATTAGTTATCTCTTTGGCATAGTAGTCAAGTTCATAATTAGGCACCTAAATAGTTATCTCGTTTCTATATCTATAAATATTATATTTATTTAAAAAATTTCGATTTAAGCACCTTATTAATCAATTTTATAAAAACTAAAGAATTTTATTGGGAATTAAAACTTATTGAAACTTTTTTTCTTTAAAATATTTTTATATAGTAAAAATGTTTATTAAATATGGGATTTTTTTTCTAAAATAAATAAAAAAATTTATTTTCAAAAATAAATTATTTTAACTTTAAATACTAGGATATTTTTTTTTTTGTAATTTTAAGTAAGTTCGTCGCACTCCAGCGAACATTATTTTCATAGAGTTTGCCGCACCTTTTGACGAACTTCACCTTAAGTTTGCCACAATATATAAATCCGTGGGCCTTCATTTTGTCGTTTTCAGACTTTTGTCTCTCTTAAATCTCCTTTCTTCCTTCTTCATTTGTCGTTTTCATACTATCTTGTCTACGAGATCTTTTGTCTTTCGATGCCCATAAAGTCTTTTATCTGCTATATCTTTAGCTTTAGATTAGTATGTTCTTGTGTTATCATTTTCAATTTGAGTTATTATTTATAACATATTAGTTAGAATAATTTATTAGTTAATTGTTAGTTAGTTTAGTCAGAATAGTTAGTTTAAGTTGTGAGTTAGATGCTAATTAGTTGAATATGTAGTTAGATTGGAATATGTATCACTAGTTAGTTAAATTAAGTTATCAATTAATTATTAATTAGTATTTTTATAGAGTTAGTTGATGTGATCATGTTGTTAGTTTACATGTTAATTAGTAAGTTTATAAACTGATTAAGATGTAAGGTAGACAATTAGTTTAAATATGTCTTTTAAAAATTTAGTTAATGTGAAACGAATTAAATTCAGTTTATTTTATTTTATTAGAGTGTAGTTAGATAGAGCAGCAACTGTTGGGGTACAAGCATACCCTTTATAGACAGGATCAGGTTGACCATATAGCAGGCAGACTTGATCGAGTGGTACGCTTTTATAACTCTTGTTTATTATATTGTAATGAAATGTGAGTTTGTAATTTTATGAGTTGACCATGTTTTGTTTAACTTGTTTATTTTGTTCGGTAGGCTCCTCAAATCTTGCGCACCAGACGTAATCGATGAGACGCCCCTTGAGCAAATTAGGCCATATCTAAGACGAGCTGGGTTTGAGCATGTCACTTACATGGTGGAGTTTGAGCATAATTGGCCACTAGTGTTAGCATTGATTGAGAGATGGAGACTTGAGTCACATACGTTTCATCTGCCATGCGGGGAGATGACTATCACCTTACATGACGTGGCGTACCAGTTGGGACTCAGGATTGATGGTGATTCCCGTCAGTGGCTGGGAGCAGCACCATGAGGAACGGTCCATTGAGGACTTATGCCAGCAGCTACTAGGTGCTGTTTCGGGTCCAAAGGATAAACAATCACAGACAAAGTGGACTGTCAAACTTAGCTAGTTTCAAACTACTGTTTGCGAAGAGCTGGAGCAGGACGCGACTGAGGAGCGCCTGCTGTGCTACACCAGACGGTATATCATGCAATTGATTAGGGGTATCCTATTTTCGGACTCATTTGACTCCCGGGTGCACATCAGGTGGCTGCCCTTGCTAGAGGACCTTGAACATGTGGTAGGTTATCATGAGGCCCGGCTATGTTGGCATAGTTGTACCGCCAGATGTGTCATGCCATAGAGCATAGTCAGCATAATTTGGGTGGTTGCGTCAGTTTGCTACTCTTCTAGGCCTATCATTATATTACACTGCTACGGCCGGGTGGATTTGAGACCCGTCGATTTCTGCTAGTTGAGAGGTATTATTCATTTTTGCACTTTTTTCGTTAGTTATTGAAATAGAGTTGTGATGTGTAATCATTCTTGGTATATTAGGTGGGTTGAGTACTGTCAAGATAATGACAGAGGCGAGAACAAGCTTAGACACTACAGGCATACACTGAATGGGATCGACATCTTCTACGTAAATGATAAAGATTTAAGAATTATAATTTTATATTAACTAACTTTGAAACTTGTATATGATGCCTCTTGCCTTTTGTGAACAGGTTGACTGGACGCTGTATGCTGATGATGCAGAATTTCTAGATCCACAAACTAACCGACAAGTGCACCGGGTCGTATCAAGTAATACCTCAGGTAAGTGAGGGTCGATCCCACGAGGATTGATGGACTGAGCAACAATAGTCGAATGATTCCTTAGTCAGGCAAGAGGAAAGTGATGTTTTGAGGGTTCAAAATGGATTAAATAGTAGTTCAGAGAATAGAAAATGCAAACAATGAGAGTGATGTGAGATATATGAGAGAAAGCAGTTAAGGTATCGGAGATGTTTACTTTTCCGGATTAAGTTTTCTTACAAACTATTTTAATCATGCAAGATTCATTCCATGGAAAACGGTCAGTGACTAAACTCTAATGTCTTAGTGATCTAATCTCCTCTAACCTAGTTAATCGCCAATGTCTTGGTCACTTAATTTCGATTAGAGGCTTAAGTTCAGTTCTAGTTTATGTCCACAAAAACTCTAATTATCCAAAGCTAAGAGGTTTATATGTCACGTATCCCGATTAGTTCAAGTAATTAACAATTTAGGAGGAATTTACTTTCAAGCTATTGTTCAGGCGAGATATCTCTTCCGAGAGTCACAAGAACGCATATAGAATAAGGGTTATTCTTCCGATCTACCCAGATTCATAAAATGAAGAACAAAAGTAATCCTTGAAACTGAATCAATACACTAATTAAAATAGAAAAATAATAGTCTCAATCCATAGAAATAAATAGAGCTCCTAACCTTAACCGAAGAGGTTTAGTGGCTTATGCTTCAGAGAAAAAACTAGGGTTTAGAGAATGTGAAAGTGGGGAAGTAAGAAGATCCCCCCTAAGGGTGAATGTTTTCCCTTTTATATCTAACCTAATTTGATTTCAAACTAAAATAAAATAATAAATTCTAAACCTAAAAGATTTTGTTTGTAAATAAAAATTAAACAAATAAAAGATAAAACAATAATTAAAAGCTAAATCCAACTAAAGATGCTCCATGAGTAAAAGTAGATCCAGATTGCCTGGCGCTAAATGCCAGCTTGGGTGTTTAGTGCCCAAAAAGGGGCAGAACACTTCTAACATTGTTGAGTTGATGGCGCTGAACGCCAGCTTGGTGTTTAGCGCCCTAGTAGGTAGCCTCAATTCTTCTCTTTCTTGCACAAAAATCTGCCAAATTGATCTGAACTTCACCTAAAATAATTAAAACACAAATATGACTTAAAGTAGCATCCAAAGAGGATTTTAACACTGAAATATATTGAAACTCAATAAATTTTAAGTTAAAATAAACAGAAAATAAGGTAAAGATGCTCACGCATCACAACATCAAACTTGAACTGTTGCTTGTCCTCAGGCAACTAAAAACAATATGGGACTGAGAAGAAAAATTGCCCAAGACTTGAGTGCTCATTTAAACTCGTGTCCAATCACTAAGTGGGGCTAATGACACTATAGTTTTGAATAGGTTTGGCATCTCATTATCCTTTGAAGCTCAGAAATATTGATATCCCTCAAAGCTAGAACTCAGATGATATTATGGACTTTCTTCCAACTTAAGCTCTAATTGATCCTTGAACGCAGCCTTTTCTTTTCTTCTCTTTGGTGCTTTGAACCTTGAGCCTAGCCGTGACTCTTAGTGTTCTGTCCTCAAGCTTAACTTGGCACAAAAACACCACATGCACTTAATTGGGGAACTCTTTGAGTTCTAATTTTTTTAATTCCTCCCAATTAGAGGTGCTCAGAGCCTTTTGCATACTCTGTAATTGCACTTAGTCTCGACTCTTAGTGCTCTATCTCATGGGTTACTTGGCACATTCACACCATAAGCATATGGTTAGGAAACAACTCTTTGAGCTTTTAATCATATTTTCCCTTCCTAACCATTGATTCTTTTTGCTGTTTGTTTTGCTTCAAGGATCAATTTCTTACTGAGTTTAGAGAATTCATAATACTTCTCTAAGTTCCTATACCTCAAGAATCAAATATTCTTAACTTCAAAATCAAATATGCACTGTTCAGTTCATACATTCAGAATCAGAGATAATACCACCACATCAAATTAAAGTAATCAGAATAACTTATAATATATAACTCAAGTCTCAGGCCTTTTTCTACTTCTTTTCTTTTTCTTTTTGATTTTTCAAGCTCAGTGAGCAATACATGAGACATTTTCAAAATAAACATAAAGCATCAAAATAAATAACTAAACTAGAAAGCAATAAAATACTACCACTAATCATGCAAAGGCTTTCAAATAGAAAACAAAAAATAAGATAAAACACTGAGAAACAGAAAATGAAATAAGCAGAAGATAATGAAACTTAACCACCTCAATCATGGTGGCTGCTGCTCCCTCCCGGGAATCCTCTCTGGTGCTTTAGCTCATCCAGCTCGCGCCTCTGCCTCAGCTGCTCCTCTACTAGCTGATGGAGGAGGGCTGAGTAGTCCTGATACTCAATCCTCAGCTGATCAACAGAAGATGTCAGCTCCCCAATAGATGTAGTCAACTGATCCCAATAGTCACGAGGAGGGAAATAAAATCCCTTCATCTCAGGCTGCTCCTGCTGAGGAGGGGGAACTGGCTCCTGTGGTGGTGCATGTACAGGCTCCTTAGCATGCTCTATACCCCTTCTAGTGATAGGTCTATCAACATTAATAGGAGTATCTTCATCAATATGGACTCGGACGTCCTCACACAGGCAGAAGATGAGATGAGGGAAGGCCAATCTAGCAGAAATAGAGGCCTTCTTGGCTATTTTATACAGCTCCTGAGGGATCACACGGTGTACCTCCACCTCATTACCGAGCATGATGCAGTGAATCATCACGGATCAGTCAACAATAATCTCAGACCGGTTACTCATAGGAATGATGGAGCGCTGAATGAACTCCAACCATTCCCGAGCCACCGACTTCAAATCATGCCTACCTAGCTAGTATGACTGACCTCTAGCATCTATCCTCCACTGTGCTCTGGAGAGGCAGATGTCAGTAAGGACTTGGTCCAGTCTCTGATCAGTGTTGACCCTCTGAGTGTAAGAGTGAGGGTCGTCTCTGGATGGCGGCAACTGAAGTATCTCCCTCACTCTCTCTGACGAACGGATTTTCTTCTAGTAAAGAATTTTATAAGAATAATCACGTTGTAAGTATAGTTTCTAAACCAACAGAGAATCCTTTCGTACAAAAGTTTGGTTGTCACAAGTAACAAAACCCAATAAAATTTATAACCGA
Organism: Arachis ipaensis; assembly: GCF_059453495.1. Lineage (NCBI taxonomy): Eukaryota > Viridiplantae > Streptophyta > Magnoliopsida > Fabales > Fabaceae > Arachis > Arachis ipaensis. The sequence goes on along the minus strand of NC_142443.1, from coordinate 120,828,333 downwards.
AGTATTTAAACCTCGGGTCATCTCTCAAGGAATTGCAGGGAAGTATGATTTATTATTGGTTATGGAAAAAGGTATATTTTTGGGTTTTTGAAATAGGGAACAGGAAAATAAACTGGCAACAATTAAAGTAAATTATCATGAAAACCATTGCAAGGTATAAGAACTAGAAATCCCATCCTAGTTATCCTTATCAGGTATGATGAGAATTGTTTATTGCTCCCACTTAGTTAACCTTTACTAAATAAAGGAAAGTCAAGTGGACTAATTAATTTGATTCCTCAAGTCGTAGTCAACTCCTGTGGAAAGACTAGCTTTAGAGGGATCCAAATCAATTAGCAAATTCCAATTTTCAATCAACAACCGAGTTTGATAATCAAGTGTCACCAATTACTCAACCAGAGAAAAGGAAAAAAATATCTAAATTATTTATATCATAAACAGAATAAAGCAATCTTAAATCTGAAATACCTCAATGTGTATTAAATAAGAAAATCAATTCCAACATGGGATTCATAAATCAATATTGAGAGAATAAAAAAACTAGAGTAATAGAATAAATAAGAATAAAAGAGAACATAAATTAAAGGAACATTGAACCTGGAATGAAGAAATAACCATAAACTAAGAGAAATCTTAATCCTAAAAACCTAAGAGAGAGTAGAGAGCATCTCTCTCTCTAAAACTACATCTAAAACCTAAAATTGTGAATTATGAATGTTCTTTCCAATGAATTGATTGATTCTCCCAATTTATAGCCTCTAATATGTATTTTCTGGGCCAAAAACTGGGTCAAAAACAGCCCAGAAATCGCCCCCAGCGATTTCTGATACGTCCAGCACATGGCAAAGTCATGCGTGAGCGTCGTCCACGCGTTCGCGCGGATTGAGTTTTTGCCAGGTCACGCGTGCGCGTCACTTATCTTTGAGGTAGCTATGGCAAATTATATATCATTGTGAAGCCCCAAATGTTAGCTTTTCAACACAACTAAAACCGCCTCATTTGGACTTCTGTAGCTCAAGTTATGGTCGATTAAGTACCAGGAGGTCAGGCTAGACAGCTTTAGCAGTTCCTTCAGTTTCTTGTATTCCTTCCACTTTTGCATGCTTCCTTTCCATCCTCTAAGCCATTCCTGTCCTATAAACCCTGAAATCACTTAACACACATATCAAGGCATCGAATGGTAATAAGAGGGGATTAAACATAGCAAAATTAAGGCCAAAGAAGCATGTTTTCAATCAAAGCACAGAATTAGGAAGGAAAATGTAAAATATGCAATTTACCTGAACAAGTGTGAGAATAGTGGATAAAATCCACTAAATGAAGTATAGAATGTAGCATGAAATAGTGGTGCATTACTCTTTGGACCGAACTCGAGGATCCTCCCTCGGACCATAGTGTGCCAGTTCTTCGGGTCTGGGGTCACGCCTGTAACATGCTTGTAAGTTACCCAAGCATTGACATTGAACTCTCTGACCATCAGCACGTCCACGTTAGTCACGGGGTTGCATAGAACTTGCCAACCCCTCCTCAGGATATGTTCCCAGATCTCTGGGTACTTGCCCGGTTGCAGATCAAAACGGACCTCCGGGACCACTTTCTTTTTGCTGACAACTTCATTAAAGTGATCCTCGTGGGTCTTAGAGAAAAATCGGGTGAAGTCATACGGACCGGATGCAGGGGCCTTCTCTTTCCTCTTTCTTGAAGAAGATTTCCCAGTTTTTGGTACCATGTGGTATAAGAAAAGAAAGGAAAGCAGAGCGTCGCAACACCAAACTTAAAGTTTTACTCGTCTTGGAGCAAAGTAAAAGAGAAGTAATGGGGAAAAGAATAAAAAGAGGTGAGGAAGAGGGAAAAAGAAATGATGAAAAAGAAAATGTATGGAGGAAGGGAGAGGGGGTAGTTTACGGTTATGATGGTAAAAAGGAAGGGGAGGAATAGATATGTATGGAAATAGTGAGGTAAAAGTGAAAAGAGTATGGTAATTAGAAAGAGGGGGCACGGTTAAGAGACCAAGAAAGGGGATGGAGAAAGAGTGAAATGTATAGGAAGGGAGGGGTAAGAAGGAAGATGGTTATTGAAAGTGTGGTGAAAAGAAATAAAGAAGTGGTATTTATAGAGAGAGTGGAAGAGAAGCACGGTTATGGTAGGGGGTTGGTGGGTTAATGAAATTAAATGGAGGTGTATGGGGATGGGTGTAATCGTTGGGTAATGGGGAGGAGAGGGGAGTAGTGGGATTGATGGGAGTTGATTGGGTGATGTGGGAGGTGATTTAAAAGGTGTTTGGGAAATGGAGAATGAATGTGGATGGTATAATGGGTAAGGGGGAGAGAGGATAGAGAGTTGAATGGTCAAAGGGGAGGGGGAGCGAGGTGTTAACCGTTGGAAACGGGCAAGCCCTTCTTCAAAAATTTGAATTTTTCATTACTGGTTCCAGCGTTTAGCACCACAACGTGGTACTGACCAAGCTAATCTGGGCATTAAATGCCACCCCTGACATTTAATGCCAGAATTGGATCCCTCTTTTTTTTTTTTGGACGAGGCTTGGCACTAAACGCCCAGATGGCATTTAGTGCCCTATGAGGCCTGGTAAATGATAGGAAGTGTGCTCCTTGTGAGTGTTAACGCCAGTTTCTTCAATCCATTCAGGGCATTAAACTTCCTCCCTGGCGTTTAACACCAGCTTCTATGTGCCACCCCAGGCGCTGAATGCCCAGATTGGTGTTTAGCGACAGCACACTCGAGTGATATGCTGTCCAGGGTGTTCTGTTTCTCCTCCAGAGTCCTCATGTCCCTGTTCTACACACTTTGCATGATGATAAACAAGATTAAAACAAGGAAAACTAAGAATAATAATAAATAAACAAAAAGAATTCAAAGATAACTAAAGATAAACTAAACGAAAAATCAAAGGATACTCAGTGTTGGGTTGCCTCCCAACAAGCGCTTCTTTACCGTCACTAGCTTGACGGTCAGCTCCACTAGGGAGGAGGGTGATCATAGGGACTTAGATCTTCACCTCTCACTGTGAATCTCTTTCCTATGCTCTCTCCATATGCTCAAGAGATAGGATCCTGTTCACAGTATGAGGCAGGATGGGACTTTTAGTGATTACCACCTTCATTCCGGGTGAGAAATCCTCAGTGAAGATCTTCTTGTTCCTCCAACTCCTAGGCACCTTCTTCTTGGGACCATTCTCCTTGCTGGATGATGCTCATCCAACACCAAACTTAGGTTTGATATCAGAGGAAATTGTATTGACTCCCACCAAAAGAGGCTTGACATGTGAACTCTACTTTACCTCAGTCAGAGATCCTTATAGACTTGGGTTGGTAAGTTCACTCTTCATGCAAGTGCCTCCTTCATTAGAGAGATGTAAAGGTCTAAAAACCTTGAATACCAAGTAGTCTTCATGCATCCTCAGAACAAATTCTCCTTTTTCCACATCAATCAGAGCTCTTCCAGTGGCTAGGAATGATCTTCCCAGGATGATGGAGTCATTTTATTCCTCCCCTATGTCAAGGACTACAAAGTTTGTAGGGAGGAAAAATTCTCCAACCTTGATCAAGACATTCTCCACTACACCATGTGCCAGTTTCAGAGATTTGTCTACCCTCTGTAATGCTACCCTTGTTGGCTATGCCTCTTGGAATTGTAGCTTCTTCATCACAGACAAGGACATCAAATTAATGCTTGTACCAAGATCACATAGGGCTTTGTCAAAAGTGATGTTCCCAATAGTATAGGGGATCTGAAAGCTCCCAGGATTTGGCATCTTCCTTGGCAACTTGCTCTAAATTATTGCACTGCATTTCTTGGTCAGGACCACTGTCTCATCCCCCTTTAAAGTCTTCTTCTTAGAGAGGAAGCTCTTCATGAACTTAATATATGGAGGCATCTGCTCCAGAACCTCAGCAAAAGGAATATTGATTTGCAATATTCTAAAGACTTCTAAGAACTGTGAGAACTGCTCGTCCTTGGTCTCCTTTTGGAGCTTCTGGGCATGTACCTTGGTACCCTCAATCTTTTCTGGTTTCTCTGACTCCTTAACAACTTGTACTTCCTCTTTTGCCACTGGCTCACTTACCACTGTAATGGCCTTGCACTCATCTCTTGGATTAGGCATTGTGTCACCAGGAAGAGTGTTAGGAAGTCTCTCCGGTAGTTGCTTACTCAACTGACCCACTTGTACCTCCAAGTTTCGAAGTGAAGCTCTGGTCTCCTGCATAAAACTGTGAGTGCTCTTGGAGAGTTCAACAACTATAGAGGCTAAATCAGGAGTACTCTGAGACTGAGTGGATGCCTGCTGTGGCTGAGAGGCTTGAAATTGGTGGTTATTGAAATTATTCTGATTGAAACTGCCCTGAGAATTATTGAAGCTTGGTTGCCTCTGAGATTTGTCTCTACACCTAAAATTGGGATGATTCCTCCATCTCTGATTAAATGTCTTAGCATAGGGATCATTATTGGGATTTCTGGAGGAGATCCCCATGAAATTAACCTGCTCAGGAGTATACTGGCCATAGTGATAAGTCTCACCTTGAGGGAAGCCACCACTCATGTCATAGTAGGTGTCCTGAGTACTGACAGCCAAAACCTACATTCCACTCAAGTGTTGTGTAATGGCACTAATTTGCTGAGACATAGATTTATTCTGGGTAAGAATAGTATCCAATGTGTCTAGCTCAATGACTCCCTTTTTCATAGAGGTCCTCTCAGAAGAATATAAGTATTGGTTGTTAACAACCATCTCAATTAGCTCCTTGGCCTCATTAGGGGTCTTCTTCATGTGGAGTGACCCTCTTGCAGAATTATCTAGAGACATCCTTCCCGTCTCAGAGACTCCATCATAGAATATCTGCACTTAAATCCAGTCTGAAAATATATCAGGAGGACACTTCTTGAGCATCTGGTTGTACCTTTCCCAGCCTTCATAGAGAGATTTCCTCTCTCTGCCGGACACTTCTTTGCTCTATCCCTCACAGGAAACGGGAAGAGAAATAGCTTGTGGACATCAGGATTTACTACATTGGTCTTCATAATATCACAAATCTGCAGGAAATTAGAAATAAATAGATTGGGATCTTCTTGTGGGAGCTCGTAAAACTGGCAGTTTACCTACACTAGAGATATCAACTGAGGCTTCAGCTCAAAGTTGTTTGCAGCAACAGGAGGTACAACAATGCTATTCCCATAGAAATCTGGGCTAGGAGCAGTATAAGAGCCAAGAGTTCTCCTAGGTTGCCCATTTACATTCTGATTAATAACATTAGCATTGATCGCATTGTTGTTGATGTTGCTGATGTGTGAGCATCTTTCCTATCTTTTCCTAGTGAATTTGCATCTAATTTATTGAGTTTAATTAAGAATTAATTATATTTTAGCCACTATGGATGCTTATTTGAGTTTTGTGCAATTTTATTTATTTTAGGTAGCATTCGGATGGATTTGATGAAGTTTCTACAGAGAAAGAGAAGAACCCAAGGAGATGACCAGCGAATACCGACGCGGAATGGAGGAGATCGCAATGACGCGATCGCGTGCCTAACGCGGATGCGTGGATTGGAATCTGCACAAATGACGTGAACACGTGGACGACGCGGACGCGTCACATGCGCCACGTGCAGAAAAACGCTGGGGGCGATTTCTGGGCTATTTTGACCTAATTTTCAGCCCAGAAAACACAGATTAGAAGCTGCAGCATGGACAATTCAAGTGGTCCCCATCCATCCATTGAAGATTTGATTATTTAAATTAATTCAAATTTAAATTCAAATTTTAATTCTAGGAAAAGATATTATTTTAATTTTTAGTTTTAGATATTAGATTTTAAATTTATTATGATTAGTTATAAAAGGAGGAAGCTTTCCTTCCTTTGGAGAGGTCCTAGGGAGGATCCCATTCTATTCCAATTTACAATCCTTTTTTTCTCTTTTCCATGAGCAACTAAACCTCCACTGTTAAAGTTAGGAGCTCTATCTATTGTATGGATTGATTTTATTGTTTTTCTATTTTAATTCATGTTTTGATTTATATTTTAATAATTGTTTTCGTTCTTTATTTTATGAATTTGGGTGGAACGGAAGTATGACCCATGTTCTATTTGAGTTCTTGTAAAACTTGGAAAAGCTCTTTACTTGAACAATAGCTTGAAAACATATTATCCTGAATTTCTAATTGTTTGTATTTAACGGGATACGTGACATATAATCCCTTTATTTTTGGATAATTAGGATTCTTGTGGCATATAAACTGGAATTTGATCATCACCCTCTAATTGGAATCAATTGACCAAGGAATTGGCAGTTGATAAATTTTAGAGGAGACTAGGAAGGTCTAAGGAATTAGGGTTTAGTCACAAATAGTTTACCATGAATTAAATCTTGCATGAATAAAATTAGTTAATAAGAAAAGTCAATCCGGAAAATAGATAACTCTGAAACCTTAACTATTTTCTCCATATTTTCTTCCCAATTTATTTACTTTACTATTTTAATTTCTATACGATTGAATATTCAAATACTCCTTTCTGTTTGTCTAACTAATCCTATCAAACACTATTGTTGCTTAATCCATCAATTCTCGTGGGATCGACCCTTACTCACGTAAGGTATTACTTGGTACGACCCGGTGCACTTGCCGGTTAGTAAGTGTGGTTGTAAATTACCGCACTAAGTTTTTGGCGCCATTACCAGGGATTGACTGTGATTAACAACTATTAGTTGTTTGATTGTTTAGATTAGGCGTTTTAATTTTAATTTTATTAAAAAAAAACTGTTTTATTATTTTTCGAAAAAAAAAATTCCTTTGTTTCGCGTTAGCAATCCCCCTGTTTCGTTCTCTTTAATTTTTTTTCTTTTATTATTAAAAAAATAAATAAATAAATAAATAAATTTAATTTTCCTTGTTTTTTTTCCGTTTGCTCCCTTACTGTTTCGTTCTATTTTTATTTTTTTATTTATTTTTTTGTTTTGTTTTTTTTGTTTTGTCCGTTTTTAATTTTATTTTTATTTTATCCTTTTTTTATTTTCATTTTATTTTTATTTTTGTTTTTTTCCTTCTATTAATTTTTTTTATTAGTTTTGTTTTATTTTTATCTTTAATTTTCAAAAAAAATTATTTAATAATAATTTAATGCTAATATTTTTTTTAATTTCTGAAATTAAGTTTGGTGTCTCCTAGTTAATTTTATTTTGATTCTTCTTATTTTAATTTTTAGAATTTTGTTCTTTTTTTTTCTTTACTTTCCTGTTTACCACATGGTGCGTTTAATTCTTTTTGGTGTGTTGTGCTAAGGAAAAATAATGGAGAGAGATCATATGGGTTACTACTCACACCCGAGTAGTGATTCATATCCTTATGAATGGGGAAACTACCCAAATTTTGGTTGGCAAGGTCAAAACCAAAGAAATCTCAGTGCTCCATGTTCCAACTATCAAGAGCCACCACCTCCATATTCATATCAAGAACCACCACCTCTCTATCCGTATCATGAACCATCATCTTTCTACCCATATCAAGAGCCACTATCTCCCTATCCATACCAAGAACCATCCTCTTTTTACACTTATCAAGAACCATCACCTCCTTCTTATTCATCTCAAATACCATCAGATCTTGAGCTTCTCATGAAAGAATGCTTACATGATATAAAGACAAGTGTCAAAAATATAGAGAAGCATATGCAGTCGATTATCAAGTACCAGGAAGAGGAACAAGCAAATTCCTTCCCAAAAGATACAATGCAAGATCCTATGGAAGAAAGTGAGGAAACCAATCAAAGGAGTTTATACTCTAGTGCATTAGAAAACTTTCCATCCTCACACATGGAAGAAGAGGAAGATGCAAAAACAAAGGAGGAAGATGCACCCACAAAGGAGGAAGATACACAACCTCCCATGCCCTTGGTAAGCAATGAAGAAGAGATTGAATTAAAAGAAAGCTACCAAGAAGAAGAGGTTGAAATTGAGGAAGCTTGCAAGGAGGTGGTAGAATTCAAAGTAGAACACAAGGGAGTAGAGCTTGCAAGACCTCTTCCAAAGCCATCACCATCCAATACAACATTCAAGTGGGTAAAATTCCTATCCTTAATCCTTACTTTCCCACTTGAATATGGGCTACTGGAGATGGATGGTCAACTTAGAGCTCTTTGTGGCATTAAGAGTAAGAGGAAGATGGTTAGTGGTAAGAGTTGTCAAGCAAGGTTCAATATGGTTGCATGCTCCGAATTGAAGTGCAAGAATTGGTGTAGAGCTAATCTGAATGGGTCTAGAAGGTTGTTTGGATGTCTCTGTGAGAATTCAAATCGCTTGCCACCCGGTGGAAACAATGGTGATCCACAAGAAGACGGGTGTAAAAGCAAGGTTTGGGACCCTGAAATTCATTCCCACAATCAACACTCTTGGGCCTTGTCACTTGCTTCAACTTGCTCAAAGGCTTTATGCGCCTAGTTTGGGATCCCGGTAGACATTGGAATTACAAACAATGGTGGAGATTCCTGGATCAGTACAAGCACAAGCCACCATGACAAGAAAGCTCACAACATGTCCAACTTAAGGACTTTAACTAAAAGTGCTTGGTGGGAGACAACCCACCGTAGTATGATCGTTCTTTTTCATTCTTAGTTGTTTTTCGTAATAGTAGTTTTCTTACTTAGTTAATTTTTATTAAGTTCTTACTAATTTTCTGATCATGCAGCTATTTTATCACAGGAACCAAACACCTCAAGCTAAAAAAAAAAAGCTAAAAAAAATATAAAAAAAAACACCCGACGCGAAAGCGTCGCTCACGCGTACGCGTCATCTAGAGGTGCAAGAAAAATAAAAAGTTACAGAGAGTTGCACGGGAGTGGCGCCAGAATGAAGTTTTTCGCACAAACAAGTCCACGCGGACGCGTGGCCCACGCGTTCGCGTCGTTTGTGATTTTTGTCATTCACGCGTTCGCGTCACCGACGCGATCGCGTGACCTGCAAATTCGACGTAACAAAGCATTTTGGGCAGAGAGTTGTGCCAGCTTGGGGCAAGAAGTGTGCTAAACGCACAAATTTGGTCACGCGGACGCGTGATTGACGCGTTCGCGTCAGTTACACATATGGCCATCCACGCGATCGCGTGCCTAACGCTAATGCGTCATTATGAAGAATGCGCGACGCACGCGATCGCGTCATTGATGCGAACGCGTCGCTTGCGCCGCCCAGTTTTCTTCTCTCTCTCCCAATCCTAATTCTCTCTTATTCTCTTATCCTTTTATTTTTTTATTTCATTTTAACATTTGTCTCTTCTATTTTCAGTTCTTATTTGCTTGAGGACAAGCAAACCTTTAAGTTTGGTGTTGACGCTTCGCTTAAGGGTTTTTTGTTTATTCCTATGGCACCAAAAGGGAGGCGAATCATCTTCACTGAGGAGCACAACCTGAAGAATGCTAGGATAACTAAGGTGGTTGAGTTCCTTTCATTTTTTTTATTCCTCCCCTCTTTGTCTATGTTATGTTCCGATTTTCTGCTATTTTTCTTTGTTTGTTGCATGATCCTTTATTAGTTAGAATCCTAGGACTAGTTTAGTTTTCTTTTAATTACTTTAATGCTGAAAAGATATTTCATGTACCACTCACTGAACTTGAACCTAAAAAGAAAAGAAAAAGAAGTGATGTAGTGCATGAGAATTTGAGTTTAATTTTTAGAGTAGTCTTATTTACTTAAATGTGGTGGTATTTTCTGTGACTCTGAATGCATGCTTGAATAGTGCATATTTTTGATAGTGAAGTTTATGAATGTTAAAAATTATTGGCTCTTGAAAGAATGATGAAAAAGAGAAATGTTATTGATAATCTGAAAAATCATAAAATTGATTCTTGAAGCAAGAAAAAGCAGTGAAAAACACAAAGCTTGCGAAAAAAAAGAAAAAAATAAAATAAAATAAAATAAAATAAAATAAAATAAAAAGCAAGCAGAAAAAGCCAATAACCCTTTAAACTAAAAGGCAAGGGTAAAAAGGATCCAAGGCTTTGAGCATTAATGGATAGGAGGGCCCTAAGGAATAAAATCCTGGCCTAAGCGGCTAAATCAAGCTGTCCTAACCATGTACTTGTGGCGTGAAGGTGTCAAGTAAAAAGCTTGAGACTGAGCAGTTAAATTCATGATCCAAAGTAAAAAGAGTGTGCTTAAGAACTTTGGGCACCTCTAACTGGGGACTCCAGCAAAGCTGAGTCACAATCTGAAAAGTTTCACCCAGTTATGTGTCTGTGGCATTTATGTATCCGATGGTAATACTGGAAAACAAAATGCTTAGGGTCATGGCCAAGACTCATAAAGAAGCTGTGTTCAAGAATCAACATACTGAACTAGGAGAATCAATAACACTATCTGAATTTTGAGTTCCTATAGATGCCAATCATTCTGAACTTCAAAGGATAAAGTGAGATGCCAAAACTGTTCAGGATTGCAGTTGTAAACCCCACTATAAGAGAAGACATGGGCTTAATCGAACTCTCATTCTCATGCAAATTCACATCCTAAGCTTATATTAGTTTTGGTTGCTTGAGGACAAGCAACAGTTTAAGTTTGGTGTTGTGATGCGTGAGCATCTTTTCTATCTTATCCTAGTGAATTTGCATCTAATTTGTTGAGTTTAATTAAGAATTAATTATATTTTAGCCACTATGGATGCTATTTTGAGTTTTGTGCAATTTTATTTATTTTAGGTAGCATTCGGATGGATTTGATGAAGTTTCTGCAGAGAAAGAGAAGAAACCAAGGAGATGACCAGTGGATACTGACGCGGACGCATGGCTCACGCGACCGCGCGAAATGGAGGAGATCGCAATGACGCGATCGCGTGTCTGACGCGAACGCGTGGACTGGAATCTGCACAAATGACGTGAACGCGTGGACGACGCGGACGCGTCACATGCGCCACATGAGAAAAACGCTGGGGGCGATTTCTGGGCTATTTTGACCCAGTTTCCAGCCCAGAAAACACAGATTAGAAGCTGCAGCATGGACAATTCAAGTGGTCCCCATCCATCCATTGAAGATTTGATTATTTAAATTAATTCAAATTTAAATTCAAATTTTAATTCTAGGAAAAGATATTATTTTAATTTTTAGTTTTAGATATTAGATTTTAAATTTATTATGATTAGTTATAAAAGGAGGAAGCTTTCCTTCCTTTGGAGAGGTCCTGGGGAGGATCGCATTCTATCCCAATTTACAATCCTTATTTTTTCTTTTCCATGAGCAACTAAACCTCCACTATTAAGGTTAGGAGCTCTATCTATTGTATGGATTGATTTTATTGTTTTTCTATTTTAATTCATGTTTTGATTTATATTTTAATAATTGTTTTCGTTCTTTATTTTATGAATTTGGGTGGAACGGAAGTATGACCCATGTTCTATTTGAGTTCTTGTAAAACTTGGAAAAGCTCTTTACTTGAACAATAGCTTGAAAACATATTATCCTGAATTTCTAATTGTTTGTATTTAACGGGATACGTGACATATAATCCCTTTATTTTTGGATAATTAGGATTCTTGTGGCATATAAACTGGAATTTGATCATCACCCTCTAATTGGAATCAATTGACCAAGGAATTGGCAGTTGATAAATTTTAGAGGAGACTAGGAAGGTCTAAGGAATTAGGGTCTAGTCACAAATAGTTTGCCATGAATTAAATCTTGCATGATTAAAATTAGTTAATAAGAAAAGTCAATCCGGAAAATAGATAACTCTGAAACCTTAACTATTTTCTCCATATTTTCTTCCCAATTTATTTACTTTACTATTTTAATTTCTATACGATTGAATATTCAAATACTCCTTTTTGTTTGTCTAACTAATCCTATCAAACACTATTGTTGCTTAATCCATCAATCCTCGTGGGATCGATCCTTACTCACGTAAGGTATTACTTGGTACGACCCGGTGCACTTGCTGGTTAGTAAGTGTGGTTGTAAATTACCGCAGCAGTTGCCTCCATAGTGAACTCTTCAGCTTCCTTCTGAGAGTTATCCCTGAGACTTTCAGCAGCTCTGTAAGCTTTAGCCTGCTGTAAGCATCTTCTTGCAGTCCTCTCAATCTCAGGGTTAAAGTCAAAAAGGGATTCTTTGTCCTTATTCTTCTCATAAACAGACAAAAAATAAAAAAAAGTTCGAATCTCTACGTCACAGTGCAAAGAATTCCTAGTGAGGTATCCTGTGTAAAAGAGATAAGACAAAATACTCTGAACAATTAAACTAAAAAAAATTCAAAAATTAAACAAGAAAATAGATACCAAATTCAAAAATAAACAAAGAAGAAAATAAATCAAGAATAATGAAATAAAAACACTAAATTCGAAAATAATGAAAAGAAAATTAATCAGGAAAAAATGAAACTATAAAGGGGGACACCAAACTTAATCTCAAAAATTAAGAAAAATTTTTTAAATAAAATAAAGCTAAAATTTCAAAAATTTGAAGAACAAAAAACAAATAAAAACTAAAAACACGTAATCTAAGCAATCAGACAGCGGTTAGATGTCAATCACAATCAATCCTCGGCAACGGTGCCAAAAACTTGATGCAGAATTTCTAGATCTACAAACTAACCGGCAAGTGCACCGAGTCGTATCAAGTAATATCTCAGGTAAGTGAGGGTCGATCCCATGAGGATTAATGGACTGAACAACAATAGTCGAATGATTCCTTAGTCAGGCAAGCAGAAAGTGATGTTTTGAGGGTTCAAAAAGCATTAAATAGTAGTTTAGAGAATAGAAAATGCAAACAGGGAGAGTGATGTGAGATATATGAGAGAAAGCAGTTAAGGTATCGGAAATATTTACTTTTTCGGATTAAGTTTTCTTACTAACTATTTTAATCATGTAAGATTCATTCCATGGAAAACTGTCAGTGACTAAACCCTAATGTCTTAGTGATTTAGTCTCCTCTAACCTAATTAACTGCCAATGTCTTGGTCACTTAATTTTGATTAGAGGGTTAAGTTCAATTCTAGTTTATGGCCACAAAAACCCTAATTATCTAAAGCTAAGAGGATTATATATCACATATCCTGATTATTTCAAGTAATTAATGATTTAGGAAGAATTTACTTGCAAGCTGTTGTTCAGGCGAGATATCTCTTCCGAGAGTCACAAGAACGCATATAGAATAAGGGTTATTCTTCCGATCTATCCAGATTCATAAAATGAAGAACAAAAGTAATCCTTGAGATTGAATCAATACATTAATTAAAATAGAAAAGTAATAGTCTCAATCTATAGAAATAAACTGAGCTCCTAACCTTAACCGAAGAGGTTTAGTGGCTCATGCTTCAGAGAGAAAACTAGGGTTTAGAGAATGTGAAAGTGCGGAAGTGAGAAGATCCCCCTAAGGGTGATTTTTTTTTTTATATCTAACCTAATTTGATTTCAAACTAAAATAAAATAATAAATTCTAAACCTAAAAGATTTTGTTTGTAAATAAAAATTACAAAACTAAAAGATAAATCAATAATTGAAAGCTAAATCCAACTAAATATGCTCCATGAGTAAAAGTAGATTTGGATTGCCTGGCAATAAATGCCAGCTTGGGCATTTGGCACCCAAAAGGGGGCAGAACACTTCTAACATTGCTGAGTTGCTGGCGCTAAATGTCAGCTTGGCGTTTAGCGCCCTAGTAGGTAGCCTCAATTCTTCTCTTTCTTGCACAAAACTCTGCCAAATTGATCTGAACTTCTTCTAAAATAATTAAAACATAAAAATAACTCAAAGTAGCATCCAAAGAGGAGTTTAACACTGAAATATACTGAAACTCAATAATTTTTAACTTAAAATAAACAGAAAATAAAGTAAAGATTCTCATGCATCAGTTGACCTATAGCTGCAGGGTGTAGTTCCACCGGAGATATCTGAGGCTAAAGCCTCTGCTGTAGTTGTATGTTTGCTCCTTTGCTTCACTATCGTTGAGTGGCATCAGGTCAACCAAGTTGTGCGTCAGTTTGGTAGCCTACATCATATTCCGACCAGGGCACTAAACATCGACGAGATGCATCATCACAATAGTAGGTTCTTGCAAGGAGAATGGTTCCCGCATTTTCTGGTTTGTGCCTGTTTGAAATCACTAAGATGCTGGGTTGTAGTGTGACGTGCTCCCGCAAATACGAAAGAAAAAACAACCAAGCCTCTTTCGTCTCGCCCTCTACCACGGCAAATACGATAGGTAATATGTTTGAATTGCCATCTTGAGCAATAGCCATGAGTAACGTGCCTCCGTATTTACCATATAAGTGAGTGTCATCGATGGAAATAAGTGGCTTGCAATGCTTGAACGCTTCAACACACAGTGAAAACGTCCAAAATACCCGGTGAAACATGACAGTGTCGACTGAACCAGGCTAAGACTGTGTCACAAGTTGCACCCAAGTACCTAAATACCCATCAAAATTTAGCACATATAAATGGTGACTTTATACATAACTAAGGACAGTGTCATGATTCTTACCGGGTAAGTACATATGCATAGCGAATAACCAACGAGAAAGATCATTGTATGACTCCTCCTAATCGCCATATATTCTAGCAATGACTTCTGCTTTACAATCCAAACCTTAATGTACGATGCCTTATAACTAAAGTGATTCTCCATACCTCCTTGTAGAACTTTGATGCTGATTGTTGGATCAGCTTTGACCATTGTGAATATGTATTGAGCAATCACCTTCGAATCCAGCCTACGATGGTCTTGGCCCATAGATGTTTGCTGGCAAGTATGAGGACCATTGTATCTCCTAACCTCCCATTTTCTTGCTTTCGGCGATATATTATGCGTATGTTCCAAGTAAAATTGGGCCTGAATCAGATACACTGTACATCATACTTCAACTGGTCACTCTCTAGTATTTTATACTCCACAGTCCTCCTGATGTTGTACCTCTTAACTGCCAACATCACTTTCTCCTTATTTTTAAATTGCTGTCCAATCTCAAATTCATTGGTTAGATTGTCTTCGGAGCTGGTGCACGAATCCCCACACCTTCGTACTAGTGTACCAGCAAGTGCATTGGGTCGTCCAAGTAATACCTGAGCGAGTCAGGGTCGATCCCACGAGGATTGTAGCTTGAAGCAATCTATGGTTATCCTGCAGGTCTTAGTTAGGCAGGTCAGAAGGTTGTTGATTGTGAAAGGAATACCGAATTGTAATAAAGTTAAAGGATAGGAATAGGAATAGAGTTGTAAAAAAATGTCCAAAAGGGGTAAAACCAATTGGATTAAGTAATAGGAATAGAGTTGAGAGTTGGAGTTTCTTTGTCTTTCTGAATTAACTTTGGTATTACTGCTTCCTTTGCTTGTGAGTGATTTCTCCAATGGTAGGCTGTATGTGATTGACACTGGTTTGAGCAGCTGTCAATACTCCTCCAGATCTGAACCCTAGGTTTAGTGCGGATCTATTCTAATTAAGGGTGAAGCTTCTTAGGATTCTAGCCTCTACCACAGAGACTCTAATCTCCCCGTAAATCGGCTGAACTGATGTCTCGAGAAGTCCCAAACGAAGTCGTGGATTAGCCGTCTGAGAGACGTATATTCAAGTTGGTGGTTCATCATTGTTCGAAGAAAGACGCACTTTGAACCCATGTAGAATGTGATAACCTTATGCCAGTTCAACGCATTCATATTGATGAAGAACGAATATACATCTTTGAATTAATCAAACACGGATCGAAGAGAAACAGTAATACTTTTATTAATTCATAGGACTCAGCAGGGCTCCTCCCGTCAACCTAGGAGGTTTAGAAACTCATACTGATATGAAAACAATAGTAAAATGTGTATGGTGTATGATATGTTCGAATGATTATGTAAAATACACTTTAAATACTAAACAGATGATTAGTAAGGGTAAAATAGTCTATTTAGTGCTAAAATCCATTTCTGGGGCCCACTTGGTGAGTGTTTGGGCTGAGCTTTGATGAGATCCACGTGCTATGAGGCTCCTTGGGCATGGAACACCAGCTAGGGGGTCCTCTCTGGGCCTTTGGATGTTGGGCTCTGCTCTTTGGGCGCTGGACGCTTGGAAGGGGGCAGGAAACTGACGTTGGATGCCAGTTTTGGGCCTTCTAATCCGAAGCAAGGTATGGACTTTTATATATTGCTGGAAAGCTCTGGAAGTCAGCTTTTCATAGCCGTTGAGAGTGCTCCATTTGGACTTCTATTGGTCCAAAAAATCCCTTCCAAATGTAAATAGGTCAGATCTGGATAGCAGCTGCAGTGCTTTCTCTGTCTCTGAATCAGACTTTTGCTCTAGCTCCTCAATTTCAGCCAGAAAATATCTGAAATTGCCCCAAAACACAAACTCATAGTAGAATCCAAAAATGTGAATTTAACACTAAAACCTATAAAACTTAATAAAAACTAAATAAAAACTACTAGAAACTCTATGAAAATGATGTCAAAAAGTGTATAAAATATCCGCTCATCAGGAGCCTCCATAGGAAAATGACCAATCTGAAGTTATTGTATCAAGGTTCAACGTGGAGAAGTGATCCAGCCGGTCGTATGGTCGAGTAATGGTAGGCTATGTCAAAACAATCTGTGTATCACCGTAGAAGTTCATCTCTTCTCCATCGTCACCGTCATCAGGAATTTCTGTTGGTTTATCATTAGCATCATCTCCGTCATCGGGGTTAACTTCATAGGGATCCATCATCGGATCCCTGATAACAGAACCTTTATGACTTTCGTCATTATCTTGCATCATGCCAGCATTAGGAAGGTCAATGTTTGACCCCTCTTGACTACCTTCAGGTGGCATATTTAGATCAACCATCATTCTTCTAATATTTCTTCTAACAGCTCCACTTGACGGACTATCATCCACAGTATCTGCATATGATCCTCGTCCACCTAACTCAATTTGAAACACGAATAATTCCAACAGATGAACATTTGTCCATCAGTTGTGCCATGACCTTATCAAACGTACGTCCTCGTCGTCACGTAACCGATACATAATTCAAAACAACAGAAAAAATTCTCAAAACTGTGGTCTAATAAAAATAATAACTAAATAACAAAGACAAATGTAATATATCTTTTATAAAACAAAGTGCCGTCTACATCGGTCGGATATCTGTAGTAATTTTCACTCTTTTTGTGTATTGTTTTCCAACGGAATGCAATATCAAATTCTTCAACGCTGTTAGACTGTTAATTTCTGGTACTATGTACGTAATTATTTGTTGTCCAGACTTAAAAATAATAGAGCCTTTTTCATCATACACTATTTCCCCATCATAATGAATGTAACAACGGATTTATAAACATTCTAGAGAAACAATTACAAGATGAGAACCAACGAGAAGAATAAAATTCTGGTGTTGAGCTCGGCTCTTCACCGGCCATACTTTTATTTGGTGATTTCAAGGTGAGGTTCACCGGGGGTTACAACGAACTCTATGAAAATAATGGAGTTCGCCAGGAGTATGACGAACTTACCTAAAATTACAATATATATATATATATATATATATATATATATATATATATATATATATATATATATACTTGATATTTAAAGTTGAAATAATTTGTTTTTAGAAATAATATTCTTTTTATTTCAAAAAAAATTCCTCTTAATATGTCTAGTTTGTTACAAAAAAAAATTCCATGCCTTGTTAGAGTTGTATCATTTTAGACTAGCTTTATGTTTATGACAAGGACATTGATTATTGCTAGTAAAAGAATCACATATAACTAATTGAAACTTGCCGCAATATATTATGTGTGGAAGCGACATTTATAAAAAGTAGCCTAACCTTAATTAACAAGATCAAGTCAGGATCTCGTTATATATTTATTTATATCTATAATAATTTTTATAACAATTTATAATGTCAATACATAAAAATTTGGTATCTAAATTTAAGTTTTAATATTGTCCTTAATGAGAAAGATTCTCCTATACATCTCTAAGTGACTTTAAACAAAAAAAAATTTCTACTGTTAATAGCAACTCATGTTCTCATTTTCATCTGTCTTTTCATTAACAGTTATAGAAATGTATAACCTCTTCTTCAATTTTTTACTCCAATAATTTATCCTTTTATTTATTTTTACCTTTTTTTTTAATTTTCCTTACTTCTCTTCCCAATTCTGGATGCGCTTCTCCTTATAGAACAATTATTTGGATGAGTCTTTGTGGTTTCTTAAATTAGATAATGACTGTGTCAAAGGTTGCTTTTTGGTGCCATATATAAAAGGAGTAGCTGTACTCAAACGCGACATGCAAGGACCGAAACTCAACCTGTACTTAGAGAAGAACCAAGGACTGGAGCAGCTGCAGCTCTGCTGATAATTTTCGACGAGCAGAATGGCGGCAGAGAGCTTCAGTGGCAACGCAGCCGCTTGTTGTCACACGCAGTAGCGCCACTGTCCCCTCCACTCTTCCGGTTAGCCTCAAACAGCAACGGCAGTGGCTCTTGACGACTCCTGCGGCTGCAACGGCGGTGAAGGAAACCACCACACCTTCTTCTCTTCTCATTATGTCCTCTCTCTATCTTGTGTGACTCTTCTCATGGTAGCTCGACGGCGACGCTCCTCATGACTACGGCTATGGAAGCTTCAGTGGCTCCCTCCGGCAACTTCTCTCGAATAAAAGTCATCAACGTAAAAGTAGGAAGATATGAACACTTTAATCGGATTATATTTTTTGTTGGAGTTATGGATCGCAAGAAATCAAAGCTTGAAGGTCACGGTTCTATGGAGGTATTCATTTTCTCTCTGGTGCACGAAATTGTGATTACACTTTTCACAACTCCACACAACTAACCAGCAAGTGCACTGGGTCGTCCAAGTAATACCTTACGTGAGGAAGGGTCGATCCCACGGAGATTGTCAGCTTGAAGCAAGCTATGGTTATTTTGTAAATCTTAGTCAGGAGATTAATGATAAGAGTGATTGTATTTATGAAAAATAAATAACATGAAATAAATAGTACTTGTGAGTCAGTAATGAGAAACAGGCTGAGGTTCTGGAGATACTCTGTCAACTGAATCTCTACTTTCCTACTGTCTTCTTCTCCAAACACGCATGGCTTCCTTCAATAGAAAGCTTTATGATCCTCTCGGATGAAAAATACAAGGTACGATCTCTGCACAGCTAATCAACTATCGGATTTCTCGTCTCGGATGAAAAATACCATGTACAACTACCGCAGGGCTAATCATCTGTCGGTTCCCACTAGCGTTGGAATAGGACCCTTGTAACACCCTACCATACAGAGTCTTATGCTTAAGTCATAATTCAGAGATGGCAAGGTATTACGACCTCTAAAACAAAAATTTAGTACGTATAGTAGTATGAATAATTGATTATAACTAGGAGCCTTTGTAGAAAAAGGGGTAAACAAAAACCGTAACTCGAAAGCGCAACACTCCGATCGATAACGTAACGAGCAGGGACAAGCTAACGCGAGATTATATATATACAAAAGAGTGTCAAAAATAGAAATATCAAGACTCAAAATTCGGTTGCGAAGATAACCGGTCCGAGCATAACAATATATACATATAATAAAATAAGGAAACCCCAAAGGAAACCCAAAGGGACACAAATACAGAAAAACTATTCTCCAAAAATCCCCTCTAGAAGGAGTCATCACAGTTTGTATTATTCAATGGAGATAAAATTATCTAAACAAGATATATAAACCAAAACAGAGCCCCGAGAACAAAGATCTTCGCTAATTCGGAAGTCTCCAGCATGCCTCAACGAGAAGTCTCGCGTCCTGCATCTGAAAACCACAAAATCCGCATGGGTGAGAACCAGAGGTCCCCAGCACGGTAACAGCTTCCACATATATAATACATAATAATAGCGGAAAGCCGAAGGCAATCCTGGAACTTCCTTCAGATAATATCAAAGCTTATAAACAAGCTAAACCGTAAGTGGCAACTGACTAAAGATTCTTCAGTCTAACTAATACTTTCCTTTCCAATTCCTTCAGACCTCCCAACCACCAGCAGGAGTATAATATAGCAAACATAGTTATATCAGACAAGAGATTTACAAATAGGAACAGATAAGGCATTTAGGCAATTAGCAAGTAATATGCAGTCAAATAGGCAATCTCAAACAATTCATGTAGTATGCTTATGATGCATGCCTGTCCCTAGTGGCTGATGATATCATCTTTCGGTTATAGAGCCAACCCGACAAGTCCTGGTAGCTAGCCATTAGACTGTCCCTCTGTCGTGCATCCCCAACTCGAGTTATACTCATCATAAACTTGATCATAATCATGATCCATATCCATCACCCTCACTGGTGAATATTTATCCATCACCATCACTGGTGAATATTTATGGGGGCGAGCTCATCCGGGCCTTTCACAGTGCCCGGCCACACTTACGACATTGGGTTAACAGAGCTTCGAGTCTCAACCTGGAGCATATGGTGGCTAGCCATTGCTACTACCCAGGGAAACCCTCATCTCCAATGGTGGAAGTGCAAACATTCACAATTCAATCAACAGCATATATGCATTTATACTTGGCCATAAACATGGCTCCGCCGTAACACGGCAATAATCTAGCCATCCGGCTCACGGTTAAATCCATAACCAGCCAATTCATTAACAATTACGGCCATTCGGCCCATGGCATAACAAGCACTTCCGCCGCCATTCTCCGCATCTCACATAATCATCTATGATCCTCAATGATCATTCATTTTTCCCCTTGCTTCACTCGCAAGTTACCATATTCACTAGCCCTTTTTCTCATGCTAGGCATATCATAATGATTTAAGACATAAGTGGTGAGATCGGAGGCTTAGACGTATGAAATTTGGCTTTTAAAACTCAAAAATCAACTTTGGGATGAAAACAGGGCCACGCGTACGCGCACTCCACGCGCACGCATGGATGATGCTTTCTCGAAGAACGGCGCATACGCGTCAAGTGCGCCTACGCGCGAGGGGTCATTCTGCTAAAAATTTTCTAAGTTAAAAGCTGCAGAATTCACAGATTCAACCCCCAATCTTCCGACGGTCATAACTCTCTCATTTTAAATCATTTTTCACCCGTTCTTTGAACGGCATGGACATCCCGGATCCAATTTCATTTCTAAACAGAATTGGCACAAATCAAAGATCCGTAGTCCAAGTTATGTCCCGTCAAAGTATGCCCAAAAACCATATTTTCATTCAAAACCACAAAGTGCCATTTTCAAAACAAGCCACTTTCAACTCTTTTCAAAATCAATTAAAACATGCCAATTTCATCCCTTTTCTTTGAAATCAATCAAAGTGTACCAAATTCAACAACAAGCCATCCTCAACTCACGCATTGACATTTTACCAAAATTCTCAAAACTACCTCCAACCATTTTAACACTTCTCAATCAAAAGGCCAAAGGATAAACACAATATTATGTCATACATCCTTCTCATCCCAATTTCTAACAATATCAATTTTCAATCAACCATCATTATACATAATCATCATACTCACCAACAATATGGCACCACCCATCAATTCAACCTCAATCATTCATCAAGCATATATCACAACATGCATTTTCTCACATATCACATAATCAAGGCATCAATATTCATAATCACACATATGATCACATCATATATCTCAACCATTCCACAACATCATCAATTCAATGCCTATCTTAGGGCCTCTAGCCTAAGTATTTCCTACCACATTACATATTAGATACGGGAAACCGAAACCATACCTTAGCCAATTTCCCAAGCTCAACCGGAGCACTTCCAAACCAATTGTCCACAAGCTCTCAAGGTATCAACACCTCCAAGAACAGATTTTATCACACAAAACCCTCTTCCAAGCTTTCCAAAATCACCAATCAAGCTCCAATATTCACATATACACAACCTAAGCCACAATCATCATACCCATACACAACATCTCAATGCCCAAACCTCATAGAACAACAAATTACACTAGGGTTGAGAATCTTACCACACCCAAGGTCCAAAGAGACAAGATTAACCTTCTCCTTCAAGAGAGTTGGATCCTATAACATCAAAGAACCCAAAATCTCAACATTTTTACTCATGAAACTCGAAATCAAGGGCTGGAATTTCGAACAGTAAAACGTTGCTTATCTTAAGATTAATTGTATGGGTTTTGTAGAGCTCTCCGTGGTGAACGTGTGGCCGCAAACGGAGCGGCAATCGGAGCTCTAGATCAAAAGTTATGGTGGTTTGAAGATCAAGTGAGAGATAGAACTTGAGAGAGTGTTCTTCCCTCCATGGCCTCTCTTTTTCAGCGTGTATTAGTGTTGTGTGAGGAGAGAGAGTGCTGAAAACTAGGGTTTTGGTTTAGTTATGTTGGGCCAAGGGCCCACTTTGGGTCCGGTTGGACCGGTTTGGCCCGTTCGGTCCAATCTTGGTCCGATTTCCATAAAATTGGTACCGAAATTCTCGTCTCAATTTCCTCTATCATATTAAGCCATAAAAATATCATTTTTGGCTTTCTAGAATAAATTCTCATATATGGGTTAATTAGCCGTTAATTAACCGGGTCTTACATTCTACCCACCTAATTGGAAATTTTGCCCACAAAATTCAAATTCAAATTCAATTACCTGAGAATAAGTGCGGATAATTCGTTCGCATCTCCGACTCATGTTCACAAGTGTGTTCTTCAACACCGCCTCAACTCCAAGCCACTTTGACTAATGAAACCTCTTTTCCACGCAACCGTTTGATACTAGTATCATCAATTCTGACTGGAGCCACTGGAAGCATCAAATCTTCTCTTAACTGAACCGATTCGGGTTCTAACACATGGCTAGCATCAGGAGTGTACTTTCGAAGCTGCGACACGTGAAATACGTCGTGCAGGTTTGAAAGATGGGGTGGTAGAGCCACCCGATACGCCACCGGCCCAATCCTCTCCAAGATCTGAAATGGACCAATGTATCGAGGATTCAACTTCTTTGCTTTAATCGCTCTACCTACTCCTGTGGTCGGAGTAACTTTCAGGAAAACATGATCTCCTGCCTCAAATTCTAAGGGCTTCCGCCTTTGATCGGCGTAACTCTTTTGACGACTCTGCGCCGTAAGCATCCTATCTCGGATTTTCTTGACTTGTTCAGTGGTCTCAGCTACTCCTGTGGTCGGAGTAACTTTCAGGAAAACATGATCTCCTGCCTCAAATTCTAAGGGCTTCCGCCTTTGATCGGCGTAACTCTTTTGACGACTCTGCGCCGTAAGCATCCTATCTCGGATTTTCTTGACTTGTTCAGTGGTCTCAGCTATCATTTCCGGCCCCAACAAGCCTTTCTCTCCAGCTTCATACCAACATAGTGGAGATTGACATTTTCTCCCATACAAAGCCTCATACAGAGCCATTCCGATGCTCGCATGGTAACTATTATTGTATGCAAACTCTACTAACGGCATATACCGATCCCAACTCGCCGGTTGGTCCAAAACACAAGCTCTCAACATATCCTCTAGTGTTTGGATCGTCCTCTCGGATTGACCATCTGTTTGAGGATGGTACGCTATACTCAAGCTTAATCGAGTTCCAAAAGCTTTCTGAAATGCACCCCAGAACCTCGAAGTGAAACGAGGATCTCTATCAGAGATTATAGTAGCAGGTACACCATGGAGTCTCACACTCTCCTTTATGTATAACCGAGCTAGCTCCTCAAGGGTGTAAGTCATCCGAACGGGTAAAAAGTGAGCTGACTTCGTCAGTCAGTCCACGATCACCCAGATAGCATCAAAACCAGTCCTAGTCCTTGGCAATCCCGACACAAAGTCCATTGCAATACTTTCCCACTTCCATTGCGGAACCTCTAAAGGTTGCAACATCCCGGAAGGTCTTTGATGTTCAATCTTTACCTTTTGACAAGTTAAGCACTTTGAAACATATTCCGCCACATCATTCTTCATACCCGGCCACCAAAACATCGCCTTTAAATCATGGTACATCTTAGTACTCCCCGGGTGAATGGAGAATCCGCTTTTGTGTGCCTCCTTTAAGATATCTTGCCTCAAAGTGCCAACATCCGGCACAATGATCCTACCCTTGAATCTCCATAACCCATCTTTTTCTTCCGACACTCTCCATTGTTTTTCTTGCTCAATAGCCAGTAACACCTTCCATAACGCTTCATCGTTTTCATGAGCTTTTAGGAGTTCGGACTTAAAGTCACTTGAGATTTCTAATCGGCTCAAACACAAGGTTCCAGATACTTCTCGAACACCAATTTTTAGACTCTCGAATCCCTTGAGCAACTTATCCTCTTGAAGCATCATCCAAGACGCATATAACGACTTTTGACTTAACGCATCCGCCACTATATTCGCCTTTCCAGGATGGTAATTTAACTCAAAGTCATAGTCTTTCAACAATTCCATCCACCTCCTTTGCCTCATATTAAGCTCTTTCTGATCAAAGAGGTATTTCAAGCTCTTGTGATCGGAGAAGACTTGGAACTTAACCCCATAGAGATAATGCCTCCACACCTTCAAGGCAAACACAACCGCAGCGAGTTCCAAATCGTGCGTAGGATAACTAACTTCGTGAGGTCTCAACTGTCGTGAGGCATACGCCACCACATTATGATGCTGCATCAGCACGCACCCTAGGCCCTTTAACGATGCATCACAGTACACCTCAAAAGGCTCGTTCGGCTCAGGTAACACTAACACAGGTGCAGTGGTCAACTTTTTCTTCAATGTCTGAAAGCTCTCCTCGCACTCAGGAGTCCAAACAAACGGAGTGTCTTTGCGAGTTAACTTTGTCAACGGCAAAGCTAATTGCGAAAAGCCTTTGATGAACCTTCGGTAATAGCCAGCTAAACCCAGAAAACTCCTTATCTCAGTTACTGTGGTTGGTTGCTTCCAATCCATCACAGCTTCTACCTTGGTTGGATCTATGGCTATTCCCTTCTTACTCACCACGTGACCCAAAAACTTCACCTCACTCTTCCAGAACTCACACTTAGACAGTTTCGCATAGAGTTTCTTCTCCTTTAAAATCTGCAACACGGTCCGCAAGTGTTCTGCATGCTCTTCTTCAGTCTTGGAGTAAATTAGTATATCGTCAATGAAGACAACCACAAATTTATCCAGAAATGGACGGAACACTCTATTCATGTAATCCATGAATACTGCAGGAGCGTTCATCAACCCAAAGGACATTACAGTGTACTCGTAATGACCATAACGAGTCCTGAAAGCGGTCTTAGGGATATCCTCACCCCTCACCCTTATCTGGTGATAACCGGATTGCAAATCGATCTTAGAGAAAACCCCAGCTCCTTGTAACTGATCCATGAGATCATCAATCCTCGGCAATGGGTACTTATTCTTTATGGTGACCTTGTTCAGCTGCCTGTAATCCACACAGAGTCGCATACTTCCATCTTTCTTCTTTACCAGTAACACTGGAGCACCCCACGGGGAAACACTTGGTCGGATAAAGTTCTTACCCAATAATTCCTCTAACTGAGACTTTAGCTCGGCCATCTCTAACGGTGACATCCTATAAGGAGCACTTGAGATTGGTCTCGCCCCAGGCACCAATTCAATAGCAAACTCGACCTCTCGGTTAGGTGGAAATTCCTCAATATCATCGGGAAACACTTCCGGAAACTCACACACTACCGGAATCTGATCCAACCTTTGATCATCACCCGAAACACCAGCGGTTAACAACAGGATGCCCTGACATTCGATTCCAGAACAGTTCACCATCATCGAATTCAAGTAATAATTATTCACCACGACCGGCCCTTCTGTATCCTCTGGCATAAAGTACACCGACTTGGTAGAACAATCAAGCAGGACATGGTTTTTGGATAACCAGTCCAATCCCAAGATAAGATCAAGACCGATCATCGGTAAGCAGATTAAATTATGGACAAAATCACGCTGCTTGAACCTAAACGAAACTTTCGGGCATCCTAGCCTAGTTACCATGGCTTCATGGGTAGCATTATACACTTTTAAGTCATAACCTAAGGTTACGATCTTCAATCCTAATTCATGGGCTTTCTCAAATGCAATGAATGAATGCGATGCTCCCGAATCAAATAAAGCATTTAAAGTTTGACCAGCCATTTCACAGTTACCTCGAATGAGTGTCTCGGATCCCTCTGCACCCACAGCTGAGGTGGTGAACACCCGACCAGTCTGTTGTGCTTTCCCAGCACCTTGCTTTTGCTTCTCTGGACAACTTGCGGCTTTATGCCCCGCCTTTCCACAATTGTAGCACAAACCCGATCCGGCCTTGCATGGTACTCCCGGATGGTGACTCCCACACCTAGTACAAGCTTGATCATTCTGAGGCTGCTTCCCAAACCTTTTTCCTTGGGAGTAGTTGTTGTTGGGCCTCCTAAAAGAACCTTCCCTCTTGAAAGACGGACCTCTAGGTGCAAAGCTCTTGCCTCGGTTCTGTGGAAACGATCCTTTGTGACTTCCTTTCTCAGCGGCTGCCCTCTTCACACACTCTTCAGCAACCCTACACTTGTTCACCAACTCGGAGAAAGTTCTAATCTCCATTGGTCCTACTGAACTGAAAATATCACTCCGGAGTCCTCCTTCGTACTTAACACACTTCCATTCCTTATATTCCACCGGAGTCCCTTGACACATACGAGAGAATCTGAACAGCTCCTCAAACTTGTCAGTATACTCAGATACAGACATAGTACCCTGCTTCAGCTGCAACAATTCAAGCTCCTTGGCCGTCCTAGCAGAAGTCGGAAAGTACTTCTTATAGAACTCTTCTTGAAAGACATTCCAGGTGATATAATCATCACCCTGCTGCAGGAGGCGTCGGATACCCTGCGACCAATGCGACGCTTCACCAGTGAGCAAATAGGTAGCGAACTCCACACGCTGCCCTTCAGGTACCACCTGCGCTTGCAGTGCTCGTTCCATGGCTTGAAACCACGTATCGGCTTCAGTCGGGCTAGTAGTTCCCTTGAACTTCGGTGGATTAACCTTCAAAAAGTTCGCCAGTGTCATCGGACCCTGAACTCCACCTCTGTCATTACCATGGTTGTTCATCTGTTGACCAAGAGCCTCAGCAGTGGCTTGCATAGCAGCAGCCATGTTCTCCAACGCAGTCATAAAGTTCACCGGGTCATTAGGATTAGTCTCCGGCGCACGAGCATTCGTATGTCCTCTCCCACGGCCTCTACCGTGTCCACGAGGCACCATCTGGTTCCTATACACACCAAACAATCAATATTAAGTTGATCAGTCTCAATATCGAAAGTCTAGTGCTTCAAAGTCCCAAATGCATGCTCATGAATGTTTATGCCAATTATATCAAGCAGATATACTAGTAGCACATAACACACACACACAGAAAATGCAAAGAAGCATAGTCAGTCCATTTCTCAGGCTCTACAGGAACGAACTGCTCTGATACCATAATGTAACACCCTACCATACAGAGTCTTATGCTTAAGTCATAATTCAGAGATGGCAAGGTATTACGACCTCTAAAACAAAAATTTAGTACGTATAGTAGTATGAATAATTGATTATAACTAGGATCCTTTGTAGAAAAAGGGGTAAACAAAAACCGTAACTCGAAAGCGCAACACTCCGATCGATAACGTAACGAGCAGGGACAAGCTAACGCGAGATTATATATATACAAAAGAGTGTCAAAAATAGAAATATCAAGACTCAAAATCCGGTTGCGAAGATAACCGGTCCGAGCATAGCAATATATACATATAATAAAATAAGGAAACCCCAAAGGAAACCCAAAGGGACACAAATACAGAAAACCTATTCTCCAAAAATCCCCTCTAGAAGGAGTCATCACAGTTTGTATTATTTAATGGAGATAAAATTATCTAAACAAGATATATAAACCAAAACAGAGCCCCGAGAATAAAGATCTTCGCTAATTCGGAAGTCTCCAGCATGCCTCAACGAGAAGTCTCGCGTCCTGCATCTGAAAACCACAAAATCCGCATGGGTGAGAACCAGAGGTCCCCAGCACGGTAACAGCTTCCACATATATAATACATAATAATAGAGAAAAGCCGAAGGCAATCCTGGAACTTCCTTCAGATAATATCAAAGCTTATAAACAAGCTAAACCGTAAGTGGCAACTGACTAAAGATTCTTCAGTCTAACTAATACTTTCCTTTCCAATTCCTTCAGACCTCCCAACCACCAGCAGGAGTATAATATAGCAAACATAGTTATATCAGACAAGAGATTTACAAATAGGAACAGATAAGGCATTTAGGAAATTAGCAAGTAATATGCAGTCAAATAGGCAATCTCAAACAATTCATGTAGTATGCTTATGATGCATGCCTGTCCCTAGTGGCTGATGATATCATCTGTCGGTTATAGAGCCAACCCGACAAGTCCTGGTAGCTAGCCATTAGACTGTCCCTCTGTCGTGCATCCCCAACTCGAGTTATACTCATCATAAACTTGATCATAATCATGATCCATATCCATCACCCTCACTGGTGAATATTTATCCATCACCATCACTGGTGAATATTTATGGGGGCGAGCTCATCCGGGCCTTTCACAGTGCCCGGCCACACTTACGACATTGGGTTAACAGAGCTTCGAGTCTCAACCTGGAGCACATGGTGGCTAGCCATTGCTACTACCCAGGGAAACCCTCATCTCCAATGGTGGAAGTGCAAACATTCACAATTCAATCAACAGCATATATGCATTTATACTTGGCCATAAACATGGCTCCGCCGTAACACGGCAATAATCTAGCCATCCGGCTCACGGTTAAATCCATAACCAGCCAATTCATTAACAATTACGGCCATTCGGCCCATGGCATAACAAGCACTTCCGCCGCCATTCTCCGCATCTCACATAATCATCTATGATCCTCAATGATCATTCATTTTTCCCCTTGCTTCACTCGCAAGTTACCATATTCACTAGCCCTTTTTCTCATGCTAGGCATATCATAATGATTTAAGACATAAGTGGTGAGATCGGAGGCTTAGACGTATGAAATTTGGCTTTTAAAACTCAAAAATCAACTTTGGGATGAAAACAGGGCCACGCGTACGCGCACTCCACGCGCACGCATGGATGATGCTTTCTCGAAGAACGGCGCATACGCGTCAAGTGCGCCTACGCGCGAGGGGTCATTCTGCTAAAAATTTTCTAAGTTAAAAGCTGCAGAATTCACAGATTCAACCCACAATCTTCCAACGGTCATAACTCTCTCATTTTAAATCATTTTTCACCCGTTCTTCGAACGGCATGGACATCCCGGATCCAATTTCATTTCTAAACAGAATTGGCACAAATCAAAGATCCGTAGTCCAAGTTATGTCCCGTCAAAGTATGCCCAAAAACCATATTTTCATTCAAAACCACAAAGTGCCATTTTCAAAACAAGCCACTTTCAACTCTTTTCAAAATCAATTAAAACATGCCAATTTCATCCCTTTTCTTTGAAATCAATCAAAGTGTACCAAATTCAACAACAAGCCATCCTCAACTCACGCATTGACATTTTACCAAAATTCTCAAAACTACCTCCAACCATTTTAACACTTCTCAATCAAAAGGCCAAAGGATAAACACAATATTATGTCATACATCCTTCTCATCCCAATTTCTAACAATATCAATTTTCAATCAACCATCATTATACATAATCATCATACTCACCAACAATATGGCACCACCCATCAATTCAACCTCAATCATTCATCAAGCATATATCACAACATGCATTTTCTCACATATCACACAATCAAGGCATCAATATTCATAATCACACATATGATCACATCATATATCTCAACCATTCCACAACATCATCAATTCAATGCCTATCTTAGGGCCTCTAGCCTAAGTATTTCCTACCACATTACATATTAGATACGGGAAACCGAAACCATACCTTAGCCAATTTCCCAAGCTCAACCGGAGCACTTCCAAACCAATTGTCCACAAGCTCTCAAGGTATCAACACCTCCAAGAATAGATTTTATCACACAAAACCCTCTTCCAAGCTTTCCAAAATCACCAATCAAG
This sequence comes from Arachis ipaensis, assembly GCF_059453495.1. NCBI lineage: Eukaryota > Viridiplantae > Streptophyta > Magnoliopsida > Fabales > Fabaceae > Arachis > Arachis ipaensis. The sequence continues at coordinate 120,798,310 of NC_142443.1, read as the reverse complement.
CTCCAATATTCACATATACACAACCTAAGCCACAATCATCATACTCATACACAACATCTCAATGCCCAAACCTCATAGAACAACAAATTATACTAGGGTTGAGAATCTTACCACACCCAAGGTCCAAAGAGACAAGATTAACCTTCTCCTTCAAGAGAGTTAGGTCCTATAACATCAAAGAACCCAAAATCTCAACATTTTTACTCATGAAACTCGAAATCAAGGGCTGGAATTTCGAACAGTAAAACGTGGCTTACCTTAAGATTAATTGTATGGGTTTTGTAGAGCTCTCCGTGGTGAACGCGTGGCCGCAAACGGAGCGGTAATCGGAGCTCTAGATCAAAAGTTATGGTGGTTTGAAGATCAAGTGAGAGATAGAACTTGAGAGAGTGTTCTTCCCTCCATGGCCTCTCTTTTTCAGCGTGTATTAGTGTTGTGTGAGGAGAGAGAGTGCTGAAAACTAGGGTTTTGGTTTAGTTATGTTGGGCCAAGGGCCCACTTTGGGTCCGGTTGGACCGGTTTGGCCCGTTCGGTCCAATCTTGGTCCGATTTCCATAAAATTGGTACCGAAATTCTCGTCTCAATTTTCTCTATCATATTAAGCCATAAAAATATCATTTTTGGCTTTCTAGAATAAATTCTCATATATGGGTTAATTAGCCGTTAATTAACCGGGTCTTACAACCCTTGTCTTTTTGCACATTGTCACTGCGCCCAACATTCACAGGTTTGAAGCTCATCACAGTCATCCCTTCCCAGATCCTACTCGGAATACCACAGACAAGGTTTAGACTTTCTGGATCCCAAGAATGCTACCAATTGGTTCTAGCCTATACCACGATGATTCTAACCCCCTGGACTCGGTCCGTAGATTAGAAACCCAAGAGATACACACTCAAGCTGTCGCCCAATGACTACGTTGAGCTCAGATAGAATGGGAGTGGTTGTTAGGCACGCGTTCATAGGTTGAGGATAATGATGAGTGTCACGGATCATCATATTCTCTATATTGAAGTACGAGTGAATATCTTAGAATAGAATCAAGTGTGATTGAATAGAAAATAGTAGTTATTACATTAATCCATTGAAACACAGCAAAGCTCCTCATCCCCACCTATGGGGTTTAGAGACTCATGCCGTAGAAGATACAATATGAAGTGTAAAATATCATGAGTTGCTAAATGAATCTCTAAAAGTAGTTTTTATACTAAACTAGTAACTTAGGGTTACAAAAAATGAGTAACTAGGTGTAGATAGTGCAGAATTTTACTTTCGGGGCCCACTTGGTGAGTTTTTGGGCTGAGCTTTCAAGCTTCCACGTGCATATGCCTCATATTGGAGTTAAACGCCACCCTGGGTGCCAAAATGGGCGTTTAACATCGAAAAGTATGCCAGTTCTGGCATTTTACGCCAGAAAGTTTTTGGCTGGATTTTAACGCCAGTTTGGGCCATCAAATCTTGGGAAAAATATGGACTATTATATATTTCTGGAAAGCCCAAGATTTCTAATTTCTAACGCAATTAAGAGCGCACCAATTGGGCTTCTGTAGCTCCAGAAAATCCATTTCGAGTGCAGGAGGGTCAGAATCCAACAGCATCTGCAGTCCTTTCTCAGCCTCTGAATCGGATTTTTGCTCAGGTCCCTCAATTTCAGCCAGAAAATACCTGAAATTATAGAAAAACACACTAACTCATAGTAAATCCCAGAAATGTGATTTTGAATAAAAACTAATAAAAATATAATAAAAAGTAACTAAAATATACTAAAAACTACCTAAAACAATGCCAAAAAGGGTATAAATTATCCGCTCATCACTCTCTCACGGTCTTGCTCTCTTGTTTTCCTTATGGTTTCGGTGGTTCATGAGAAAAGATAAGATTAGTTAATTAATGATGATGGTGTGGTGGCAAGGGAGGGCTTGGGTGTCACGTTTTTAAGCTGCTGAGTCAGCAATTCAAATTATAATTATCTTAAACGGATAACTATGAAAGCTGGATATATTAAAACACAAGTAATAATATATACAAGAATAAATATGTATGAGTTACTAATATAAATGACATTAGTAACATAATGATAAAAGATATACAATGAAACATTAGCAAAGCTAAGTTCGCTAAAAAGTATCAATATTTACTCATACTGACAGATTTTGAACTTAATAATAATATTAACTAAATTTTATTTTAATCAAAGCGGGTAATAATAATAATAATAATAATAATAATAATTTTATCCTTTCTCGAAATATCTCATTATAATAAAAAAATTATATATAAATCATAATTAATTTAAATTTTAATAATCATAAAATAATTTAATTATTCTTAGTAAATTAGTTTCTAAAAATATAAGGAGTCTAATTAATAAAATAAATTAAAACTTATTTATATTTAGATTTTTTTCCGAAAATGCAGGTTGTTATATTCTACCGACCTTACAAAAATTTTCGTTCTCGAAAATTGGTACAAGATGGAAAAAATTTAAACTAACTTTACTTTTGAACACATTAGGGAAGAAGCAAAAAATTTTGGCATATATAGTTTCCAAATACCAAGAACCCGTATGATTTGAATATAATGTGTAATGTGAAGTAGAAGTTACAAGATGATTCGAGGATCGTTTTGTTGCGCCAGAATGAATTCAAGATCATATCAAAGAGTACAAGATTCAAGAAAAGAAGTATAAACAACAACAAAGAGAGATAATCCAGAAGATTCAAGCATATATTTACAAATAAGGTCAAGCAAAGATAGATGCAAACAAAGAAATAAGATTGGAAAATAAGCAAATCACTTTTCGGGAAAGAAATTCGAACAAAGGACTTCAATGCAATTATAAAAGAAAGGAAGGTGTACCAAGTCACAGGATACAAACAGGTATTGTGATTCAAAGCCGAGTTAATCGTGAAAAATCACCTCTAATGTTCCCAAAACCTGTTATTTGCATCACATATTAGCTCTATTTCGTCTATGACAATTCATTAGTGTTTCCGTATACACAAATCATCAGTATTAAGTTGGCCAGACCTAATACCATGAGAGATGCAACGGTCGACTAACAACATTAATCAATAGATAATCATGCATATGAAACTCGAACTCTTGTCATTAGGACAAGTCCTACTGTATGACAGACACTCAGAGTATGTAGTGAAGCATAGTCAGTCCATTTTCAAGGCTCTAATAGGAACGAACTACTTTGATACCATAATGTAACACTCTTACTATCAGAATGTCACACTTCTGGATGCGCCACTCTGATAACGAGAAGTATTACAACGACTTCATATATATAATAATAAAATAAGAGCCTTTGACTCGAAACCGTATCGTTGTTTTCTTTGAAAAATCGAAATCTCGTTTTCGCTAATACAAACATGAATATACATATATACGAAACTTCATACACAAGTAGCTTATAAATATAATATACATACAAAATATACAACTCCTATCCCTCTTACAATATTATAATAATAAAGGCGAGGGAAATCTATAATATATGTATACAAACAGAAGCAGTGCATCTAGGAACGTAACAAAAACTCCGCAAGCTTCCTCGTCGGTCCTGAAAAAAGAAGTCTGTAAGGGGTGAGAACATCGTCCTTGCTGGTTCTCAGTAGAGGGTTTAAGAATTGTTATAAAAAATATTCTAAATAAAACTATTTTCAATCACAGTGATTGTCAGTTTATTATCCAAATTTAAAACTCATATTTTTCTTATAAAAATTTCACGCAAATAACATTTCACGCATTCCACCCCTTACTAAGAAAACATTTTAACCAAAACTTACCACTAATCCAACCAATCACCGCCTCTAGCCCAAATTAATTCAAATCTCGGCTTCCGACCCAACAAAACCTATCACCGCTATTATTAGTCCACCACCAAATGCTCAAAACAGAAATCAATCACAAGCACAAACAAATACAAGGAAAACACATTCAAAGAATAGTTATAGCAAGTATCAGAGTTACCAGTTAAATAGAATTCATCAGATAGGCAAACCAAAACACCTAGACACACCCAGACAATAGCAAACAAATGCAGTATGATGCATGCCTCCACACTATTGGGATATAGTGTCTGTCACACTCTTGGGATATAGTGCCCGTCACACTTATAGGATATAGTGCTCGTCGCATTTCCTGGGATAAAGTGTTCCCACACTCTTGGAAATAGCGCCCGCCACGCTCTTTGGGATATAGTTCCCGCCACATTCATGGGATATAGTGCCCGACACACTTTCCAGGGTAAAGTGCTCCCACACTCTTGGGATATAGTGCCCACCATGCTCTTGGGATATAGTGCCCGCTACACTCATGGGATATAGTGCCTCACACACTTTACAAATAGAGAGAAAGTGATGCAAAAAAATAAAACAGAACATACATTCACACTTCACATTCATAATCATTGTCCTCATAATCATTTTCAATCATTCTTCTTCCTTATCTTTTACCCGGAGCAAGTGGACAACGCTACCGCATCTTACCCGACTTCTCAATATCATTCAATTCATTAAACAATCATACTTTAAAAATCAGTCCTCATCATCCCTCATTCCTTATTATTACACCTTCCATTTCATCCATCAATAATTTCAAAATCAAAATAGAATTCATTCTTTTCTAAATAAATCAAACCATGTAACCCTTAAATCCAAATCTTTTTAAATCACCATTTCAAACGAAGCCTCTAATTGTTATAAAAATTTGGGCAGCATCTCCTCTAAAATTTGGACTTTGCCACCCTTCAAGGGTCCCATCCAAACATCCCTCAAATCCTTCTCAATCATTTCCAAATAGCAAATCATTTTCAAAAATATTTTAAACCAAATTTCAATATCAAATCGGGTTCAATATCAAACCAAATTTTAATATTAAATCTTTTCTAAAATCAAATCATTTCCAAAATTAAACTAAATTCTGGTATTAAATCCTTTCCAGTAATTCAAGAAAAACTAATTCAACAACAACCTACTAGGCAAGTAATTTCATTTATTCAAAGCAACTTAGTTCAGTCCATAAGACTTACGAAAATCATAAACATACATTTTTCGCATTAATATCAACTTATAACAATTCTTTAAAAATAAAATAAGTTTAAGAAAAGCGCCCCTACCTCGAATAGTTGAACCCATAAAACCAAACGCATCTAAGAACCTTATTCCTCTTGTCTAGCAACAGCGGCAGCCGCAACTACAGCTCTATACCGCTTCTGCAACAACAACAAAAACTCCAAACGCGATATGTAAGGACTGAAACTCAACATGTACTTAGAGAATGACCAAGGAATGGAGCAGCTGTAGCTCCGATGATAATTTTTGACGAGCAGAACGGCGGCAGAGAGCTTCAGTGGCAACGCAGCCATTTGTTGTCATATGCAGCAGTGCCACCGTCACCTCCATTCTTCCGGTCAGCCTCAAACAACAACGACGGTGGCTCCTGATGGCTTGGTGGCTGCAATGGCGGTGAAGGAAACCACTACACCTTCCTATCTTCTCCATCGCGTCCTCTCTATCTCGTCTGACTCTTCTTGCGGCAGCTCAATGGCGACGCTCCTCATGACTGCGGCTATGGAAGGTTCAGCGGCTCCTTCTAACGACTTCTCTCAAACAAAAGTCATCAACGTGAAGAGCAGGAAGATATTAGCACTTTTATCGGATTAGATTTTTTATTAGAGTTATGGATCGCAAGAAATCGAAGCTTGAAGGTCACGGTTCCATGGAGGTATTCATTTTCTCTCTCACGGTCTTTCTCTCTTGTTTTTCTTATGGTTTCGGTGGTTCATGAGAGAAGATAGGATTAGTTAATTAACGATGATGGTGTGGTGGCAAGGGAAGGCTTGGGTGTCACGTTCTTAAGCTGCTGAGTCAGCGATTCAAATTATAAATATCTTAAACGGATAACTATAAAAGCTGGATATATTAAAACACAAGTAATAATATATATATAAAAGGATAAATATGTACGAGTTACTAATATAATTTACATTAGTAACATAATGATAAAAAATATGCAATAAAAACATTAGCAAAGCTAAGTTCACTAAAGAGTACCAATATTTACTCATACCGACAGATTTTGAACTTAATAATAATATTAACTAAACTTTATTTTAACCAAAGCGGGTAATAATAATAATAATAATAATAATAATAATAATAATTTTATTCTTTCTTAAAATATCTCATTATAATAAAAAAATTATATATAAATTATTATTAATTTAAATTTTAATAATTATAAAATTAATTTAATTATTTTTAGTAAATTAATTTTTAAAACTAAAAAATTTTAATTAATAAAATAAATTATAACTTATTTATATTTAGATTTTTTTGTCGAAAATACAGATTCTTATAATGAAAAGCACAATTGCAGTCGAACACATTACATCAGTGAGCAAGAAGCTGACGTATTAACTAAGGCAAGTTCTATGGTATAGATAGTAACTTAGCATCCACATGTGTAGATATGTGGTGGCAACTTGTGGTTATAACATGTTGTATAGGAAGGAGACATATTGTTCAGTGTGTCAGAGACGTTGCAGAAAAAGTTCAATGGAACCACGTGAGGAGACTCCTAATTAGGTTGGATAATGAAATGTTATGATGAGTAATTAATTTTGGCTCATTAGGGGCCAATTCTTGGCCCTTTTTTTGTTCTTGGACAAAAACTTTTTTTTTTGTGTCATAGGCCAAAAAATATAGCATACATTAACATTATTTTTACTCAATATCCAAGAAACCCAAAAATCACTCCAACTATGATTACTCACAGAAAAAATAAAAAGGACCTCGTTGCCTCTACTAACCACTACAAGATTAATATTGATTTGAGGGAGTATTTTGGTGGAGATTTTAAAAACCTCCATAATATATTTTATTTATGGCATTTTAAAAAACCTCAACTCATAATTAATTAAAATTCAAAGTTTTGGAATAAAACATTATTTTCTCTTTTTTTTTTTCCCAAAATGTGAGGCACCGAGTTTACTGAAAGAGAATGAAACCCTAAGTTTTCTACATACGCCATTCTTGCTGCCGTTCTCGCTGCCGTTTCCACCACCGGCACCGTCACCATTGCCGTGTCTGTTGCGGTAGAGAGCTTCTGGATCGAGAACTTCTGGATCAGGGAGGTTGATGTTGGCCCCGATGGTAAGATCCGTTACGAGGATTTCATCGCCAGAATGGTTGCTAAGTAAACTCCTCACATATCAGATCCTTGCAAATTCCATCCGCTCTACTTCTCGATTTTCCTAAATGTGTTCTTTCTTTTTTCTCAACTATTTTCGTATTGCTGTTTCTTCTTCTTTTTTTTTATTTATTTATTTTTGGTCATGTTTAGCTTTTGTTTTGTGCCGTTTTCTTTAGTGGACAAACGGGTTAACCATGTTATGCGCATTTTGGTTTTTTGCCATATTAATGTCATCATGTAGCTAACAATGGATGATTTTAGGGATTCAAAAGTTGCTTGGATTGAATATATGTGTATGGTGAGATTCAAAGTGGTATTTATCTGCTTCTGCTGTAATTGTTTATTGGCTAAATAGACTATGGCCATGGTTGGGCAAATGTGTGTGTGTGTGTGTGTCAAACTTGTGTTCTAATTTCAAAGAAGAAGAACGAGCAGAGCATTGTTTTGGGGGGTTTCAATGCAAGTTTCAATTATTTTGTTTTTGTTTTTCTGTGAAATTTTGTTTTCGGATTGTGTTCTAATTTCAGAGAAGAAGAACGAGGATTGTTGCACTTATCAAAAATGATATGGAATTTCTTTATTTATACCCTATACACACATATAAAGCTCAGTCATTTTCGCGTTATGGATATTTGCATCTCTGCTGAATATAAGGAGTAGCTAATGAAGGTTGTGGCGGAGAAGCTAATGAAGGTTGTGGCGGAGAAGCTAATGAAGGTTATGGATATTTAGAAGTATGTCTTATATTGAGGAATTGTGTTATAAAAGATTTAGTTTTTAAATTTTAATATTAAAAAATAAATTTTTAATTTGAGAATATGTAAATGAGATGAGATTAATGAATATTTAGGATTTTAAATTGAGATTAATGAATAATTTGAAATTAAAAATAAATAACTACAAGGTTCATGGAGGTTTGAAAACCTCACAAAATAGTTAATTTGTGTCAAATTGAAAAGTCAATTTGTGGGGTTTTAAACTGTCACAAAAGTGATTTAAAACTGCCACAAAAGTTCAATATAAAACCTCCACTAAATACACACAAAATCCCCCACTGAATAGATTGTGGAGGTTTTTAAAAACCCCCCATAAAAGACCTCGTGGCACCTCAAATTTTGGGAGTTTTGGAAACTCACACAAACCATTTGGTGGGGGTTATAAACCTCCACAAATAAGAAAAAAACCTCCACAAATAAACAAAAATCTTGTAGCGACCCCCTTCCAAGTTTGGACTTTCATCCAATTAGCATAATACATTTGTAGAAATTTGATATTGAAACAAGTAATTATGTCATGTTCCAAAAGAAGTAATAATAATAATAATAAGACAGTTAGTTAGAAATAATTTTAAGCGACATTTAATTGAATCTGTATGTTATATAAAATAGTTTATAGTTAATATTTAGTAATATTAATTTAATGAATCATTTTAAATTAAAATAAGAATACTATAACAGTGAATCAAATAATAAAGTTTGATTTGTTTTATATTTATTTGGATATCTAAAAATACCAAAATATGTAACACTTCCAAAAAAATGATTCTTCTCTTATAGAATTGCAAATTATATATTTTATTAAATGTTATATCAACACATTATTATACACATAGTATAAGCAAAGTAAAAAAAAAAAAATACATAATGGTGAATATATACTAAAATATTATCAGAATATACTGTTGTTAAGATATAATATAAATGAAAAATTATGTAGGTATGAATAAATACTAAATGTGTACGCTTAAACATTATCTTGATGAATTTGCTTACATGATTTAAATTACGAATATTAATTAATTTTTTATAAAATTTTAATTTATAAAAAAATTATTTAAAAATATCTATACACTATACCCAACCAAAAATTTAAAGACGAAGAAGTTATTAAAAAATTGTTATAAAAAAATATTTATTGCTACCAAGTGTCAACGTAGACAAAAAATTGTAATGATAGACTAATAATTACAGTATCTATGTTTGTAGCCTGAAATTGTTATTATAGCACATGTTCAAATGGAAAAGTTTGGATATAGAATAATAAAGAATCCTTTTAGGTATACCTAAAATTAAAAGGCATATTTATACAAAATTTTGATGATATATTTAATAGAAGCTAATTTTGATGTGCGTATAGTTACTTTGCACGTGCGTTTAATTACGTAATGCTGCAGGAGAAAAAAACTAATTTTTAAAGTGACTACGTGAATGTCATCTAAAAAAATGGATGTGATTGCACGACTATATAGAATATTTTGCACTGTCGATGCATAAAAATTAAACTGATGTTTAACAACAGAAATATACGAAAAATTAGAGATCATGGGCATTCCATTTTGGAAAATCACTTTAAAGAAAATAAAACCCAATGGGTTCATCATGAACTGGCCTGAGTGGCTGAGACTAAGAGCATGCTGATAAATACATAATTCTATGATGAATTTTTATCCGAAAAGAGGAATTTTTAACAACTTATGTTGCATTTATTCATTGAGATTGCATGCTTTTGTGAATTTCCTTCTAATTGTGGCTAATTTTTTAAAAAGAAAATATGTTTTATACTTAAAATTGCCAAATTTAATTCACTTTTATTTCATTCGATACCTTGATATGTTTGTTTAAGTGATATAAGTTTTAGAAGGTTATGATGGCTTAGAAAGTTAGAGAAAAAACATGCAAATGCAGATGATTCATGACGAAATGAATACTGTAAATTCTCCAAGTCGTGCATACGCATCATAGGAACATACGCATGACCCCTGACACGTGACTCACTTGAACGAACATGTTGTTGGTGATTTCAATCTCATTTTAGGTCCGATCGAAATAATTTCTTAAGCATTCGAAGCACGGATCAAGTGGATTTTGATCCTGTTTTAGGATTTTCGGGTGTGTTAATTTAACTTCCCTCTAATTTTAGTTTTTGATCTCGTTTTAGTTGAGTATTGGTTATATTATCTTCTCCTATCATCTGAGGTTTCCGGTTTTTATTATTAGTCTATTGTTTTTTTTTTACTCTTTTTAGTTTAGGAACACGGGTTGAATTTCCATTTTTCTTTAATACAATTTGAGGTTTTTTATGTTTATTGTTGTTCATTTGAGTTGTTATTATTGCTTTCTTATCTTAGTTAGCTGTAAATTTTATTTTTTCATTTTAAAGACTTGTGTTGGTTAGCTGTTGTTAGGTTTAGGTTCTGCTGTCGACAAGTTGCAATGTTTATATATTGATTCAATTGGGTCAAGAAAATTCTGGTAACAGTCTACATTCTATTGTTGTAGAAGGTCAGCAAATGGGTTTCGTTAAAGTCGGTAGCAGGCTCCAATAAGGAAATTCCCTCTTTCCATACATTTTTCCCACTTGCCCATAGGAGAGAACACAATGACATGTTCTAAGGCCTGAGACCGTACGCAAGATGTTGCTGCAGTAGCCAACTGTTGTTCACTTATGTGAATTATAGATCCCACTAAAGAGGGAATTACAGATGAAAATGATAAGCAATCTGTTGGACAAACGTGTTTGAGAAGATTAAAGTGCGAAACAGTGTATGGAATGTTGTTTTATCTGTGGTTATTTTTAATTTATTAAAAAAAAAATTAACTTGATGTTATAACAGTAAATAATAATTCTGCTTAAATAGAGTACTAAATAAAATACTATATAAAAATTGTAATAAAAAGGTATAAAAAAGAATAAATATATTTTTGATAACCTCACATTATTATTTAATAACATATTTTTTAAGGAGTTATCATGAAAACGTGAAGATATTAAACATTTGGTATTTTTATTACAAATTTTTAAAACATAAAATTTAAATGAATTATATAAAATGATTTTACTTCTAAAAATGATCTAAAATAAACAATAATTTATAAATATAAATTAATTAAAATAATAAACTGTATATTTTTTGGTGAAATTGTTAGAACGTCAATTATTTATTATTTTAATTACATCATTATTATTATTAGTGGGAGGTTTGGTGTTGTTGACAATGATGCATGTAGTATATATTGTGGGTTCCAGTAGAGGGGATTTGGGAGGGTTACCGAAGAGTCAATGAGGAGCTTTCCAATTGCACGAGTCACGGTGAAAGATAGAATGGACGGGTTAGCAGTGATGATGTGTGTTTACAGTGAACAATATATATATTTATTTTAAAATTGAACTGTGTTGGGAATGTAATCTACTCCAGATAATGATTACCTAGCTAATGGATAAAATGATGGTTTCTTAATTTTTTTGGTTACCATGTCAAAAATGTAACATCTTATTATCATATCCTTTGAATCAATTTTTGATTCATTTATATTAGTTTTTTATTAAGAAAAAAAAATTTGGGGGAAATGAAAGCAAATATCCTATTTTCCTCTTCAATTAAGTAGTAGTTGCATCATGTACCCAAAAGACATTAGAAATTACATGACGTGTTTACTGTCTAGTATTTTTTGTATGATTTTACATCATAAAATAATAGCCCAACGTTTACGCTGTACTTGATTGAGAATACTAGAGACAAGTCATATTTATTGAAAAAAAAGGAAAGGCCAAAAAATCAATGCAAACAGTTATATATTACTCTAAAAAATGAGCCGCATTTTGAATGAAATGCAAGGAAAAATAAAGACTTTGACATATTTGTAATTTGTGATATGATAACAATGTATGACACTGTTGTTGTTATTATTTGGAATGAGTTTTTTTTTTTTTTTTTGTTATGATTTGGATCTTTATAGGCGAATCAACTTTTGCTTATTTTTTTTTAAATTTTGATTACCTTCTCGTTATTTAACTATAGTTAAACTATACAAATATAAAAACACTTCTCTATCTGTTTTTGTTTCTATTATCCCAACCTTATTTACTTATTTTACAAAGTGGTGGACATTCAGGTAAAGACGCTCAACACGTCTTTACATACAGATGTTTGATCTCATCTATTGAATAGATTATCATATATTAAATTTTTGACACATAACATAGATTAAAACTTAAAAGTGATATCTTTATTAAACAATGTTGTTATATTATTAAAGTTATTATTTTGATTCTTATGTCAATATTTTAAATTGCTTAAAATTTAAATTTTTAACAAAAAATTTATTAGAGAATTATTTTATTTTTATTATTTTTTATAAATTGTATAATATTATGTTTTTGTTTTTATTTCATTATCATTTTAATATTTTTTATTTTGATAATTTAATAAATTTTTACGAGTTGAGTTTTTATTTAAAATTTTTATAATTTTTTTAAATTTTTTCCTTTTTATAATTTAAAAATTTATATTTTAATTTACTTGTTGATTCAAACCTATTTATAATTTATATTTTTATTATTAATTTATATTTCGTAGAACATATTTTTAAATGTAGCTAAACAAACAACTTAAAAAAATTTGTTTTTACCATCTTTATGTGACTGAAATTAATTTAGGATGAATGTGGAGTCAGACTCACGTGGATTTTGGTTGGGCCCGTGGGAGGGGGTTGTTAATGGATATATCCATGAATCGTAATATGCTTTCTTTTCTCTTTTCATAGTGGTGTCAGCACTCTTCGTTTTTCCCGTAATCTTTGAAGATACAGCCACACTTGCATGTGTTAATGGTCATGACGACCGAAGCTGATCATTTTCCCTTCTATGCCGTCCGAAGAGGTTGTGTCCCAGGCATTTACAGGTCATGGGAGGAATGTGAGCATCAGGTGAATGGGTTCCGGAACAATGAACACCGTGGCTTCCATGATCTGTCTGAAGCTTTGGCTTGGCTGCGTAGTGCTGGATCTCCTCCCTCTCGTCGGCCAACACCACATGCTCAACCGGTGAGAAGAAGACCGTCAAGATTGTTAGAAGGTGCTTTCTGTTCACTCCCTTCGTGTCAGAAAGTTTCTTCCGTCCTCATGGCAGCTGACAATTTGGACTCTGGAGATGGCAGTGGTGATAGAAACCTTACTGGAGTGACTGGTGAGCATGAACACATTTATATTATTTTTAATCTTCAATGAGTATTTTCTGTGTAGCACTCCTGTAAAGGCAGAGTAATGGTGATGTTGTAGATGTGCATTATTCTGAAACAATAACTTCGTTTGGCTCGTGCAGTTGCGGATCCAGGGACAGATGGTCGTTTCGTGTATGTGGAGGACATGGAGCTCATGTTGATGCGGGCATGCTCATTTTTTCAAATTGGTTCTCCCCTTTTTGTTCCTCAGGAAATCAACACGAACGATGAGCGTGTGCTAGTCGGATTCACAGTGGTTCTGCCTCACAATAGCAGAGGTATAGATCTTGTGGCTCATGGTCCTTTGTGCTATGAAGAACATGTTGCTCGTCAAGAAGTTTCGTTCACAATGGTTGATAAAATTCTTGGGGCTACTGGTTATACCGTTCATGATTACAACTATCATATCCTGCACTGGCTCAAAGAACGTTTGAAGTAGTCAAGGGCTGACGAAGTAGGTAGATTGACTGAGCGAATTCGTATACTAGAAATAGAAAATGAGGAACTTTCGGGACAAGTTGAAATGTTTGGGGAGATGTTAGAGGAATAGGGTGCATGGTGGATCATGTAATGCATCTTTCGAATGGAGGTACGCCACGCTTTGGGATTTCTATGTTAGTGTAATTTAGAACTAGTAATTTGGCTGTATTTGTTAATGTTTTCTTTGGGCTAGACTACTTGGGTGGCTGACAAATATCCGGTTGAAACTGATATTGTTGCTGCTATTTTGCTCAGGATTTGTGTAATGAATTAAATTTAATCTAGCCGTTAATGTTATGCCATTTTATTTTGGGGTTCGATATAGGTGTTATGATGACAATTTAAGTTGCTTCTGGACTACACAAGTATCCAACTCGTTGCACAAGTAATATCGAAAGGAATGGAAATCAAAGAAGTCTCTTAATTTTTGCCTAATAACAATTTCTTCCATGTTAACCAGGGAACTTTGTTTCATGGTGGTACACTAATTCAAAGTTTTTGCTCAAAAGAAATAAGTTTTTTTCTAATATGCTGCTTCAGCCCCAACATTTTTATGAAAGTAAATTATGTTAATGTCTACTTGATCCGTGTATGCAATTTAGCTAGCATGACATTCCATATTTAGCAAACTTAATTTCAGAGGATGAATATCACGGTGCCATAAGGTTGTGGTTCTGTTGACTAATTTATAAAAAAATTAACGGACCAAAAATTGATAATGGGGTGGCAATACATGTTGTGGCATGCTGACTTAAGTCTAATGCAAATCTAGGTTTTCAGTTGGCCCTGCAATTTGGGGTTCATGGATGACTTTTGCATCCAATCAATCAGTCTGTAGCCTAAAAGAGTGTTTCAGTAGGAAAGGGTGTTTTGGAAGCAACAGCAGATAATCAATACCTCGGAATGTGTGCAAGCAAAAATCTGAGATTTCAAACCTTCTCTCTCTAAAATGCACCTCTTTTGCTGCTTTTTTGCTATCTAATCTAAAAGTATGCTTCTTTGAGACCTGAATTTTCTGTAGTACTCCCAAGCCTTTCTTCTCATGGACCTATAACACTTGGACCTTACATCTACAAGCCCATGACTTCAACTTTTTCAATACGAGGTAAGGTATATCTCTAACATACTGCATCCCGCAATCTCTTTATTTGCCTCGTGTGAACTTGGCGCCAATTACATTGGTGCACTCTTCTCTGCTCTGTGTCTTTAGAGGTAGACATGAAGAACAAGGGGAAGGTTACACTACTTAATGTTGGGAGTCCTCAACTGACTTCGAAAGATGACTCTGGTGTGGAAGAGGCAAAACAGATGTCGGCTGTGACTGAAGAGGTATTTTCCACATCGGATGATCCTGTCGTTGACGTGTTCAACAAAGTGCGTGAGGTGGTTTGCATAACGATCATTTTCATATGGATCTCTTTAGTTGATGTTATCTTTCAACTGTGTGTTGATATTTTTTAAGAAACTTGTTTTCTTTGGGTTTGCAGATTTTGCTTGGATCTGATGGAGCAACTAAATCTATTGTTGAGACTCAGGCAGAGGAGATTAAGAAGCTTAAGTGTACCATTGATGGTCAAAGAACCCTACTGGAGATATTGTGGTTAGAATATGCGAAAGGACAAAAAAGGCCGCTAACGCACCAGGAGAGGTATGGTTCAACTAAAGGTATTATTGTGCACGACACAAAGAAGGAAAAGAATGAGTCTCATCGAAAGCTGAAGCTGGCCTGTGAGGATGTCAGTGCGGTGGTTATTACTAATGACGTGGATGCTATTATAGCCAAGATCGACGCTGGGATGAATGCTGTAAACACAAACTTCGACCATGCAAAAAATTCTGACTACAAAAAGGGAACAAGGCCTGCATCATAGTCTAGCACTGTTAAGCAACAACCACTCAAGGTAGCAATGCTGCAAGGACTCGCTGTTGGTCTATCACTGGAACACTGTTTTATTTCGAGCTTTTTTACATCTACAGATTTTTTATCACGAGCTAATGCTTCTTTGTTTCCCGGGTTCATTTGACAAATTTTTTATAGCGGCGGCTAGAGTTCATTTCTGGCAATGATTCCAGTCGATACACCATTCGTGCCCACGGTGATAAGGAAGTCCCTCTCTTTTACCGAGTGGGTGCACCTAGCTTCATGGATGGTGGAGACCTCCCGCACGTAAGTACTATAACATTCGTTAGTTCCCACCTTTGTGGAGTTTACATGACCTTTATGACTTGGAGAAATAAAATATCATGCCGGACAACTGTGCAGTGTATTGACGCTGTGTTCCGTCCCCCCGCCGGTGTCAACTTTGTGACTGTTGAGTTAGCGGTCGCTGCGTACGTATTCGGTCGGAGGCTCTCGATGAAGTACGTGGCCTCATTTGTGAATTTACTTTAATAGTTTGATTTTTTCAGTTGGGTCTTGGATGTGCTGGTGGTTTATAAAGGTGCTTTAGAAAACCGAAACTTACATCACCATATGCATCTTAAATTTGTGTTTTCATTTCTCATTGGACATTTTTAACCGGAGTTTTTCATGAAGAACCACAATAAGCCATCCGTGTAGCATCGTGAATTTGTTAATAGCTCATTACTTGAAGGAGTTGTTAGTTGGTAACATCGTAAATTTTCTGCATGGCTCTTCTCCAACGTTTTTTTTGGTCAATCCCCCAAAGTTAAGTACAACTGCTCTGCCCCCCCCTACCCATTTATTTTTTAGTTTTTGGCAAAGTCAAAGAATCATGTATTTTTTGGCCACCAAAGAATCCAGTTGGTTAAGAAATGGGAACATTAAATTTAGGCCTTAGGCCCATGGTTCGGTCTCCATTTACTGCATCCTAAAAAAATAACGATGTGGGTTGATCCATTACATTCAAATAACTAAGTCCATAATGATAAAAAACTTCATCAAGTCCCTTGGAAAACTGTAAGCTATATAATTAATACTAAAATCATGCATTATAAATAATTTCAATGAAAAATTTCTTCTAATGTATTTCTCAAATATCATTGAATCTCACAGCCTTGTTGATATATGATAATAACATAGCCCCATTTAAAGACATTTAACTAATCTGTTCAACAAAAGATATGTAAAAATTAAAATAAACATATGTTCAAGAAAATTTTGTTTAAACCCATAAATAGAATAAAGCCAAATATCTAGATTTGCATTCTCGATTAACAGGCCTATCTAATTTCCGGTAACAACTCATTTCATCAGGTTAATGTCGTCTTCTCTATGTGTTCTTTAGGTAAAAACAATTTTATTTATTTATTTTTTGGTACTTTAAGTTAAAGATAGAAACGAACTTGAATTGTTGTTAAATATTAATGAAATAAGGAGTAAACAATTTGCAAAACGTCCCATGCTTTGACCTACAAATTTCCTCTCAACTTTTTTGGCCTTGATAGGCTTCAGCCCAGGAATAAAGTATGGAATAATCACTTTTCTGCGTACATCTGCCGCAATCCTCCCATCTGCCCTCATCGTTCCCAGCCATCTTGATTCGTCTTATCCAGTATAATGCTCACTTTGTCCACGTCGTTAGTGGCATGATAATAAACTTTTATCTTACTGTTAGTTTAATTATGACTCCTTCCTCATATTTCACATATTGCTAGTTTTGCCTTGAAGAGAGGGTAAATTTTTTCGCCTTTACTATGCAGATATTTTTTCTAATTGTTCTTTGCTACAATTTTCATTCAACGACTTCTAATTTTGCTTGACCGGACCCTGCAGGGAGGTGCTGATCCCCAACGAACACTGCCAGGGAGACAGGCAAGCTTTGTGGACGTTGCGACCGGGAGAGGAAGTTATGGATGATGTAGTGTTGTTTGAACTAACATTTAGTCGGCTCACTATTAGGTGTCATAGTCTAATCGTTTGTAGTGATAAGCTTTGTTTTAACAATTGAAAATACGTCGACTGTGACGCTTCGTGCAGGTGCTGACTCTGCTGGCTACTATACTGACTGATGAGCGAGCAGATAGACGCATCTGGTGGCTTCCGACGACATTCGGAGTATGTCGCTGGTGCACGAAATTGTGATCTCAGGCAACGGCGCCAGAAACTCTGTACGCACGTCTTAATAAATTGTTTTTCATTCACAACTTTGATACAACTAACCAGCAAGTGCACTGGGTCGTCCAAGTAATAAACCTTACATGAGTAAGGGTCGATCCCACGAAGATTGTTGGTATGAAGCAAGCTATGGTCACCTTGTAAATCTCAGTCAGGCAGATATAAAATAGTTATGGAGTTTTCGAACATAAATAATAAATAGATAGAAAATAAGGATAAAAACACTTATGTAATTCATTGGTGAGAATTTTAGATACGCGTATAGAGATGCTTTCGTTCCTCTGAATCTTTGCTTTCCCGCTGTCTTCATCCAATCAGTCTTACTCATTTCCATGGCTGGCTTTATGTAAGGACATCACCGTTGTCAATGGCTACTTTTAATCCTCTCTGGAAAATGGTCCGATGCGCTGTCACTGCATGGCTAATCGTCTGGAGGCATCACCCTTGCCAATGGCTGCATCCCATCCTCTTGTGAAAATGGTCCAAATGCTCTGTCACAGCACGGCTAATCATCTGAGGTTCTCGATCATACTGGAATAGGATTCACCCTCCTTTTGCGTCTGTCACTACGCCCAGCACTCGCGAGTTTGAAGTTCGTCACAGTCATTCAATCCCAGAGTCCTACTCGGAATACCACAGACAAGGTTTAGACTTTCCGGACTCTCATGAATGCCGCCATCAATCTAGCTTATACCACGAAGATTCTGATTAAGAGATCCAAGAGATACTCATTCAATCTAAGGTAGAACGGAAGTGGTTGTCAGGCACGCGTTCATAGGGAATGATGATGATTGTCACGTTCATCACATTCAGGTTGAAGTGCGAATGAATATCTTAGAAGTAGAATAAGTTGAATTGAATAGAAAAACAGTAGTACTTTGCATTAATCTTTGAGGAACAGCAAAGCTCCACACCTTAATCTATGGAGTGCAGAAACTCTACCGTATGAAAAATACATAAGTGAATATAGGGTAAGCATGGCCGAGTGGCCAGCCTCCCATGGAGGTCTAGAGATCTAAAAATGATCAAAAGATAATCCAAAGATCATAAGATGTCTAATACAATAGTAAAAAGTCCTATTTATACTAAACTAGTTACTAGAGTTTACAGAAGTAAGTAATTGATGCATAAATCCACTTCCGGGGACCACTTGGTGTGTGCTTGGGCTGAGCTTGAATGTTACACGTGTAGAGGTCAATCTTGGAGTTGAACGCCAGTTTGTAACGTATTTCTGGCGTTCAACTCTGGCTTGTGATGTGTTTCTGGCGTTTAACTCCAGACAGTAGCGTAGAACTGGCGTTCAACGCCCTTTTACATCATCTAAAATCGGCCAAAGTATGGACTATTATATATTGCAGGAAAGCCCTGGATGTCTACTTTCCAACGCAATTAGAAGCGCACCATTTTGAGTTTTGTAGCTCCAAAAAATCCACTTTGAGTGCAGGGAGGTCAGAATCCAACAGCATCAGCAGTCCTTCTTCAACCTCTGAATCTGATTTTTGCTCAAGTCCCTCAATTTCAGCCAGAAAATACCTAAAATCACAGAAAAATACACAAACTCATAGTAAAGTCCAGAAATGTAAATTTAACATAAAAACTAATGAAAACATCCCTAAAAGTAACTAGATTCTACTAAAAACAATGCCAAAAAGCGTATAAATTATCCGCTCATCACAACACCAAACTTAAATTGTTGCTTGTCCCCAAGCAACTGAAAATCAAATAGGATAAAAAAAAGAGAATATACTATAAATTCCAAACTATCAATGAAACATAGCTCCAATTAAATGAGCGGGACTTGTAGCTTTTTGCCTCTTGAATAGTTTTGGCATCTCACTTTATCCATTGAGGTTCAGAATGATTGGCATCTATAGGAACTCAGAGTTCAGATAGTGTTATTGATTCTCCTAGTTCAGTATGATGATTCTTGAACACAGCTATTTTATGAGTCTTGGCCGTGGCCCTAAGCACTTTGTTTTCTAGTATTACCACCGGATACATAAATGCCACAGACACATAATTGGGTGAACCTTTTCAGATTGTGACTCAGCTTTGCTAAAGTCCCCAATTAGAGGTGTCCAGGGTTCTTAAGCACACTCTGTTTTTGCTTTGGACCTTGACTTTAACCGCTCAGTCTCAAGTTTTCACTTGACACCTTCACGCCACAAGCACATGGTTAGGGACAGCTTGGTTTAGCCGCTTAGGCCAGGATTTTATTCCTTCAGGCCCTCCTATCCACTGATGCTCAAAGCCTTGGGATCCTTTTTATTTACCCTTGCCTTTTGGTTTTAAGGGTTATTGGCTTTTTGCTCTTGCCTCTTGGTTTTAAGAGCTTTTGGCTTTTTCTGCTTGCTTTTTCTCTTTTTTTTTTTTTTAATTTTTTTATTTTTTTTCGCCTATATTTTTTTTCCTTTTTTTTTCTGCAAGCTTTGTTCTTTGCTGCTTTTTCTTGCTTCAAGAATAATTTTTATGATTTTTCAGATTATCAAATAACATGTCTCCTTATCATCATTCTTTCAAGAGCCAACATATTTAACATTCTTAAACAACAACTTCAAAAGACATATGCACTGTTCAAGCATTCATTCAGAAAATAAAAAGTATTGTCACCACATCAATATAATTAAACTAAGTTCAAGGATAAATTCGAAACTCATGTACTTCTTGTTCTTTTGAATTAAAACAGTTTTCATTTAAGAGAGGTGATGGATTCATAGGATATTCATAACTTTAAGACACAGTTACTAAATACTAATAATCATGTAATGAAGACACAAACATGGATAAGCACTTAATATAGAGAAAACGAAAAACAGAGAATGTAAGAACAAGGAATGAGTCCACTTTAGTGATGGTGGCGTTTCCTTCTTGAGGAACCAGTGATGTCCTTGAGCTCTTCTATGTCTCTTCCTTGTCTTTGTTGCTCCTCCCTCATTGCTTTTTGATCTTCCCTTATTTCATGAAGGATGATGGAGTGCTCTTGATGTTCCACCCTTAATTGTCCCATGTTGGAACTTAATTCTCCTAGGGAGGTGTTGATTTGCTCCCAATAGTTTTGTGGAGGAAAATGCATTTGAGGCATCTCTGGGATCTCATGGTGATGAGCTTCATGCGTCTCTTGAGATCCATGAATGGGCTCTCTTGCTTGCTCCATCCTTTTCTTAGTGATGGGCTTCTCTTCCTCAATGGGAATGTCTCCTTCTATGAAAGCTCCAGCTGAGTAACATAGATAGCAAATAAGATGAGGAAAAGCTAGCCTTGCCCCAGGAGAGGGCTTTTCGGCTATTTTGTAGAGTTCAAGGGAGATGACTTCATGAACTTCTACTTCCTCTCCAATCATGATGCTATGAATCATGATGGCCCGATCCACAGTAACTTCAGATCGGTTGCTAGTGGGGATGATGGAGCGTTGGATGAACTCCAACCATCCTCTAGCCACAGGCTTGAGGTCCAGTCTTCTTAATTGAACCGGCTTGCCTTTGGAGTCAATCTTCCATTGAGCTCCTTTCACACATATGTCCATGAGGACTTGGTCCAACCTTTGATTAAAGTTGACCCTTCTAGTGTAGGGGCGTGCATCTCCTTGCATCATAGGCAAGTTGAACACCAACCTCACATTTTCCGGACTAAAATCTAAGTATTTTCCTCGAACCATAGTGAGATAATTCTTTGGGTTTGGGTTCTTACTTTGATCATGGTTCCTTGTTATCCATGTATTGGCATAGAACTCTTGAACCATTAGGATGCTGACTTGTTGGATGGGGTTTGTTAGAACTTCCCAACCTCTTCTTTGGATTTCATGTCGGATCTCCGGATACTCATTTCTCTTGAGTTTGAAAGGGACCTCGGGGATCACCTTTTTCTTGGCCACAACATCATAGAAGTGGTCTTGATGAGCTTTGGAGATGAATCTTTCCATCACCCATGACTCGGAGGTGGAAGCTTTTGTCTTCCCTTCCCTTTTCTAGAGGATTCTCTGGTCTTAGGTGCCATCAATGGTAATGGAAAAACAAAAAGCTTATGCTTTTACCACACCAAACTTAGAATATTGCTCGCCCTCGAGCAAGAAAAGAAAGAATAGATGAAGAAGAAGAAGAAATTGAGGAAAGGGAGAGAGAGATGTGTTTCGGCCAAGAAGGGGAAGAGAGGGTTGTGTTGTGTGAAAATGAGGAAGAATGGAGGGCTATATATAGGGAAGGGAGGGGGGTAAGGTTCGGCCATAAGGGTGGGTTTTGGGTGGGAAAGTGATTTTGAATTTTGAAGGTAGGTGGAGTTTATGAGGTAGGTTTATGGGGAAGAGTGGATGGATGTGAGTGGTGAAGTGGTGATAGGGAAGAGAGATTGAGGTGATTGGTGAAGAGTTTTGGGGAAGAGTGTTTATGGGATTGTGTGAAAGAGGGGTGATAAGAAGTGAGTGGAGGTAGGTGGGGATCCTGTGGGGTCCACAGATCCTGAGGTGATCCTGTGGGGTCCACAGATCCTGAGGTGTTCAAGGATTTACAACCTTGCACCAAATTAGGCATGCAAAATGCCCTTGCACACAACTCTGGGCGTTCAGCGCCAGATTGGTGCTTGTTCTGGGCGTTGAACGCCCATTTGTTGCCCATTTCTGGCGTTGAACGCCAGAACCATGCTTGTTTTGGGCGTTCAGCGCCAGCTCTTCTCCAGGGTGCAATTCTAGCATTCAAACGCCCAGATGCTGCCCATTTTGGGCGTTCAGCGCCAGAACCATGCTCTGTTCTGGTGTTGAACGCCAGCCAGATGCTTCTTACTAGCGTTTAAACGCCAGTGAGATCTTCCTCCAGGGTGTGATTTTTCTTCTGCTATTTTTGATTCCGTTCTCAATTTTTTGATTTATTTTGTGACTCCACATGATCATGTACCTATAAAGACATATAACTAATAAAAATATAATTAAATAAAAATTGGGTTGCCTCCCAACAAGCGCTTCTTTAATGTCAATAGCTTGACAGTGGGCTCTCATGGAGCCTCACAGATGTTCAAAGCATTGTTGAGACTCCCCAACACCAAACTTAGAGTTTGGATATGGAAGTTCAACACCAAACTTAGAGTTTGGTTGTGGCCTCCCAACACCAAACTTAAAGTTTGACTGTGGGGGCTCTGGTTGACTCTGCATTGAGATAAGCTTTTTATGCTTCCTCTCTGTGTTTACAGAAGGATGACCTTGAGTTTTAAACACAAAGGAGTCCTCATTCAATTGAAGGACTAGTTCACCTCTGTCAACATTAATCACACTCTTGCTGTGGCTAGGAAGGGTCTTCCAAGGATGATGGATTCATCATCATCCTTCCCAGTATCAAGGATTATGAAATCAGCAGGGATGTAAAGACCTTCAACCTTTACTAACACGTCCTCTACTAGTCCATAAGCCTGTTTTCTTGAATTGTCTGCCATCTCTAATGAGATTTTAGTAGCTTGCACCCCATAGATTCCCAGTTTCTCTATTACAGAGAGGGGCATGAGGTTTATCCCTGAACCAAGGTCACACAGAGCCTTTTCAAAGATCATGTTGCCTATGGTACAAGGTATTATGAACTTTCCAGGATCCTGTTTCTTCTGAGGCAATGTCAGTTGATCCAGATCACTTAGTTCATTGGTGAACAAGGGAGGTTCATCTTCCCAAGTCTCAATACCAAATAATTTGGCATTCAGCTTCATGATTGCACCAAGGTACTTGGTAACTTGCTCCTTAGTAACATCCTCATTCTCTTCAGAAGAGGAATACTCATCAGAGCTCATGAATGGCATAATGAAGTTCAATGGAATCTCTATGGTCTCTAGATGAGTCTCAGATTCCTTTGGTTCCTCAGAGGGAAGCTCCTTATTGATCACTGGACGTCCCAGGAGGTCTTCCTCCTTGGGATTCACGTCCTCTCCCTCCCTTACAGGTTCGGCCATGGTAATTAATTCAATGGCTTTGCACTCTCCTTTTAGATTCTCTTCTGTATTGCTTGGGAGAGTACTAGGAGGGATTTCAGTGATCCTTTTACTCAGCTGGCCCACTTATGCCTCCAAATTTCTAATGGAGGACCTTGTTTCATTCATGAAACTTACAGTGGCCTTAGATAGATCAGAGACTAAGTTTGCTAAATTAGAAGTATTTTGTTCAGAGTTCTCTGTCTGTTGCTGAGTGGATGATGGAAAAGGCTTGCTATTGCTAAACCTGTTTCTTCCACCATTATTAAAGCCTTGTTGAGGCTTTTGTTGATCCTTCCATGAGAGATTTGGGTGATTTCTCCATGAGGGGTTATAGGTGTTTCCATAAGGTTCACCCATGTAATTCACCTCTGCTATTGCAGGGTTTTCAGGATCATAAGCTTCTTCTTCAGAAGATGCCTCTTGAGTACTGTTGGATGCAGCTTGCATTCCATTCAGACTATGAGAAATCATATTGACTTGCTGAGTCAATATTTTATTCTGAGTCAGTATGGCATTCAGAGTATCAATTTCAAGAACTCCCTTCTTCATAGGCGTCCCATTACTCACAGGATTCCTCTCAGAAGTGTACATGAACTGGTTATTAGCAACCATGTCAATGAGTTCTTGAGCTTCTGCAGGTGTTTTCTTTAAGTGAATGGATCCATCTGCAGAGGTATCCAATGACATTTTAGCTAATTCAGATAGACCATCATAGAATATGTCCAGGATGGTCCATTCTGAAAGCATGTCAGAAGGACACTTTTTGGTCAGTTCTTTGTATCTCTCCCAAGCTTCATAGAGGGATTCACCTTCTTTCTGTCTGAAGGTCTGAACATCCACTCTAAGCTTACTCAGCTTTTGAGGAGGAAAGAACTTGGCTAAGAAAGCCTTGACCAGCTTATCCCAAGAGTTCAGGCTATCCTTAGGTTGAGAGTCTAACCATATTCTAGCTCTGTCTCTCACAGCAAAAGGGAAAAGCATGAGCCTGTAGACTTCAGGATCTACTCCATTAGTCTTAACAGTATCACATATCTGCAAGAATTCAGTTAAGAACTGAAAAGGATCTTCAGATGGAAGTCCATGAAACTTGCAGTTCTGCTGCATCAGAGAAACTAATTGAGGTTTCAGCTCAAAATTGTTTGCTCCAATGGCGGGAATGGAGATGCTTCTTCCATCTAAATTGGAATTAGGTGCAGTAAAGTCACCAAGCATCCTCCTTGCATTATTATTATTTTCGGCTGCCATCTCTTCTTCCTGTTCAAAAATTTCTGAAAGGTGCTTGCTGGATTGTTGTAATTTAGCTTCTCTTAGTTTCCTCTTCAGAGTCCTTTCAGGTTCTGGATCTGCTTCAACAAGAATGTTCTTGTCCTTGCTCCTGCTCATATGAAAAAGAGGGACAGAAAAATAATAATAATAGGGGTCCTTTTTACCATAGTATAGAGGTCCCTGTGTGAGTAGAAGAAAAGAAGAAGAAAAAATTCGAACACAGATGGAAGAGGGGGTTCGAATTTGGGTGAGATGAAGTGTTAGTAGATGAATAAATAAATAGAAGGAGATGAGAGAGAAGGAGAATTTTCGAAAATTATTTTTGAAAAAGAGTTAGTGATTTTCGAAAATAGTTTTTGAAAAATGTTAGTAATTTTTCGAAAATTAAAATCAAAAATTAAAATAATTAGTTAATTAAAAAGAAATTTTGAAAAAGAGGGAAGATATTTTCGAAAATTAGAGAGAGAGAGTTAGTTAGGTAGTTTTGAAAAAGATAAGAAACAAACAAAAAGTTAGTTAGTTAGTTGAAACAAATTTGAAAATTTTGAAAAGATAAGAAGATAAGAAGTTAGAAAGGATATTTTAAAATCAAATTTTGAAAAAGATAAGATAAAGAGATATTTTTGAAAAGATATGATTGAAATTAGTTTTGAAAAAGATTTGATTTTTAAAATCACAATTAATGACTTGATTCACAAGAAATCACAAGATATGATTCTAGAACTCAAAGTTTGAATCTTTCTTAACAAGCAAGTAACAAACTTGAAATTTTTGAATCAAAACATTAATTGATGATGTTATTTTCGAAAATATGATGTAAAATTAAGAAAAATATTTTTGAAAAATATTTTTTTGAAATTTTCGAAAATAGATAAGAAAAATGAAAAAGATTTTATTTTTGAAAAAGATTTTGAAAAAGATAAGATTTTTAAATTGAAAATTTGATTTGACTCATAAAAACAACTAGATTTTAAAAATTTTTAAAAAAGTCAAATCTAATTTTCGAAATTTTAAGAGAGAAAAAGGAAAATATATTTTTTTGATTTTTGAATTTTTAATGATGAGAGAGAAAAATTAAAACGTCATTTTCATGTTTTTCTCTTTTCTTTCTGGATCAAAACAAGGAATGCATGCAAGAACACTATGAATGTCAAGATGAACATCAAGAACACTTTGAAGATCATGATGAACATCAAGAAATTATTTTTGAAAATTTTATATGCAAAGAAAACATGCAAGACACCAAACTTAGAAATCTTTCATGTTTAGACACTATGAATGCAAGAATGCATATGAAAAACAACATACAACACAAAACAATGTAATATGAAGATCAATCAAGAAGGTTTATCAAGAACAACTTGAAGATCATGATGAATGCAATGCATGAATGCAATTTTCGAAAAATGCAAGATGAGTATGCAATTGACACCAAACTTAAAAAATTTGGCTCAAGACTCAAGCAATAAACACAAAATATTTTTTATTTTTATGATTTTATGATTTTTTTGGATTTTTTCGAAAATTATTTGAAAAATAAAAATAAGGATTCCAAAATTTTTAATATGAATTCCAGGAATCTTGTATTCTTAGTCTAAAGCTCCAATCTGAGGGTTAGACATGGTTTAATAGCCAGTCAAGCTTTAGCATGAATATGCGAGTAATTCATTCAATTTTAGGCCAAAACCTCAGCCCAAAAGAATTTAGACATGGCTTTATAGCCAGCCATGCTTCAACATGCTTCATGAAACTCTAGAATTCATTCTTAAAAATTCTGAAGAAAAATATATTTTTTTGAAAACATTTTTTTTTTAAAACAAGTGAGAAATTTTTGAAAGGTTTTTGAAAAATTTTTGAAAATAAAACAAAAAGAAAATTACCTAATCTGAGCAACAAGATGAATCGTCAGTTGTTCAAACTCGAACAATTCCCGGCAACGGCGCCAAAAACTTGGTGCACGAAATTGTGATCTCAGGCAACGGCGCCAGAAACTCTGTACGCACGTCTTAATAAATCGTTTTTCATTCACAACTTCGATACAACTAACCAGCAAGTGCACTGGGTCATCCAAGTAATAAACCTTACGTGAGTAAGGGTCGATCCCACGGAGATTGTTGGTATGAAGCAAGCTATGGTCACTTTGTAAATCTCAGTCAGGCGGATATAAAATAGTTATGGAGTTTTTGAACATAAATAATAAATAGATAGAAAATAAGGATAGAAACACTTATGTAATTCATTGGTGAGAATTTCAGATAAGCGTATAGAGATGCTTTCGTTCCTTTGAATCTCTGCTTTCCCGCTGTCTTCATCCAATCAGTCTTACTCCTTTCCATGGCTGGCTTTATGTAAGGACATCACCGTTGTCAATGGCTACTTTTAATCCTCTCTGGAAAATGGTCCGATGCGCTGTCACTGCATGGCTAATCGTCTGGAGGCATCACCCTTGCCAATGGCTGCATCCCATCCTCTTGTGAAAATGGTCCAAATGCTCTGTCACAGCACGGCTAATCATCTGAGGTTTTCGATCATACTGGAATAGGATTCACCCTCCTTTTGTGTCTGTCACTACGCCCAGCACTCGCGAGTTTGAAGTTCATCACAGTCATTCAATCCCAGAGTCCTACTCGGAATACCACAGATAAGGTTTAGACTTTTCGGACTCTCATGAATGCCGCCATCAATCTAGCTTATACCATGAAGATTCTGATTAAGAGATCCAAGAGATACTCATTCAATCTAAGGTAGAACGGAAGTGGTTGTCAGGCACGCGTTCATAGGGAATGATGATGATTGTCACGTTTATCACATTCAGGTTGAAGTGCGAATGAATATCTTAGAAGCAGAATAAGTTGAATTGAATAGAAAAACAGTAGTACTTTGCATTAATCTTTGAGGAACAGCAGAGCTCCACACCTTAATCTATGGAGTGCAGAAACTCTACCGTATGAAAAATACATAAGTGAATATAGGGTAAGCATGGCCGAGTGGCCAGCCTCCCATGGAGGTCTAGAGATCTAAAAATGATCAAAAGATAATCCAAAGATCATAAGATGTCTAATACAATAGTAAAAAGTCCTATTTATACTAAATTAGTTACTAGGGTTTACAGAAGTAAGTAATTGATGCATAAATCCACTTCTGGGGCCCACTTGGTGTGTGCTTGGGCTGAGCTTGAATGTTATATGTGTAGAGGTCAATCTTGGAGTTGAACGCCAGTTTGTAACGTATTTCTGGCGTTCAACTCTCGCTTGTGACGTGTTTCTGGCGTTTAACTCCAGACAGCAGCATAGAACTGGCGTTCAATGCCCTTTTACGTTCAATGCCCTGGATGTCTACTTTCCAACTCAATTGGAAGCGCACCATTTTGAGTTTTGTAGCTCCAGAAAATCCACTTTGAGTGCAGGGAGGTCAAAATCCAACAGCATCAGCAGTCCTTCTTCAACCTCTGAATCTGATTTTTGCTCAAGTCCCTCAATTTCAGCCAGAAAATACCTGAAATCACAGAAAAATACACAAACTCGTAGTAAAGTCCAGAAATGTGAATTTAACATAAAAACTAATGAAAACATCCCTAAAAGTAACTAGATTCTACTAAAAATATACTAAAAACAATGCCAAAAAGTGTATAAATTATCCGCTCATCAGTTGCCTAAATCCTGGTGTTTTAGCAACTATTTAATAACTACTCCAACTTCTGTTATATATATTGTAAGCACGAGTGCCATGATGGAAACTAATGGATCATATTGATAATGCAGCAAGTGGCCGTGAATCCTGTCACATTCTGCAAAGAGACATTGTCCTTCATCAGGCAACACTACATGGGCCGGGCTGATGATCTCACGAAGGTACACCTCTGTATTCCACAGGATAATGGATTTATGGTTTGATCTATTTATAAATGTCCCAGCCCAAGGTTAAACTATTTTTTCCCCATATCTATGTTCCGATGCACTTAAATCGTCATTGGTATCTAATGATCATCGATATCCAGAACGAATCCCTGATTTATCTGGACTCTCTGAAGTCTCAAAATATGCGTGATGCCAGGATCAACCATATGTATTTTGTGGTAGTTTCACCGCGTGACAATCCCTTGTGTTCTACTTAATAATGATGCGTGGCATTCTTTAAATTTACTATACCTGAGTATCATGTCCATTTAGCATTGCAGGCTAGGTACATCCAACAATTGCTGCGAGAAGGAAAGTTCTATGACAGGCCAGAAAGCAAACCACCAGAAGTCATGGATTTCAAATTTTCAGAGCTTATGACAGGTCAACAAGCACCAATGTCCAATGATTGTGGCATTTGGGTTGCTCAATGGATGGAATCACATTAACCCAAATGCCACAATCATTAGACATTGGTGCTTGTTGACCTGTCACAGGCTCTGAAAATTTGAAATCCGTGACTTGTGGTGCTTTACTTTCTGGTCTGTCATAGAACTTTCCTTCTCGCAGCAATTGTTGGATGTACCTAGCCTGCAATGCCAAATGGACATGATACTTAGGTATAGTAAATTTAAAGAATGCTACGCATCATTATTAAGTAGAACACAAGGGATTGTCACGCAGTAAAACTACCACAAAATACATCTGGTTGATCTTGGCATCACGCATATTTTGAGACTTCAGGGAGTCCAGATAAATCTGGGATTCGTTCTGGATATCGATTATCATTAGATACCAATGACGATTTAAGTGCATCGAAACATAGATCTGGGGAAAAAATAGTTTATCCTTGGGCTGGGACATCTATAAATGGATCAAACCGCAAATCCATTGTCCTGTGGAATACCTTCGTGAGATCATCAGCCTGGCCCATGTAGTGTTGCCTGATGAAGGACAATGTCTCCTTGCAGAATGCGACAGGATTCAGGGCCACTTGCTGCATTATCAATATGATCCATTAGTTTCCATCATGGCACTCGTGCTTACAATATATATAACAGAAGTTGGAATAGTTATTAAACAGTTTCTAAAACACCGGGATTTAGGTGACATACTGTGAATGTCATCGGAAGCCACGAGATGCGCCTATCTACTTGCTCATCAGTCAGCATAGTAGCCAGCAGAGTCAGCACCTGTACGAAGCATCACAGTCGACGTATTTCTGATTGTTAAAACAAAGCTTATCACTAGAAACGATTAGACTAAGACAACTAACAGTGAGCTGACTAAATGTTAGTTCAAACAACATTACATTATCCACAACTTCCTCTCCCGGTCGCAACGTCCACAAAGCTTGCCTGTCTCCCTGGCGATGTTCGTTGGGGATCAGCACCACCCTGCAGAGTTCGATCAAGCGAAATTAGAAGTCGCTGAATGAAAATTGTAGCAAAGCTTACCTTCTCTTCAAGGCAAAACTAGTAATATGCGAAATGTGAGGAAGGAGTCATAATTAAACTAACAGTAAGATAAAAGTTTATTATCATGCCACTAACGACGTGGACAAAGTGAGCATTATACTGGATAAGACGAATCAAGATAGCTGGGGACGATGATGGTAGATGAGAGGATTGCGGCAGATGTACGTAGAAAAGTGATTATTCCATACTTTATTCCTGAGCCGAAGCCCAACAAGGCCAAAAAAGATGAGAGGAAATTTGTAAGTCAAAGCATGGGACGTTTTGCAAATTGTTTACTCCTTATTTCATTAATATTTAACAACAATTCAAGTTTATTTCTATCTTTAACTTAAAGTACTGAAAAATAAATAAATAAAACTGTTTTTACCTAAAGAACACATATAGAAGACGACACTAACCTGATGAGATGAGTTGTTACTGGAAATTAGATAGGCCTGTTAATCGAGAATGCAAATCTAGATATTTGGCTCTATTCTATTTATGTGTTTAAACAAAATTTCCTTGTACATATGTTTATTTTAATTTTTACATATCTTTTGTTCAACAGATTAGTTAAATGTCTTTAAATGGGGCTATGTTATTATCATATATCAACAAGGCTGTGAGATTCAATGATATTTGAGAAATACAGTAGAAGAAATTTTTCATTGAAATTATTTATAATGCATGATTTTAGTATTAATAATATAGCTTATAGTTTTTCAAGGGACTTGATGAACCTTTTTATCTTTATGGAATTAGTTATTTGAATGGAATGGATCAACCCACATCGTTATTTTTTTAGGATGCAGTAAATAGAGACCGAACCATGGGCCTAAGGCCCAAATTTAATGTTCCCATTTCTTAACCAACTTGATTCTTTGGTGGACAAAAAACGCATGATTCTTTGACTTTTCCAAAAACTGAAAAATAAATGGGGTTGGGGGGGAGCAGTTGTCCTTAACTTTAGGGGATTGACCAAAAAACAAAAAAATTCGGGGAAGAGCCATGCAAAAAATTTACGATGTTACCAACTAACAACTCCTTCAAGTAATGAGCTATTAACAAATTCACAATGCTACACGGATGGCTTATTGTGGTTCTTTATGAAAAAATCCAGTTAAAAATGTCCAACGAGAAATGAAAACACAAATTTAAGATGCATACGGTGATGGAAGTTTCGGTTTACTAAAGCACCTTTATAAACCACCAGCACATCCAAGACCCAACTGAAAAAATCAAACTATTAAAGTAAATTCACGAATGAGGCCATGTACTTCATCGAGAGCCTCCGACCGAATAGGTACGCAGCAACCGCTAACTCAACAGTCACAAAGTTGACACCGGCGGGGGGACGGAACACAACGTCAATACACTGCACAGTTGTCCGGCATGATATTTATTTCTCCAAGTCATAAAGATCATGTAAACTCCACAAAGGTGGGAACTAACGAAGGTTATAGTACTTACGTGCGGGAGGTCTCCACCATCCATGAAGCCCGGTGCACCCACTCGGTAAAAGAGAGGGACTTCCTTATCACCGTGGGCACGAATGGTGTATCGACTGGAATCATTGCCAGAAACAAACTCTAGCCGCCGCTATAAAAAATTTGTTAAAATGAACCCGGGAGACAAAGAAGCATTAGCTCGTGATAAAAAAATCTGTAGATGTAAAATAACCTAAAATAAAACAGCGTTCCAGTGATAGACCAATAGTGATTCCTTGCACATTGCTACGTTGAGTGGTTGTTGCTTAACAGTGCTAGACTGTGATGCAGGCCTTGCTCCCATTTTGTAGTCAGAATTTTTTGCATGGTCGAGGTTTGTGTTTATAGCATTCATCCCAGCGCCGATCTTGGCTATAATAGTATCGACGTCCTTAGTAACAACCACCGCGTCAACATCCTCACAGGCCAGCTTTGGCTTTCAGTGAGACTCCTTCTTTTACTTCTTTGTGTCATGCACAGCAATACCTTTAGTTGAACCATACCTCTCATGGTGCGTTAGCAGCCTTTCTCGTCCTTTCCCATATTCTGAACACAGTACCTCCAGTAGGGTTCCGTGACCATCAACGGTACGCTTAAGCTTCTTACTTTCCTTTGCCTGAGTCTCAACAATAGATCTAGTTGCTCCATCAGATCCAAGCAAAATCTGCAAACCCAATGAAAATAAGTTTCTTAAAAAATATAAACACACAGTTGAAAGATAACATCAACTAAAGAGATCCATGTGGAAATGATCATTATGCAAACCACCTCACACACTTTGTTGAACACGTCAATGACAGGATCATCCGATGTGGAAAATACCTCCTCAGTCACAGCTGGCATCTACTTTGCCTCTTCCACACCAGAGTCATCTTTCGAAGTCAGATGGGGACCCCCAACATTCAACAGAGTAGCCTTCCCCTTGTTCTTCATGTCTGCCTCCAACGACACAGAGCAGAGAAGAGTGCACCAACGTAATTGGCGCCAAGTTCACACGGGACAAATAAAGAGATTGCGGGATGCAGTATGTTGGAGATATGCCTTACCTCGTATTGAAAAAGTTGAAGTCATGGGCTTGTAGATGTAAGGCCCAAGTATTGTAGGTCCATGAGGAGAAAGGCTTGGGAGTACTACAGAAAATTCACAGTCTCAAAGATGCATACTTTTAGATTAGATAGCAAAAAAGCAGCAAAAGAGGTGCATTTTAGAGAGAGAAGGTTTGAAATCCCAAATTTTTGCTTGGCACACATTCCGAGGTATTGATTATCTGCTGTTGCTTCCAAAATACCCTTTCCTGCTGAAACACTCTTTCTGGCTACAGACTGATTGATTGAATGCAAAAGTCATCCATGAAGCCCAAATTGCAGGGCCAACTGAAAACCCAAATTTGCATTAGACTTAAGTCAGCTTGCCACTACATGTATTGCCACCCCATTATCAATTTTTGGTCCATTAATTTTTTTATAAATTAGATAACAGAACCACAACCTTATGGCACCATGATATTCACCCTCTGAAATTAAGTTTGCTAAATATGGAATGTCATGCTAGCTAAATTGCATACACGGATCAAGTAGACATTAACATAATTTACTTTCGTAAAAATGTTGGGGCTGAAGCAGCATATTAGAAAAAAACTTATTTCTTTTGAGCAAAAACTTTGAATTAGTGTACCACCATGAAACAGAGTTCCCTGGTTAACATGGAAGAAATTGTTATCAGGCAAAAATTAAGAGACTGCCTTGATTTCCATTCCTTTCAATATTACTTGTGCAACGAGTTGGATACTTGTGCAGTCCAGAAGCAACTTAAATTGTCATCATAACACCTGTATCAAACCCCAAAATAAAATGGCATAACATTAACGGCTAGATTAAATTTAATTTATTACACAAATCTTGAGTAAAATAGCAGCAACAATATCAGTTTTAACCGGATATTTGCCGGCCACCCAAGTAGTCTAGCCCGAAGGAAACATTAACAAATACAGCCAAATTACTAGTTCTAAATTACACTAACATAGAAATCCCAAAGCCTGGCGTACCTCTATCTGAAACATGCATTACATGATCCATCATGCACCCTATTCCTCTAATATCTCCCAAACATTTCAACTTGTCCCAAAAGTTCCTCATTTTCTTTTTCTAGTATACGAATTTGCGCAGCCAATCTACCTACTTCGTCAGCCCTTGACTGCTTCAAACGTTCTTTGAGCCGGCCTAGGATACGATAGTTGTAATCATGAACGGTATAACTAGTAGCTCCAAGAATTTTATCAAGCATTGTGAACAAAACTTCTTGACGAGCAATACGTTCTTCATAGCACAAAGGACCATGAGCCACAAGATCTATACATTTGCTATTGTGAGGCAAAACCACCGTGAATCTAAACAGCACACACTCATCGTTCGTGTTGATTTCCTGAGGAACAAAAAGGGGAGAACCAATTTGAAAAAATGAGCATGCCCACATCAACATGAGATCCATGTCCTCCACATACACGAAACGACCGTCTGTCCCTGGATCCGCAACTGCACGAGCCAAACGAAGTTATTGTTTCAGAATAATACACATCTACAACATCACCATTACTCTGCCTTTACAGGAGTGCTACACGAAAAAAACTCATTGAAGATTTAAAATAATATAAATATGTTCGTGCTCACCAGTCACTCTAGTAGGGTTGCTGTCACCGCTGCCATCTCCAGAGTCCAAATTGTCAGCTGCCATGAGGGCAGAAGAAATTTTCTGACACAAAGGGAGTGAACAGAAAGCACTTTCTAACAATCTTGACGGTCTTCTTCTCACCGGTTGAGCATGTGGTGTTGACCGACAAGCGGGAGGAGATCCGGCACTACGCAGCCATGCCAAATCTTCCGACAGATCATGGAAGCCACGGTGTTCATTGTTCCGGAACCCGTTCACCTGATGCTCGCATTCCTCCCATGACTTGTAAATGCCTGGGACACGACCTCTTCGGACAGCATAGAAGGGAAAACGACCAGCTTCGGTCGTCATGACTATTAACACATGCAAGTGTGGCTGTATCTTCGAAGAATACGAGAAAAACGAAGAGTGCTGACACCACTATGAAAAGAGAAAGGAAAGCATTTTATGATTCATGGATATATCCATTAACACCCCCCTCCCACGGGCCCATCCAAAATCCACGTGAGCCTGACTCCGCATTCACCCTAAACTAATTTCACTCACATAAAGATGGTAAAAACAATTTTTTTAAGTTGTTTGTTTAGCCACATTTAAAAATATGTTCTACAAAATATAAATTAGTAATAAAAATATAAATTATAAATAGGATTGAATCAACAATTAAATTAAAATATAAATTTTTTAAAAATTTTTAAAATTTTAAATAAAAACTCAACTCGTAAAAATTTATTAAATTCTCAAAATAAAAAAGAATTAAAATCATAATGAAATAAAAACAAAAACATAATATTATACAATTTATAAAAAATAATAAAAATAAAATAATTCTCTAATAAGTTTTTTGTTAAAAATTTAAATTTTAAGCAATTTAAAATATTGGCATAAGAATCAAAATAATAACTTTAATAATATAACAACATTTTTAATAAAGATATCACTTTTAAGTTTTAATCTATGTCATGTGTCAAAAATTTAATATATGATAATCTATTCAATAGATGAGATCAAACATCTATATTTAAAGACGTGTTGAGCGTCTTTACCTGAATGTCCACCATTTAGTAAAATAAGTAAATAAGGTTTGGATAATAGAAACAAAAACAGATAGAGAAATTTTTTATATTTGTATAGTTTAACTATAGTTAAATAACGAAAAGGTAATCAGAATTTAAAAAAAAAAAATAAGCAAAAGTTGATCCGCCTATAGAGATCCAAATCATAACAAAACAAAACTCATTTCAAATAATAACAATGACAATATAATATATTGTTATCGTATCACAAATTACAAATATGTCAAAGTCTTTATTTTTTCTTGCATTTCATTCAAAACACGGCTCATTTTTGTTAGAGTAATAGATAACTGTTTGCATTGATTTTTTGGCCTTTCCTTTTTTTCAATAAATATGACTTGTCTCTAGTATTCTCAACCAAGCACAGCATAAACGTTGGGCTATTATTTTATGATGTAAAGTCATACAAAAAATACCAGACAATGAACACCTCATGTAATTTCTAATGTCTTTTGGGTACATGATGCAACTACTACTCAATTGAAGAGGAAAGTAGGATATTTGCTTTTATGTCTCCTAAATTCTTTTTTTTTCTTAATAAAAAACCAATATAAATAAATCAAAACCTGATTCAAAGGACATGATAATAAGATGTTACTTTTTTGACACGGTAATAAAAAAAATTAAGAAATCTCCACTTTATCCATTAGCTAGGTAATCATTATCTGGAGTAGATTACATCCCCAACACAGTTCAACCTCAAAATAAATATATATACTGTTCACGGTAAACACACATCATCACTGCTAACCCATCCATTCTATCTTTCATCGTGACTCGTGCAATTGGAAAGCTCCTCATTGACTCCTCGATAACCCATCCAAATTTCCTCTACTGGAACCCACAATATATACTACGTGCATCATTATCGACAACACCAAACCTACTACTACTACTACTACTACTACTACTACTACTACTACTACTACTAATAATAATAATAACGTAATTAAAATAATAAATAATTGACGTTCTAACAATTTCACCATAAAATATACAGTTTATTATTTTAATTAATTTATATTTATAAATTATTGTTTATTTTAGATCATTTTTAGAAGTAAAATCGTTTTATATAATTCATTTAAATTTTATGTTTTAAAATTTGAAAATAAAAATACCGAATGTTTAATATCTTTACGTCTTCATGGATAACTCTTTAAAAAATATGTTATTAAATAACAATGTAAGGTTATCAAAAATATATTTATTCTTTTTTATACCTTTTTATTACAATTTTTATATAGTATTTTGTTTAGTATTCTATTTAAGCAGAATTATTATTCACTGTTATAACATCAAGTTAATATTTTTTTCAATAAATTAAAAATAACCACAAATAAAACAACGTTCCAGACACTGTTTCGCACTTTAATCTTCTCAAACACGTTTGTCCAACAGACCGCTTATCATTTTCATCGGTGTTTCATCTATAATTTCCTCTTTAGTGGGATCTATAATCCACATTAGCGAACAACAGCTGGCTGCTGCAACAACATCTTGCATACGGTCTCAGGCCTTAGAACATGTCATTGTGTTTTCTCCTCTGGGAAAGTGAAAAAAATGTATGGAAAGAAGAAATTTTTTTATCGGAGCTTGCTACCGATTTTAACGAAACACATTCGCTGACCTTCTATAACAATAGAATGCAGACTGTTGTCAAAATTGCCTTGACCCAGTTGAATCAATATATAAACATTGCAACTTGCCGACAGCGATCCCTAAACCTAACAACAACTAACCAACGCAAGTCTCTAAAATGAAAAAATAAAAGTTACAACTAACTTAGATAAGAAAGCAATAATAACAACTCAAATGATCAACAATAAACATAAAAAATCTCAAATTGTATTAAAGAAAAATGGAAATTCAACTCGTGTTCCTAAACTAAAAATAGTAAAAAAAATAAAACAATAGACTAACAATAAAAATCGGGTAACCTCAGATGGTAGGAAAAGATAATATAACCAATACTCAACTAAAACGGGATCAAAAACTAAAATTAGAGGGAAGTTAAATTAACACACCCGAAAACCCTAAAACATGATCAAAACCCACTTAATCTGTGCTTCGAATGCTTCAGAAATGATTTTGATCGGACCTAAAATGAGATTGAAATCGCCAACTACGTGTTTGTTCAAGCGAGTCACGTGTCAAGGGTCATGCGTATGCGCCTATGATGCGTACGCACGGATTGAGGATGAAGCGTACGCACGACTTGGAGAATTTACAGTATTCATTTCGTCATGAATCATCCGCATTTGCATGTTTTTTCTCTAACATCCTAAGCCATCATAACCTTCTAAAACTTATATCACTTAAACAAACATATCAAGGTATCGAATGGAATAAAAATGAATAAAATTTGGCAATTTTAAGTATGAAACGTATTTTCTTTTTAAAAAATTAGCCACAATTAGAAGGAAATTCACAAAAGTATGCAATCTCAAAGAATAAGTGCAACATAAGTTGTTAAAATTTTCTCTTTTCGGATAAAAATTCATCATAGAATTACGGATTTATCAGCATGCTCTTAGTCTCAGCCACTCAGGCCAGTTCATGATGAATCCATTGGGTTTTGTTTTCTTTAAAGTGGTTTTCCAAAATGGAATGCCTGTGATATCTAATTTTTCGTATATTTCTGTTGTTAAACATTAGTTTAATTTTCATGCATAGACAATGCAAAATATTTTATATAGTCTTGCAATCACATCCGTTCTTTTAGATGACATTCACGTGGTCTCTTTAAAAATTAGTTTTTTTCTCCTGTAGTATTACGTAATTAAACGCACGTGCAAAGCAACTATACGCACATCAAAATTAGCTTCTATTAAATATATCATCAAAAATTTGTATAAATATGCCTTTTAATTTCAGGTATGCCTAAAAGGATTCTTTATTATTCTGTATCCAAACTTCTCCATTCGAGCATGTGCTATAATAACAATTTCAGGTTACAAACATAGATACTGTAATTATTAGTCTATCATTACAATTTTTTGTCTAGGTTGACACTTGATAGTAATAAATATTTTTTTATAATAATTTTTTAATAACTTCTTCGTCTTTAAATTTTTGGTTAGGTATAGTGTATAGATATTTTTAAATAATTTTTTTAAAAATTAAAAATTTATAAAAAATTAATTAATATTCGTAATTTAAATCATGTAAGCAAATTCATCAAAATAATGTTTAAGCGTACACATTTAGTATTTATTCATACATACATAATTTTTTATTTATATTATATCTTAACAATAGTGTATTCTGATAATATTTTAATATGTATTCACCATTATGTATTTTCTTTTTTTTTCTTTTGCTTATACTATGTGTATAATAATTTGTTCATATAATATTTAATAAAATATATAATTTGCAACTCTATAAGAGAATAATCATTTTTTTTGGAAGTGTTACATATTTTGGTGTTTTTAGATATCCAAATAAATATAAAACAAATCAAACTTTATTATTTGATTCACTATTATTAGTATTCTTATTTTAATTTAAAATAATTCATTAAATTAATATTACTAAACATCAACTATAAACTATTTTATATAACACATGCAGATTCAATTAAATGTTGCTTAAAATGATTATTATTATTATTATTATTATTATTATTATTATTATTATTATTATTATTATTATTATTATTTTATTTTTTTTTTTTTGGATGTGACATAATTACTTGTTTCAATATCAAATTTATGTACATGGACTATTCTAATTGAATGAAAGCCTAAACTTAGAAGTGGGTAGTAGAGGCAGCCAGATCCTTTTTTTATTTTTTCTATGAGTAATTATAGTTGGAGTGATTTTTGGGTTTTTTGCATATTGAGTAAAAATAATGTTAATGTATGTTATATTTTTTAGCCTATGACACAAAAAATTTTTTTTGTCTAAGAACGAAAAAAAGGCCAAAAATTAGGCTCGTAATGAACCAAAATTAATTACTCATCATAACATTTTATTATCCAATTTAATTAGAAATTTTCTCACATGGTTTTATTGAATTTTTTCTGCAACGTCTCTGACACACTGAACAATATGTCTCCTTTCTATACCACCTGATATAACCATAGATTACTATCACATATCTACACATGTGAATGCTAAGTTATTATCTATATCATAAAACTTGCCATACAATAATCATACACACTACAAATTACAAATCATTCTTCCTTTAGATTTTTTAGCGCTCTTTTTTTTTTTTCACGGAAAAATAAAATACGAATGTAATTTTCACGTAAGATAATCATTGTATATTGATATATTAACAAGAGTAATTTTTAAATGTGATATTTAAAAAATTATCTAAATATATAATTTAATTAATTAGATAATTGTACTGTATAAATTTTTTTTACATTGTTAATATATAAAGATTAAACTTTGTTTATAACCTTTTACTTACTTTGGCACTCTTAAACCTTTCATGATTGATATATAGTTTAAATCCGTTATATTATATCAATGTGACTTACTAATTAGAGTAAAGTATCGTTTTTTTTTCAATGTTTGGGGTAAATTCTATTTGTGTCCCTAATGTTTAAATCGTCCTATTTGTATCCCTAACGTTTGTAAAAGTGATTCAATGTTATCCTGCCATCAATTACAGATCATGAGCGCTTTAATTTGAGCTTTAAAAATTTCTTCTTGAAATTAGAATACAAATGTCTGGGATAAAATCGATGATCTATTCCGAAAAATAGCTCATCAAATGTTGAAACTAATTCCAACAATATTTACATAATTCACTTTTCTAGGGACATAATTGAATCTAAACACATAGTGGGTATAATATTAAAATCGAACACATTCAAGTGAAACCTAATTGAGAATGAATACATCTAAGTGAGAATAATTAAAAAAATATAATCTGATTTGTTAATATGATTGATAGTAGGATAATATTGAATCACTTTTATAAACGTTAAAGATACAAATAGGACGATTTAAACGTTAATGACACAAATAAGACTTATCCCAAACATTGAGGACAAAAACGATACTTTACTCTACTAATTATTACCTATCAACTATATTTTATTTGTACCTTATATTCACATTACATAAATATCCAATAGTAAACGCTAATTACCATCGGAAGTACTATTTCCCTGCACATGCACCACCATATAGGCTCTGGAGTCACTAAATTAAAACAATCGGCATATTATATTGTGTTATATTTTTTATATTATTGTTACTTTATTAGTGTCGTGCCATACGTAAAGAATTCATGACTTTCATTTTGAAAAGAATAAAACTTTCAATACTTAGCTTTAAATATTAAAAGCATTAAAAGTTTGGGAGCGTTTGAATATCTTTCGAAGCTACTCCTATTTTATTCAATTACAAATTATACGAGGACATGAAGAATGGTGTCATTCATTGAACTTTAACTTTGCGTTCACCACAATATGTTGGCTTACTTTCTTTTTTTTAATTTTGGAAAAGTCTAGGGGCCAATAATTTTTGTGTTTTCTGGCCAGCACTTAACCATCAAAACAAAAGTGAGTGATCTCTTACCATTAAATGTAATCTCACACCATTAAAAACACTATTGATGACTAATTGATAATTACGAAACACCAAAATTGCTGCCTCTAACATTCCTCTTTAAATTTTACTTTTATTTATTCTTATAGTTCTTGAATCAGTTAGCTGAATTACTTTTCTTGGATATTTTAATGATAATTTGCTGGATACTGACATACTTCGGTCACCTTAAGTATTTTTATTTCGGAATATATATTTTTTATATAAACCTAATTAAATACTAATATATTGAATTATCTGTGTGTTGCTGACCAAAAATTAATATCATTAAATATTTATTACATTTTTCTTAGGATTTAGGGAAGAGCGACGACAGATATCTTTTATCACGGGTAACAGATTGGGTTGATTCGAATTTAGAGAAGAAAAGTGACCGAACTAATAAAATTTAATCAGTTCTATTTAAATTAGGTAAAAGGTCATTTTTATGAGCGAAGTCGAACCAATCCGAAGCGATTAAATCTAAATTAGATTGATTCAAATAATTGGGTACCCAATTAAAAATTAAATCTGAAAAATTGAAAAAAACTGTAACAGTAAAAAAATGAAAAAGAATTACAAACTACAATACATCATATTCATAGTTAAATAAATATCATTTAATATCTAGAGAAAAGGACAAATAGGTCCCTGACCTTTTGCCCCTCGGACATTTTTGTCCTTGACCATTAAAAAATACTTTTAAGTCTCTGACCTTCACAAAACTTGGACGGATCAGTCCCTGACGGAGGCATTTGGACGGATCAGTCCCTAACGGAGGCATTTGGACGGAGGGACTGATCCGTCCAAGTTTTGTGAAGGTCAGGGACTTAAAAGTATTTTTCAATGGTTAAGGACGAAAATGTCCGCGAGACAAAAGATTAGGGACCTATTTGTCATTTTCTCTAATATCTATAATTTGGTAGACTTTAAGTCTTTAAAATATAACAAATAAATAAATAAAACAATGAATCAGTAAATCAAACAAAGTAGTGCTTGAGAAGACAACAGAAAACATAGATGACGCTGGTGACG
Organism: Arachis ipaensis; assembly: GCF_059453495.1. NCBI lineage: Eukaryota > Viridiplantae > Streptophyta > Magnoliopsida > Fabales > Fabaceae > Arachis > Arachis ipaensis. Next base: position 120,756,171 of record NC_142443.1, on the reverse strand, counting down.
GCAAAAATGACGAAGTGACTGCGGCTGGAGTAAAGCGGTATATATATATATATATATTTTGTTCTAGACAAATAATAACATAATGAAATAATAAGAATTTGATGTTACCCCACGTTACAAGATGATGTTGGCACTACAAGAAAAAAGGTCTATGGCTACGTTTTTTTTTCCAAGCTTTAAAAGCGTGACCAAAAGTGGTCAATGGCCACTCTTTTGTGAGGTTGGCGATTGAATAGAGATTTTGCCACGTTTTTTCTTACCACGCTTCGAAAATGTGGCGAAAAGGGTCAACAGCCACGTTTTTGGAAGGGTAGCAGCTGATTGGAGATATGGCCACGCTTTTTTTTTTGCCACGCTTAAAGTGGTCAATGGCCACGCTTTTGTGAGGGTGGCGATTGAATAGAGATTTGGCCACGTTTTTTTCTTGCCACGCTTCAAAAACGTGGTGAAAAAGGTCAACGGCCACGCTTTTGGAAGGGTAGCAGTTGATTGGAGATACGACCACATTTGTTTTGGCCATGCTAAACAGGGACTCTTTTGGCACGCTTTAAAGCGTGGCCAAAAGGTTTCTGAAAAATAAAACCCTTAATTATAACCCAAAAGCAAGCTTCGATCGGGAAGAGCTCAGATCCCCTTTGAAACCCTTAATTAAAACCCTTTGAAAAATAAAGCACTCTCTCACTCTCAGTTCTTACCAAGTTACCATCGTCACTCAACTCTCAACTCTGATCCATGGCAACCCTGGAAGAGCTCAGATCCCCGCCGTCACCAGCACAGTCCTCGCTGCGCCATTAGACTCTCCTCCACCTCGTCTCCTCCCCGTCACTAACGTCGTCCTCGTTTACCTCGTCACTAGCGTCGTCATCCTCACCGATCTCCTCTGCATCGTCGCCAGTGTCGTCTTCTCTGCTCTCCTTCCTTGTGGTTTCACCTTACTTTTGTCATCGCCTTCCTGCTCTGGCCACCATGCCCTAACCCTCACCATTGCGCTGGCAACCGTCTTCTTTGTCATCCCCTCCACCGCGCCTCTGCCTCGCATCTGCTATATCCCTCGTTCATGTATGCCTTGCTATTTCTGCTTTGCTCGATTTTCCCTGCTGGTGCGTTCGTCTCTGCCATTAGGGTAGTTGTGCTCCCCTTCATAGGTAACTATTAGCATTGAAGGCTCTTCAAAGCACCTCTCAACATGCTTCATAGCAGGGCACCCTCTTTGGCTCGTAAAACTAGTTTAGTTTACTGCATCATCCATTTTTTTATTTGTAGTTGTTCATTTGTGTTTTTTATTTTGCAGGGCATAGGGTAAAACAAATTCGCTTGCAATGATACATGAATTTTTTATATCTTGGCATGAAGTACAAGAAGTAGATGTTATGACTTTGATTAGGAATTCTAATTCATGTATTAGGAATTCATGAGTAGTTGTTATGACTTTGATTTTTGGTATTTTGTTAGAGCATGTTATTGTGTGATCACACACTTATTTTGGTGACTTTATTAGAGCATGTTGTTATGTGATCACACACTTATATTGGTGACAACTTTATGAAAGTTGGATTACTGTATTTAAAATTATTGGTCATTGACTAAATTATAAAATTATCTATGAATTTATGTAAGGTTTTATTTATGAAGATTAAAAAGGAATTAGGTTACTAACCATCATTTTTGCCATGCTTTAAAAGCGTGGCCATCTGGCCATATCTCTGTTCTATTGCCACGCTTATAAAGCGTGGCCATATCTCCTATTTTCGCCACGCTTTTAAAGCGTGGCCATATCTGGTCTACTGCCACGCTTCAAAATCGTGGCCATATCTCCACTTGTTGCCACGCTTTTCAAGCGTGGCCATATCTCCTCTATTACCACGCTTTAAAAGCGTGGCAACGTCTTGTCTACTGCCACACTTGTAAAAGCGTGGCCATATCTGCTCTATTGCCACGCTTTACAAGCATGGCCCTACCCTCCACATACGGTCATGCTTTAAAAGCGTGGCCATATCTCCCACCTACAGCCACGCTTTTAAAAGTGGCAATTTGTAAAAAAGCGTGGCAAAAAAAAGCGTGGCGATAGGCTGAAAAAATCGTGGCGATAGAGCAATCGCCACCCTTTCAGAGGTCACCCATTCAAAAGCGTGGCAATAGAGCTAAACGAGCATGCCATTAAGTCATGAAACTGCCAAATCATGACATTAAGAATACGACATAAAGGTAGCTAATGTGGGGTGAACGGTGATCTCGTATTACAGGGATAAAAGAAAAAGGAACTCAGCAAGTAAAGGCTGAACGAGATCATACTATCAAAACACATTGCTAACTTAAGCATCAGAGTATCTTGCAGGTTGCCCCACGGCCTGGTTCTTCACTCACCGAAGTTAGGATATCCGATCTATAAACTCTCCAGTTCGTGATCTCCACTCCAGGTACGAACATTTGGTGCTATCTTCACTTCGCTAAGAATCATGACTGAGCACAAAATTCATTCAACAATTAACCTTGATACTCTGTTAAGAGAGCAATATCAGGAAGACGGGCACGAGACGGGTGTCACTCCTATCCCTAAGGAACGTCAAGTACCTCTTGGATATGAAAATCAGGAGGTACCTGACCTGGAAGCTCATAATACAAGAGAAACCCGACATTTCACAGGGTTAGGTGATGATTATCATCATGCCATGCCAGAAATGCGACACCGGGTACAAGAATTAGAGCGTCTTTGCCTAGAGCTGGAACGACGGCTGACTGAGCGTTCACAATTGAGAAAAGTCTCGTTTCCGAAGTCAACTACTCAGGGGACATGATGATCATAATCATGAAATTCCAGAACAACAACATAATCAGTGGGTGATGAGTCCATATTTGATGGTATATTTTGAATCAATTTGGATGGATTCTAGCATATGAACTCACACTTAAGTACTCAAATAGCATAATTTTGTGTTATCTCCCTAATTTGGACATAAATGTGAAAACATGCTCTTTTGTACTTATTTTGACTAATTTTATTTCATTTACCTTCCATTCGATACCTTGATGTTATTTGTGAGTGATTTCAGATGAATAAGGTAGGAATGGCTTGGTGGGAATGGAAGAGGAGCATGCAAAAGGGAGAAAGCATGAAGAAAACAAAGGAGGAGAGCCCAGCCATGCGTGTGTACGCACAAGGATGTGTGCGTACGCACAAAATGGAAATCAGCATGCGTGCGTGCGCACAGCTACTTGTGCATACGGACAAGAACCCAAGAGTGAATCTAGAGCATCGTGAAGTGTGCGTGCGCATAACCCTCTGTGCGTACAGGTGGAAATTCAGCGAAGTGTGCGGACGCACACATCTGTGCATCCGCACAGGTCCCAGTGTGTGCCTTCATTAAAAATGCACGTGTACTCGCGATTTTGGGGCTTCCTTGGCCCATTTCTGAAGGCTTGAGGCTGGTTTGAGAGGCTATATAAAGGGGAATGCAACACATATGAAGGGAGCCATCTAAGAATAGGAAAAAAACACATAGTAGGAGTAGGAGTAGTGTAGATTAGGAAATTCTCTCTTAGGTTTAATTAGGGTTTGTAGCATTTTATACTTCAAGTTTGATTTTGGATTATAGCAATTGCATTGTAAGTATTTCTTTAATTTCTCCTTTAATTACATTACTTGTTCTACACTTTCATCTATTTCAATTTCTCTTATCCATATTTACATAGTCTTGCAATTTTGGATTCCTAGTTGTTTAATTTGATGTTTGATGGCTTTTATATGTTTGTTTGAGTTGCCTTTATTGATTTTGAGCATTTGTGGTTCATAGCTTTCCTTAATTTACCAATTTTTCCATGTTTTATGTTTATGCCCTCTAAGTGTTTGATGAAATGCCAAGCTTAGTTATGGGGTAGATTTCCACCCTTTGGCTTAGGGAATTGAGTTTATGGATTACTAGAGCCATAATGTCCAACATATAGTGGTAATTCTTGGGAAGTTAGTTGATTCTTGTTTCCATTAAAGCTAGTGAAAGAACTGAAGATTGATGGTTTAGAAGTTATAGTAAACTCTCGTTGCAAGTATAGTTACTAAACCAAGCAATCAACCTTTCTTACAAACGTTTTGGTTGTCACAAGTAACAAACCCCTTAAAAATTGATAACCGAAGTATTTAAACCTCGGGTCATCTTCTCAAGGAACTGCAGGGAAGTATGTTCTTATTATTGGTTATGAAGATTGTAAATCGGGGTTTTGAAGATGGGGAACAAGTGATTTGAATTGCAATTAAAATAAGTAAAAGACTGTAAAATAAATAAATAACTATAAAATAAACTTTTGGCAAGGTATGAGAAATTGGAAGTCCTATCCTAGTTATCCTTATCAATGATGATGAAGATTGAATCTTAATTCCACTTAGTTAGCCTTTACTTAAAGTAAAGAAAGGTCAAGTGACTAATTATGTTGATCTTCAAATCCTAGTTAATCCCTAAGGAAAGATTGAGATTATTGAAGTTCAATTCAATTAGCAAAGATAGAAATTATCGATCATGTTGAGTTTGATAACTCCTGAGTTACTGATTTCTTAACCAAGACCAAAGGGGAAAAGTAAATCTACTGGAATAAAAATATCTTTAGATTAGAAGCAACAATAACATAAATAAAAGAGATCAATAATAAACTGAAATACCTCAAATAACATTAATTCAAAGAATAATCTGTAACATAGAAGAATTCATAAATTAAATTGAGAAGCTAAATAAAAAGGAATGTTGAACCTGATAAAAAGAGATAATCCTGAAAGCAAAAGAAATCCAAATTCTAAATCCTAAAAGAGAGAGGAGAGAACCTCTCCCTCAAAACTACATCTAATTCATGAAAAAGTAACTAAATTCGAGAGTCTCTTGAATGGATGCATTCTCTCACTTCACAACCTCTGATCTGTGCCTTCTGGACTTGGATTTGGGCCAAAAAGGGCTTCAGAAATTGCTGGGAGTGTTTTATGTACTTTCTGGTGCATGGCCTCTGTCACGTGTCCGCGTGGGTCACGCGGTCGCGTCATTTGGAGTTTTCCTTGCCACGCGGTCGCTTCAATCATGTGTCCACGTCATATGCGTTTCGCTTAAGGCGCGCGATCGCGTCAATAATGCGGTCGCGTCACTACCATTTCGCGCTGGCATGCGGCCGCGTCGTCCATGCGATCGCGTCACTGCCAATTTCTTCAAAAACTCCGTTTTATGCCTTCCTTCCAATTTTGTATGTTTCCTTTCCATCCTTTAAGTCATTCCTGCCTTAGAAGATCTGAAACTACTCAACACACGAATCACGACATCGAATGGAAGTAAAGGGTAATTAAAATAATTAATTTTAAGGCATAGGAAACATGTTTTTCACATACATCACATAATAAGGAAGGGAAAGTAAAACCATGCAATTTATATGAATAAGTGAGTGAAGGATTGAATAAATCACTTAAATTAGGCACAAAGTATATCATAAAATATTGGTTTATCAGCTAGCCTTTTATCAACTAGTTTGGTAAGTTGGTTAGAACTTATGGATTAAGGTCAATTATGCTTACTTGACTTACTCCTCGATGGTTGGGGTTAACTAGGCGAGATTAACTCATGATAATTATCATAGTTGTGGTTATAGCAAGGAAGGGATTCCATAACTCATCCCAAGTCAAGGTTTTATTTATGTTTTGGACTACTTTTTCATTACTTTATAGCATTACTTGTCCATATTACATACATAGTTCTTTTATTCCTTTATTGCTTTATTAATTGCAATTTTGTCTAGTTCTTTTATCTCTTTATTTTTATTGCTTCCTTATTATTGAAAATACCCCTTTGGCTCTTCACAACCAAAATTGTATGCACTCTTGGCATTAGTTCCTAGGGAAGACGACCCGAGGTTTCATTACTCTCGGTTAATTAGAAATTTTAAACTTTGATGTTTGGGATTTAAATTGCCGGTTTGGTCTATACTTGCAACGGAAGTTATCTTAAGTGTGAAAATCCAAATCGGTGCAAATCGCACTCGTCAAATTTTTGGCGCCGTTGCTGGGGAGCTAGCGTCATGAGTGCTATATTTTGGTTGTTGTAAATATGTGAATAGTGTGAATAGATACTTTTTGGGTTGTTTGCTTGTTTTTGCTATTAATTAGGATTTTGTTTCTTTTGTTTCTTGATGTCTTTAGTTTTTATTTTCTATTTTCTCTATGAGTTATCACCCTCTTGGTTTGGAGTTTGGTTGTTATCATTTTGTAGGGCTTAATAACTTCAATTTTTGGATTGCATCATGGGATTGGAGCATCAATTTTTGAAGAAGCAACCTCCTCCATATTACAATGAACCATACCCTCCCCAATATGCATACCTAAACCAAGGATATGGTGGATTTCACTATGACTATACACCTCCACCACCATATACCTATGACCCCTACTCTCAACACAACCCTCAATCACCGTATTTTCAATCACCACACCACCACCATCATACACCTTCTTACACACCACCTCAAGATACTCATCAACATGAACTACCTCCCACATATCCAACCTTCTTCCCAACCAATGAACCTTCCCTCTTACCTAATTGTGAAGCTTTTCCACCCTTGACCCAAGACCATCAAGACCTTCAAGCCTTTCTCCAAGAGCAAGAAGGATTCTGAAGGACACAAGAGCAATTCGTGGCAACCATAGCCGAAGCGGTGAACCGCTTAGTTCTCTGACACTCATCCGATCAAGGCATTCCTCTTGAGGAATGTGGAGGGTAAACTAATGCATGTAGTGAAGAGGAGAGCATGGAGCCACAAGGGAAAGAAGAAGAGTTAGAGCTTGAAGTGTAACAAAAGGGAGAAAGTGAAGTATGTTAACCGGAGGAGAGAAAGGAGGAGTTGAGGGAGATTGATGAAAATGAGGATTCCATCATAAGTGATTTTTTGTCCTCCTTGGTCAATCCCCTCAATGATCCTAATGAGCCTCTTCCCATTGAATTTGAGAGAGACATTGAGGTAGACTTCTCACAACCTCCTTGTTATGACTTGAGTGATGGGAAAGAGAAAGTTGGTGAGGAAGCAATTCCGTTCCAAGAACATATTGAGTGTGTGACAATTTCACCTATGAGCTTCATTGGCCCCCACCAAGATGCTATCTTGAAAACGGATTACCAATTTAAGGTCTTTCTTGGGTTGGTACATGGTGGAGAAAGAAGTGTTGGTTTCCAAGTGAGTCCAAAGCTCATCAAGAGAGCCAAATCAAGCTTTGGATTCAAGCATGGTGTGAAGCACAATTAAGTGGATTCCGGAGTGTTGAGGTGCTTCAAGGGTCAATTGGAAACTTATCCATCCGGCTTGGAGCATAAAAATCCGCAAGAAGGAGAACGGGAAACTAGAATATGGGATCCTGGAGGAGCTTTAAGGACCAAGCATGGATGGAGGTTCAAGGAGGAGTGGAAACACAAGCCACCCTAGTAAGAGTCTCCTTAACAAGTCCAACTTAAGGACTATAAACCAAAGTGCTAGGTAGGGGTGGGCAAAAAAATCCAAATTTTGGATTTTAAACCAAATCCAAACCAAACCATTAAAAAAAAAACCAGTTTTAAACAAAAAAAAAAAAATCCAAGCCAAACTAATTTATTTTATAATTTGGTTTTAAATCCAATCCATCTAAACAGTTTTAAATCCAGATCCAGATCCAGATCCAGATTAAGATCCAAATCTCAAAAAAACCCTAATTATGAATTTTTGATTTGGTGAACCAATCACACTTAACATGCACGAATCCTTTTCTCCTTCGCCTCTTCTCCTTCGACCGGTTAGTCTCCGCCGTAGCCGGCACCAGAGCAGGCAACTGGCACTGCAGTTTCGTAGCTGCCACCACCACCACAAGCGCGTCACGCCACTGCTCTGTTCTGCCATCCGCGGTTCTGCCGTCCGCCTTTTCTACCCGTGACCCAGCTCTGTTCTTCTCCGTTCTCTGGGTACCCTCAAGGTTAGATAGTTTTACCATTAAGTAATTAATTTGGTAGATTGAAATGTTGTGAATCAACAGAGAAGAACTACAGAGTGAATCTATCATCTGAGAAAAGAAATTGAGTGGTAGATAGGGATTTACTACATTTGTGATTATATAGTTGAAATTTCTATTCTGTTCCATTCCATCAATTTGAAAAACTGAACAAGGTTGCATTGCTTATGCTGTTATGCATATCAAGTGTTTGTGTTAATGCCATTTTTATTTTGGTTTTTTTTTTTTTTTTTTTTTTTTTTTACAGCAAGGTTGTATGGTTTCTTTTGGTCAAGTGTTGATGGTGATTTCTCAAAAGTAGGATATCTTGAGGGAAGTTTATAAGAAGAAGAAGTACACATCAAGCTCTTGATCTCCACCCTAAGAAGTAAGAAGATCAGAGCCATTCACAGAAGCTCACCAAGCACCAGGTATTTGCCTTGCCTTGTGTTTAAATTCTTTAATTAGCTTTGAATTTTGTTCCTGTTCATTCATCATGCTACTCTGTTGTTGAGACATAGCACAAGGTTTCTAGTTCTAGCATACTGTTAAAGCATAGGATATTTCATTTCAGCAACTTCATTGTTCATAGGATCATTGTTCATGTTGTTCATGGTTCTGCTCCTTAGATACAGTTTCATAAAATACCCTAACGGGACAACATATCTAACTCTAGTTCCTGTTTCTTTGAACAATAAAACTGATCCTATAAAGTGGATTGATCCTATGATTTCACCTATTTTTGTATGTAGTTATATATATAGTAAAATATCGTTGTGCTTGTATAGAATCCAGTGATGCAAAACAGAAATTAACTGCATCAATTTATTCAATGTTTGTGAATTTGTGCATGGTCTATACCATGATTTGGGTGTGCAGGACCTCACCGTGCAGACTGATCATACTTGACACTTCTTGTTTTCTTGTCTTCAAGTTTTACTTTGCTAATGGTTTATTGCTGAGGATAGAACACATCAAAGTTCATTGTTTGTTTACTGGGGAAGGGATGCAAGTATGATTTTATTAGGGAATAGTTTATAGTTGATAGTTGATTTTTAGCTAGATAATTATGTTAGATAAATTATGTTAATTATGTTAGATAAATTAGGTTAGTTATTTGAATATATTTTTTCTTGAAACTTGAAGGTTTTTTTTGTGTTTGAGGGAAATTGTTAAACGCAATATAAATAGTTGATTCGATGATATATGTGTTCAAATGTATCCTTAAAATTGTATGCTGATATAATATAACTTTGCATTTCATATTTTATCTATTATCTATTTCTACTACTAATATATTTACCTTATTTATTTTATGCTATGACTGTTATTAAGTGGGTTAATTAAGCTATTATATATGCACAATGCTACTAATAATAATGTTCTCATGTCTTGCAAAAAAATTACCCCTTACATTGTTTATAGAAATTATGGAAAAAATTACCCCTTACATTGTCTATATGGCACGTCAAAGATTAGCAACTGTTAGTGCATTTTGTTGGAGAGTGCTATTCTTTGGGAGGCATGATGCTATTTTTTTTCTTTTGGGGGGCAATTTTGTTGAAAACCAAAACTTTGGGTGGCCAAAATGCTGATTTTCTCAAAATATTAATTGTATTGTATGTGTTTATTCTTATTTGATCAATTTGACATATATTTGACCGAGTTTGAACTATTTTTGCTGTTTTGGCATCTCTTTTTCGACTTAGTTCTTTTTGCTTGTCTTCTAATTTTGTTGTGTTTAATATGATGTTAAGTGTCTATTTTCTGGTTGCATGATTATCTCCTTTGCCTTCATTCTATGAACTTTTTCTGATATTATTTATTAACAATTTTTTTTGGCCTTGATGAATTGCATGCACAACTAATAATATTTGGTATTATTTAAGAGGAGATTATTGTTTTTGGTACCTGTATCACTAAAAAGAATTTAAAAAATAATCGTGTATGTGAAGTTGAAAATGAGTGACATTGTTTTCATGGTTATAGTAGCATGCTTGTCCAAAATCCTACCAAAGGTATCAATGTAGATGATAGTTTTTATCAAGCGAGACAGTCACAGAAATATTTGGATAGGTTAATTTTGTTGATATGAAACACTGTTGCTGTCTTGTTCTGCTGTTTTGAGGTACAGGATAGTAATTTTCATAATCTTTAGGCCGTGTTTTCTTTGCGAGATATTTGAACATGCATTAGTTTATGAATCATGCTGAAGTTTTATTGGCTGCTGTTTCTTTGGATTAGTTTGTGTTAATTTTAGCATGTTTGGCACCAAATTTTGAGTTATGTACACCTTGCTTTATATGCAGAGCAAGATGACTGAAAACAGTAATATTGAAGCAGCAGGGATGTCCGCTAGCACTCAACCATCTTCTCCATCGTCAGGTGTTTGTAAGAATCGGTCAGCTGTCTGGGATCATTTTGATGTAGAGAATGCTACCAAGAAGAAGGCTAAATACAAATATTGTGGTAGCTTAATACAATATGGGAATGGAACCAGCTCAATGGGTGGTCATTTGAGAAGATGCAAGCAAAATCCTAATAATGATTCGAACAAAAGAAGAAAAACAACGACCACACCGACTATAGATGAGCATGGTGTTTTAAATTCACCCAGTGCTTCCAAATTTGACCAAGAGGAGGCTCGAAGGGCACTTGTGGAAATGTTTATTGGGGAAGAGCTACCATTTCGCTTTGTTGAAAGCCTGAAATTCCGAAAATTTGTACATGCCCTACAAGCAAGATTCAAAGTTCCTTCACAGACTACATTAGCACGTGACATTGGAGCTCTTTATGCTGAAGAGAAGATGAAGTTGCAAGATTTTCTTTTGGCAAATTGTGGTAGAGTACGTCTAACCACTAACACTTGGACTTCAATTCAAAATTTTACTTATATGAATTTGACAGCACACTTTGTTGATTTTGATTGAAAATTATATAAAAAAAAATACTTAATTTTTGTCAAGTGACAAGTCATTCAGGAGAGGTTATAGGAGCAACAATTGAATCTTGTTTAAATAATTGGAATTTGAATCGGGTCTTTAGTGTGACAGTTGATAATGCCTCGTCTATTGATGTTGCAATTAAATATCTGAAGCAACGATTGAATTCTGGGAATAGCATTATTTTGAATGGTGAATTTATTCATATGAGATGTTGTGCACATATTATAAACTTAATTGTAAAAGAGGGGTTGAAAGAGATTGATGAATCAGTCTTGAGGATTCGTAGTGCAGTAAAGTATGTTAGATCTTCTCCATCTAGAGCTAGTAGGTTTCAAAAGTGTGTTGAACTAGAGAAAATCCAATATAAAGGCTTGCCTTGCATGGATGTTGAGACTAGGTTGAACTCTACCTATCAAATATTAGAGGTAGCTTTGAAGCATCGCAAAGCATTTGAGTTGCTTGCTTTGAAAGATAATACTTATATAGGAGAGATGAATGGAGGAAAAGGGAGAGGTGTTCCTTCTGATTCAGACTGGGAGTATGATGAGTCCATTGTACCATTTTTGCGAGTGTTTAGTGATGCCACTATACGTGTTTCTGGTACCTTATATGTTACCAGTGATATGTATATGAAGGAAGTATTTGCAATTGGATGATTTATTCGTCATTCTTGTGATTCTGTTGATTTTAGTACTATGTCAATGGCAGAAAGGATGAGGGTTAAGTATAAAAAGTATTGGGGTAATCTGATTTGGTGAATATGTTGTTATTGATTGCTATCGTACTTAATCCAATGCAAAAGATTGAGTATGTCAATTATTTCTTGGATTACTTCTTTGGAGAAGAAAAAGGAGGCGAATTGAAGTCAAAGTTGTCCAAGTGCATAAAGTTACTTTATTAGCAATACCAAAGTTATGAGGAAGCAAGTGAAGCTGATACACAAGATGTTCAAGCCAACAACATTAATACCGATCTTCATGGCATGGGCTTTTTTCTACAAGCAACCGGTCGCAGAACAAATACAAGATCTGAACTTGATAGATATTTACAAGAAGAATGCGAGCTATACTCCCATAAGTTCGATATACTAAACTGGTGGAAGGTCAACTCAACCCGATTTCCAATTCTTGGAAATATGGCTCGTGAGGTATTGGCTATACCTGTTTCTACGGTAGCTTCGGAGTCTGCATTTAGTACTGGAGGAAGAGTCCTCGATCCATACCGCAGTTCCTTAACACCTAGAATGGTAGAAGCCTTAGTCTGCACAGGAGATTGGCTTAAGGAAGATCTTTTCTCTGCTTTAGATGATAATGATGAAGTTCTTCAACAAGTTGATCAAGGTATAAAATTTGTTTCATATTTCTTCTCATTTTATTTTATTTTTGTTTTTGTTATCTTTTTATTTTATAAATTAGGTATTAGTTACCAATTAAAAGTTGTTGAATATAGACTTGATAATTAATTTGATTCCCTTGGCAGATATATTTTTCTCTAACGATGGTGCTTGTTCTATGGCGGCATCAATTGATAATCTTGATGATGACTAGGTATGCTTAATATTCTCATTTGGTTTAATACTTTCATTCAAAGATTTGTTTTGAAATGATAAAGGTATATTTTGTTATTTTCAGATATATTTTCCTCAAAGGTTGTGGTTGTTTGATGATTTTGTTGGCAACTTGGCATCTTTTGATACTTCGTGGTTGTTGTTTTAGAGAGATTTTTTGGTGGTATTCTTTTGATATCTTGAGAATGATTAAATGTTATATAGATTAGCTATTGTCATTAGATTTATAAAGAACCAAATTCTAGTTGTAATGAACCTATACACTTTAAAATGACTTTAGTATTAATTTTACTTTAAAAAAAATTATGGTTTGAAAATTGAATTTCTAAAAACTGGTTTTACAAGTAGATTTTTTGTTAAAATATCTGGTTTAAAAATTGGATTTTTAAAAACTAGTTTTAAAATTGGATTTTTGGTTGAAGAAACTGGTTTTAAAACTGGATTTTCAAAAATTGGTTTTAAAATTGAATTTTTAGTTAAAAAATCTGGTTTTAAAACTGAATTTTATAAAAAAACGGGATTTTAGATTTGGATTAACAAAAACCGGATTTAAAACCGGTTTTATACGTAAAACTGGATTTAAAACCGGTTTGTAAGTAAAACCGGATTTAAATTCTAAAATCGGTTTAAAACCGGTTTTTGTTTTTTCAAACCGGTTTAAAACCGGTTTCTCTCTTCAATCCAGTTCTGGTTTGGTTTCATGAACCATAAAACTGGTTTTGAAATGGATCCAGTTTGGATTTATAAAAATCCAAACCATGCCCACCCCACTGCTAGGTGGGAGACACCCCACCATGGAAACATCTTTCTTACCTTTCTCTTTGTTTATAGTTCTAGTTTCTTGCATGTTTGCTTGTCTTAGTAGCTTATGATTAGTTTAATTTTGAGTTTAGTAAGTTAAATTGCAAATGGATCATGGTTTCGTGATGTTTTGAATGTTTTAGGGTTGATATGTTGATGTGCTAAGGCTTAGACCCTTGGTTTTGAAAAGAAAAAAAATTTTTGAATCAGGGCACCTGTGCGCACGCACCTTGTCCGTGCGCATGCAACTGCAATTTTTGCCATCTGTGCAAGCACACGCTATTGTGCGTCTGCACACCTTTTGTAGCGTCCTCTGGTCGCAGCGCCAGCACACCCTGTGCGTGCACGCTGCCCTATTTTTCTTGATCTGTGCATGCGCACTGCCTTGTACGCACGCACGCATGTTCCTTATCACGCTATCTGTGCGTCCGCACAGACGTGTGCGTCCGCACGCAAGCTTGCACTCCCTCTGGTGGGAGCGTTAGCACAGCTTGTGTGCCTGCACCCCAACCCCACTTGCTCCTGTGCGTGCGCACGGACTTGTGTGCGCACCCACACATGATCCATCCTCTTTAAAAACAAAAAGAGTTTTGTGCATCCGCACAGTTAGGTGCGCATGCACACATCTATATTTTTCTTCTGTCCGGAGCACTCGCACGCGTCGTGCGAGCGCACACCCCCTGTTCTGCCTTGTGTGCGTATGCACGCCTTCGTTTTCTCTCACTTTACTTCTTTTCTTCTCTTCTCTCTACTTCTTCTCTTCTTTTCCCCTCCATCCCTCCCCTACCTTTCTTTTCCATGTTTTTCTGCTTGTTTTACTTAGTTTTCATTGCATGACATTTTTGTTTTAGTAATTATATTAGTTTTGGTTTAAGTGTTTGTAATTGAATAAGTTGCAAGTGTTTGCTTGTTGTTTGATTGGGTTGCTTGTTGATTGAATTTCATGGATGCACTTGTACTTTACCTTCAATTACTATCACCTAATTGGATTTGCACATTTACATTTTGTTACATATTAGGTGAAACTTTTATAAGTGCATATGAAATCAAGTGAATTGAGTTGAAATTACTTGTTTATCATGATTTTTCATATCACATTCATCACATGACCGGTACTTGCTCCCTGTTAATGCTTGGCATTTGTTTGAGTGACTTTGCTTGATTGCTATCAAGTGTATCACTTTTTGTAATAAGTACCTATACCATGTGACTCTTTCTTTGTGTTTCATGATGAATAAGTAGTTTTCTTTTCATCATTGCATTGGTTATTGCTTGTTGTGCTATTTTATCAATCTTGCGCTTTCACTTGCACAATATCAATAACCAATCTCTCATAGGTTCAATTCACTTTTGTGTTACCTAGGGTTGCTTGTACCTTAAGTTTTGCTTATTCTTTATTTACAACCTAGGATACTTAATTGAGAAAATCATTCTTAACTATTTCTTTTGATTATGTGGTTACCATTTTAACCGGCCAACATGTGTGTTCTAAACCGTGCACACTTAGAATACACACAATGCATTTTACTATACCATAACACTATGCAAAATTCCTCAATTAGATGCTTATTTACTCTCTCCTTTACCTTTTTTGTGCTACTTTCCTTATGATTCCTAATTATACCTTATTCATTCTTTTTGGGATGAGACACAAGGCAAGGAGCCGGGAGAGGAAGAGGACACCGAGGATGGAGATGCCGAGCCTACAGTGGACTTGGCGATTTCCACACAACCCAAGCCCCCGCATCCGCCAACTGAAGGTGGAGCTCTTTAGAACCATTCTCCCCAGATTATGTTTGTGCACGGAGGACCGTGCAACACTTAAGTGTGGGGGAGGATTCACCATTTTTGGGGCATAAACTTTCTTTTCCGAACACTTTGCACTTTATTTTTTTCTTCTTTTATTATGATTTTTGTAGATATTTATTAGTATTTTTTACTATTACATTTTCATGGTATATATTTATAGATAGAAGTTGTGATTGGATGATGTGAATAGCATAGCACCTAGTTCAATTTTGGTCCAAATTGTTCATGTTAGTTTTTGCTTGTTAAAAATTAGGAAAAGAACTAGAAAAATTTTGAAAATTGCATCCATCACATCATACATACATATAGAAAATAATTTTGGTGAAAAACAACAAAGATTTCTAAGATTTTTATTTTTAGGGCGTTCTATTGAATTGATTTGGAAAAATTATTTTAAAACTTGCTTGAATGAATTCTTGTGGAACATAGAAGAGAGATAGAACAAAATGCCTTGTGAGTTTTTGAGATTTAATGAGTGGTTACACATTATAACCATAATTTTTGTTCATTGTGTGCTATATCTCCTTCTATGATTGTTATCTTGGTTTTGCTTAATTCTTTATTTCCGATGTTTGATGTCTTGAATGCATTTAGCATGATTAAGGCCATCTTTGAATTAAACTCACTCACCCATATAGCCTTACCCTTGCATCTACCCTTGTTAACCCCTTTTGAGCTTTTTAATCCCCTTTGTTCTAAATATTAGCACATTACAACCCTAAGCGAAAAACTATGAATTATCTCGAATTGCATCTTTGATTAGCTTAGGTTAAGATGTGTGTGTCATTTAAGTGTGGGGGAAATTTTGGGAAGCATTGATAAAGAAAAATTATGTTTTGGGTACTTATTGAAAATTTGGGAGAAATGGGTGCACATTCATGTATCAATTTGCTTTAACCATATGCATTTGTCATAGGAAAAAAATGAAATGAAAGAAAAAAATATAGTAATAAGATGGGACAAAAGTTATCCCAAGGAAAAAGAAAAAAAATTGGAATAAGAAATGCATATGTGTTTTGAATAGAAACTAAGGCATGGATGTGTGTGAAAAGAAGTAATGGGTGGCTAGAATGCATTTGTTTTTGTGGGATGATTGATATAGGTTGAGTTGGGTACTTGAGCTAATCAAAGATTCAATCCTTTAGTCCACTTAGCCATATACTCATCCTACCCTTACCCCAACCCCATTACAACCTTCTAAAGACCTCACGATCATTGCATTCATGCATCACTTGTTGTTGATTGTTAGATGGAAAGCAAAACCTTGAAAGCATGATTAGAAGGAGACTTGAGTGATTAACCCTTAGACACCGAGTGATTAGAGTGCATACACACCTAGTGAGGGTTCGATCACTTGATTCTATGTTTCCACATCTCTTATCATGCATTCTTGCAAATTGCTTCTTTTTGATGAGTTGGATCAATTCAATAGATTTTGTTTGCATTGAGCTAATTCTTTGCTTAGCCCTATATGTCCATAATCTTGCTTGGAATTTGATTGTTTGTTCTCACCAAATCAATAGGAAACTATAGATACATAGATATATATAAATAGTATATAGCATACATGCATGCATATACATAGTTGTATTCAATAAGTTGTTGCCCTTTTATCCTTCTCCTTTGTTGGTTTAGCATGAGGACATGCTATTGTTTAAGTGTGGGAAAATTGATGAGTCCATATTTGATGGTATATTTTGAATCAATTTGGATGGATTCTAGCATATGAACTCACACTTAAGCACTCAAATAGTATACTTTTGTGTTATCTCCCTAATTTGGACATAAATGTGAAAACATGCTCTTTTGTACTTATTTTGACTAATTTTATTTCATTTACCTTCCATTCGATACCTTGATGTTATTTGTGAGTGATTTCAGATGAATAGGGTAGGAATTGCTTGGTGAGAATGGAAGAAGGGCATGCAAAAGGGAGAAAGCATGAAGAAAACAAAGGAGGAGAGCTCAGCCATGCGTGTGTACGCACAAGGATGTGTGGGTACACACAAAATCGAAATCAGCATGCGTGCGTGTGCATAGCCACTTGTGCGTATGCACAAGAACCCAAGAGCGAATCCAGAGCATCGTGAAGTGTGCGTGCGTACAACCCTCTGTGCGTATAGGTGGAAATTCAGCAAAGTGTGCGGACGCACACATCTGTGCGTCCGCACAGGTCCTAGTGCATGCCTTTATTAAAAATACACGTGCACTCGCGATTTTGGGGCTTCCTTGGCCCATTTCTAAAGGCTTGAGGCTGGTTTGAGAGGCTATATGAAGGGGAATGCAACACATATGAAGGGAGCCATCTTAGAATAGGAAAAAAACACATAGTAGGAGTAGGAGTAGTGTAGATTAGGAAATTCTCTCTTGGGTTTAATTAGGGTTTGTAGCATTTTATACCTCAAGTTTGATTTTGGATTATAGCAATTGCATTGTAAGTATTTCTTTAATTTCTTCTTTATTTACATTACTTGCTCTACACTTTCATCTATTTCAATTTCTCCTGTCCATATTTACATAGTCTTGCAATTTTGGATTCCTAGTTGTTTAATTTGATGTTTGATGGCTTTTATATGTTTGTTTGAGTTGCCTTTATTGATTTTGAGCATTTGTGGTTCATAGCTTTCCTTAATTTACCTATTTTGCCATGTTTTATGTTTATGCCTGTTCCGAGGGTTACCTAAAACTGGAGGTCGATCTCGGTCGAGATCTTCTGTACTGGTCGGTGCCGACGTGTCCGGCTGGTGAGTGGCGGCCGGAGCTGTCGTGTCCGACTTGTTGGCTGGCTGCACTGCTGATCCTTGGTCACCGGAGGGTGGGGGTACCTGCAAGAGACTCCGATGCTTAAGTTAGCATGGGTATTAAACAGGTTTTTAGTAGAATCAGAGTATGAGTTATACCTGGGTGCTCCAGTGTATTTATAGTAGTGTGGGCTGACCTTTCTGATAAGATAAGTTAGTTATCTTATCTTATCTTATCTTATTTTAAGTGAAGTCAGCTTATCTTTAAGGGAACCGCCTTTATCTCTATAGGCTTGGGTTGCCTTTGGATTTGGGTCGTGTTCCTCTATTTGGGCCCTTTATTGGGCTTTCCTGTCAATTTGGCCGACCTCTTTGAGAAGAGGTCGGATAGCCTGACCTGAAGAGGTCGGTCGCTTTGTCGCCAATCATCCCAGGTCAGATATCTCGACCCAGGGTATGAACAGTGCCCCTGCTTGAGCTCGGTCTTTTTTGTTGAGGTCGAGTCCTTGACTTCGGTCCTTCTCTGGCGAAGCCGAACTCAAGCATTTTGTCGATTCCTTTCTTTGTAGAGCCTTTTTGAATGTAGAACGTTTTTTCCTTTAAAGGCGTGCGCTTCTGTATTAGCGCTTTGTTCTAGGGAACGTGCGAGGGTTTAATACCTTCATTAATTGGTATTAATTGCCCCGTTTTCCTTGGCTTTATTTTGAATTTTGCTTCCTCAGAAAGCGGTTTTTCTTCTTCGTTCTTCTTTTACTTTATCACTTTTTTGCCTGTGCTTTGTCTTTGCTTTGCGGCATCATTCAGTGATTTTCTGGGCGATTCTATTTTTGAAGCTTCTTTCTTCATTTCAGGTTGGTTCTTTCTTCCTTTCCTTCTACGTCATTTTTTCTGCCTGATGGTGAGAAAGTTTCGATTTTACTTTGAGAAAGTTTGGATCTTTCTGCTTTTGCTGTGTCTGGTTACTGTCGTAATGCGTGCTCTGAAGTTTCTTCACCCTTTTGTATGAATCTTTTCGTCTTTCCTATTGCTTTGAAGCTCTTAGGGCTTTTGCATGTTATCACTATTTTTGTTTGTGCTTTTGATGATAATTTGTTTGATTCTGGAGAAAAGGATGTGTCTTTGACGATCCTTTGCTTGGCATGTTTGGTGTTGTCGAAGCTTTTTGCTGATAGACTGTAAAAAGATAATGGTTTTGATGACTTTTGTACTTTTTTGTGTTTTGTCTTTCTCCTATGAAAATGCTTGCTGTGCAAAATCTTCTTTTCTTGTTTGGGGGATGCCGAGACGTAAGCTGTAGATTTTTCCTGAAACCTTGCTTTGTTACTGCCTCCAAAGGATGCCCCAGGACTTTGGTTTGAGTCTTGGGGTTTTTCTTTTCTGTTTGTTCTTCTGTATACTAGTCGAGTTATTTTGCCCCTCGTCCGAGATGTTTTTTGGTAATCCCATCTTCTTTTCTTATTGTAAGATTAGTTGGCCTCATGTCTTCTCGCAATAACATTGTAGAGATGTCTTCTAAAGTTCCCGAGGGGATGTCTGATTGGCTGGACTCCCTTGTCTTGATGTGTGTCTCTGTGGTGGATGCTGATTTTTGTGTAGAGCTAAGGAAACGTCATAGGATTTGTGGTAGCAGCACACGGGAGAGGGATTATGAGCTTGTGGTGCCTGATTCTGATGAGAGGGTTTGTTTTCCTACTTTGGTCGAGGGGGAGCGTCCCTTTTTCTATGCTTATGAATATTTCTTCAGCCAGTTGGACATTACCTTTCCTTTTACTGCTTTTGAAACCGATTTGTTGTGGTCTTGTAATATTGCCCCATCCCAGCTTCATCCGAATTCTTGGGATTTTATCAAGATTTTTCAGCTGCTTTGCCAAGAGTTAGGCATAACACCTTCCGAGACTCTTTTCCTCTATCTTTTTGTATCTGCCAAGCCTGGAGGTTCCTCCAAAAAGAAAGCTTCCTGGGTTTCTTTCAGGTCGGCCCAGGGGCATAAAGTTTTTGCCATGTATGATGAGTCTTTTAAAGATTTTAAGAATTATTTCTTCCGAGTCTGTGCTGTTGAGGGAGTCCGCCCCTTTTTTCTTGATGAGAATGACGAGCCTGCTTTCCCTCTAGAGTGGCAAAAGAATGTGAGAGTGTCTCGCTATACATGGGAAATGCTTGATGAGGTTGAGCGGGCTTTTGTACTTGTTCTTGAAGATTTGTGGGGGGAACCACCCCATCTGGATACAAAAAGGTTTTTGAGTGATCCATCTTTGGCTCGAACTGCTTTGGGTACTGTCTGACTTGTTTCTGTAATTGTTTCTTAGTTTTGCTTCTTCTAGATAGTAAATTATCACTATGGTTGATTCTGTATTTTCAGAGATGTCGAAAAATAACGATTCTATGAAGGCCTTCGAGAAGGCAAAGAAGGCTACATCTGCTCAAAAGATTTCGGCCAAGGTGGTGGGAGAGGGGTCTTCTCAAGTTTCGGTGAAGCTGCCCGTGCCGAGTTCTCCTGGGCCGAGGAAGGTGATCCCTACTCCTCGAGTTCGTCCGGCTGACCCTCCATAAACTTCTGCCGCCACTTCTGGTGCTCCTCCCAGCAAAAAACAAAAAACAATTGAGCCTTGCAACCTTGACGCTCCTGACTTTGATGCGGTGGAGTTTGTTGACCAACAGATCGGTCCTTATGGTGCCCTCCCCATGGATGATGTTTCGCTCCTTCGCCATTTAGCTTTTATAACTCAGAGTAGCATCAAGATGGCCCATATGGGGGCTGCCCTGTATCGGACTGCTCAAAATCTTCCTCTCCATGCCAGCAAAGCCTTTATGGAGGAGGTTGAACAAGAGTTTGATAGGATGAAGGGCTTGAAGGAGGAGCTTGAGGTGAAGGTGGCCAAACTGGAGAAGGATCTGAAGAATGAAAAGGCGAGTTCCTTTGCTCTGGCGGCTTCTGTGCGGTTGGCCAAGGACATGGCATTGAGGCATAAAGACAGCTACGTCACAGCTTATCGGGAGGGGATGCGTTTGAAGGAGGAGTTGGAGAACGCCCGAGCTGATTACTCTGAGCTCCAGGGTCATCTTGTTGGCAGTGTGAATGCTGCTTACGAGAGCCTGAAGGAGCAGGTTCGAATTATTGCGCCTGAGGCCGATCTTACTCTTTTTAGCCTGGATAATGTTGTGAGGGATGGTAAGATTGTCCCTGATGACCAAGATGATGACGATGTCGATCCTCCCCCTGTGCCTTCTGCCAAGGTGTCGGCTTCTATAGCTCCTCCCGCTGGGATTGTTCGTCCAGAGTTAGATCCTGATTGTCAAATTCTGAATAGGGACGACGGTACAGTAGATACAGTGCCTCTCCAAGCTCGCCCTCCTTCACCTCGGACTGATGCTGCCGAGCAGTCTTCTAATCTTAGCTGAATTTTCTTGGATATTTGTGTAGATAGCCCGGCTTGTGGGCTTTTAAACTCTTTATTTTGTAGTTTAAATATTTTGCTTGACTGTTGATACTCCTTCTGGTTGCTTGTTCAGCAACTTTTGATTTTGAAAAAACAACAAGTAGCTTTCAAGCTTTTGGGCCTGACCCAGAAGTTTGTTATAATATTGTATTTTATATCATGCTTGTTTGCACTTGTCTCGGCATCTTACTTGGTTTTGAGAATGCTGAAGCCTTGCTGCTTGGCCTCTTTGAATTGCTTTGTGTTTATTGCTTGTAGCTTGGATCCTTTGAGGTTGTGGATGTGTGGACCCCACTTGTATTTCGGTTTTCCGGCTCTTGTATTTATTTCTAGCAATCCATAACCGATTTCTTTACGTTGGTCTTTTTCCCGTTGTTTTTGTAGTCCTCCTTTTTGGACCTTTGTCAGGTCTCTTTCAGGGACTACTTTTATAACTTGTTGGTTGTAGGAGATCGACTTCTTTGCGTCGTCTTTTTCTAAGTTATTTTTGTAATCCTCTTTCTTGGACCTTTGTTGGGTCTCTTTCAGGGATTACTTATATAACTAGTTTGTAGGAGGTCAACTTCTTCATGTCGTCCTCTTCTAAGTTATTTTTGTAATCCTCTTTCTTGGACCTTTGTTGGGTCTCTTTCAGGGATTACTTATATAACTTGTTTGTAGGAGGTCGACTTCTTCATGTCATCCTCTTCTAAGTTATTTTTGTAATCCTCTTTCTTGGACCTTTGTTGGGTCTCTTTCAGGGATTACTTATATA
This sequence comes from Arachis ipaensis, assembly GCF_059453495.1. Taxonomy (NCBI): domain Eukaryota; kingdom Viridiplantae; phylum Streptophyta; class Magnoliopsida; order Fabales; family Fabaceae; genus Arachis; species Arachis ipaensis. The sequence goes on along the minus strand of NC_142443.1, from coordinate 120,734,145 downwards.
ACTTGTTTTTAGGAGGTCAACTTCTTCATGTCGTTCTCTTCTAAGTTATTTTTGTAATCCTCTTTCTTGGACCTTTGTCAGGTCTCTTTCAGGAATTACTTATATAACTTGTTCGTTGTAGGAGACCGACTTCTTTATGTCGATCTCTTCTAAGTTATTTTTGTAATCCTCTTTCTTGGACCTTTGTCAGGTCTCTTTCAGGGATTACTTATATAACTTGTTTGTAGGAGGTCGACTTCTTCATGTTGTCCTCTTCTAAGTTATTTTTGTAATCCTCTTTCTTGGACCTTTGTCAGGTCTCTTTCAGGGATTACTTTTATAACTTGTCCGTTGTAGGAGACCGACTTCTTTATGTCGATCTCTTCTAAGTTATTTTGTAATCCTCTTTCTTGGACCTTTGTCAGGTCTCTTTCAGGGATTACTTATATAACTTATTTTTGTAGGAGACCGACTTCGTTAGGTCGATCTCTTCTAAGTTATAGCAATTCCTCTTTTATAGGGTTGGCCAGACCTCTTTCCAGGGATTTGCTGATAACTTGGGTTGACTCGGTCCGACTTCTTAACGTCGGCCAGTCTTTAAGTTATTATTTAGCAATCCATAAGACCTCGTCAGGTTCTTTTTCCGGATCACTTTCGATAACTTCTTGCATTATTCTGTGTTCATCTTTGCCGATTTGTAGAAGGTGGTTTCTATCTTTGTTTGTTCGACCTTTAGATGAATCACGTTTTCATCTCTATTGGTCTTTATCGTGATCGTGCAGTGAATCTGTTTTTCACTTTTTGCTGATTTGTTGCTTTATAATCGGACGATGAATGCTTCAGATGAATGCGTCTTGAGAATTTGTAGAATATCTAAAAATATATTTTATTCAAAAGCAAGTGCAAATATATACATACGGGAGTTTTTCATCCCTTTTAATCAGATAATTTCTGGATCTCGACTTGGTGCCTCATTAAAAAACCTTTTCAGGAAAAAGAGTGCATCCGAGATCTTTTACCTTCTCTAGCTATAGTACCTTCTTAGGTTGCAGGCGTGCCATGATCTGGGAAGCTCTCATCCATCGAGTTCGGACAGTTTGTAGTAGCCCTTTCCAGCTACTTTTCTATGACTCGGTAGGGTCCTTTCCAGTTTGCTACTAGCTTTCCTTATCCGGGTCGAGTTGTTCCAATATCATTTCGGATTAGGATGAGATCATTCTCAGCGAAACCTCTTGGCACTACCCTTTGATTATATCTCGAAGCCATTCGTCGCTTTAGCGCTTCTTCCCTGATCTGGGCACTTTCTTGGATTTCCGAAAGTAGGTCGAGCTCTTTTCTTTGAAGTTGAGAATTGGCTTCTTCATTGTAGTGGACTACTCTAGACGACCCTTCCTCAACCTCTACTGGGATCATTGCCTCTACTCCGTATGCTAGTCGAAATGGTGATTCGTTTGTGGTGGAATGTGGCGTTGTTTGATACACCCATAGGACTTGTGGAAGTTCTTCGGCCCAAGCTCCCTTTGCAGCTTGCAGTCTCCATTTCAACCCAGTCAATATGACTTTGTTGGCAGCTTCGGCCTGTCCATTGGCTTGAGGATGTTCGACGGAGATGAACTGGTGTTTTATGTTCAGATCGGCTACTAACTTTCTGAAGCCTGCATCTGTGAATTGGGTGCCATTGTCCGTGGTAATGGAATATGAACCCCCGAACCTTGTGACAATGTTCCTATATAGGAATTTCCGGCTTCTTTGAGCAGTGGCGTTGGCTAGGGGCTCTGCCTCAATCCACTTTGTGAAATAACAAAGAAGAGGCACGATGGGAAAAATATGGCCGGCCACAGCTGGCATGTGATGTTAGCGTTGATACCCCTACTATGAGGAATTTGACTTGTCCTGATCCTTGGGGGAAAGGTCCGAGGAGATCAAGTTCCCATTTTGCAAATGGCCAAGGTGAGGTTATGCTGATGAGCTCTTCTGGCGGGGCGATGTGAAAGTTGTCATGTTTCTGGCATGGTGGGCATGTCCTTACATACTCTGTAGCTTCTTTTTGTAGAGTTGGCTAATAAAATCCCGCCCGGAGTACTTTTTTGGTGAGAGCTTGTACTCCGAGATAATTACCACAAATGCCACTGTGTACTTCCTCTAAAACTTCCCTTGTGTTGGAGGTCAGCACACATTTTAATAGTGGTATTGAAATTCCTCTTTTATATAGGGTGTTGTTTATGATAGTGAGTACTGAGCCTCTCGTTTTAACCTCTTTGCCTCCTTTTTATCTGTGGGGAGTGTTTCTGTTTTGAGGTAATTAATTATGGGGGTCATCCAATCTTGATTCTGACTTGTTATGGCTAGGACTTTTTCCTCTTCCGAGATTGACGGGTTCTGTAGCATTTCCTGGATGAGGCTTCTATTGTTGCCCCCTGGTTTGGTGCTGGCTAGTTTTGAGAGTGCGTCAGCTCGGGCATTTTGTTCGCGGGGTATGTGGCAGATCTTGTATTCCCCGAGTTGTCCGAGCTGTTCCTTGGTTTTATCCAAATACTTTTTCATGGTGGGATATTTGGCTTAGTAGCTCCCTGTTATTTGTGAGGTGACTACTTGTGAATCGCTGAAGATGTTGAGTTTTTGAGCTTCAACCTCCTTAGCCAGCTTCAAACCAGCTAGTAACGCTTCATATTCCGCCTAGTTATTTGAGGCCGGGAACCCAAATTTGAGGGAAAGCTCAACTTGGGTACCTTGGTTGCTTTCTATTATCACACCCGCGCCGCTTCCAGTCTTATTCGAGGACCCGTCTACGTAGAGATTCCATTCTGTGGGGGTTTCCAGGGTATCTGTGAATTCTGCAACGAAGTCGGCCAAGTATTGTGATTTGATGGCTGTCCGAGCTTCATAGTGGAGGTCGAACTCGGATAACTCGACTGCCCATTGTAGAATTCTGCCTGCTAGATCTGTTTTCTGTAATATCCCTTTTATGGGCTGGTCGGTTCGAACCTTGATGGTGTGAGCCTGGAAGTATGGGCGAAGCCGTCGAGATGTCAGTATGAGAGTATAGGCGAATTTTTCTATTTTTTTGGTAGTTTAGCTCGGATCCCTACAGTGATTTTCTAATGAAGTATACAGGTTGTTGCCCTTTGTCATCCTCTTGAACCAGTGCTGATGCAACTGCCCGACTTCCTACCGCAAGGTACAATACGAGTGGTTCTTCCTCTCGTGGTCGAGTTAGGATAGGTGGTCGTTCCAGGAAAATTTTGAAATCCTGGAAGGCTTGCTCGCATTCCTTTGTCCATTCAAACTTCTTTCCTTTCCTTAAAGTGGCATAGAAGGGGAGAGATCTTATCGCTGATCCTGCTAAGAATCTGGATAAGGCTGCTAATCTCCCGTTGAGTTGTTGTACCTCTTTGACACAAGTTGGACTCTTCATGTTGAGTATCGCCTGACATTTGTCTGGATTTGCTTCAATTCCTCTTTGTGTGAGCATGAAATCTAAGAATTTTCCTGCTTCTACTGCAAAGGTGCATTTTGCGGGATTGAGTCGCATGTCATGCTTCCTTATAGTGTCGAACACTTGGACCAGGTCGGACAATAGTGTCTCTTCGCTTTGTGTCTTTATTAACATGTCGTCCATGTAGACCTCCATGATTTTTCTGATATGATCTGAAAAGACTTTATTCATTAGCCTTTGATAAGTAGCTCCGGCATTCTTGAGACCGAAAGGCATCACAATGTAGCAGTAATTTGCCTTTGGTGTTAAAAACGAGATTTTTTCTTGATCTGGTGGATACATGGGGATTTGGTTGTATCCAGAGTATGCGTCCATAAATGAGAGGTATCTATATCCGGATGAAGCATCTACCAGAGCGTCGATACTTGGGAGTGGGTAAGGATCTTTTGGGCAGGCTTTGTTGAGATCGGTGTAGTCGGTGCACATTCGCCATTTCCCATTTGATTTTTTTCACCAAGACGACGTTAGCTAGCCATAGTGGGTACTTGACTTCTCTTATGAATCCTGCCTCCAGTAGTGCTTGTACCTGTTCTTCCACAACTTGGGATCGTTCTGGTCTAAGTTTTCTTCGTTTCTGCTGTACCGGCCGAGATCCTGGATAAACCGCCAACTTGTGACACATTAGCTTGGGGTCTATGCCTGGCATGTCTATAGCTTTCCATGCAAAGAGATCGACATTATCTCGTAAGAACTGCACTAGTGATTCTTTTGCATTTCCTTTCAGGATCGTGCCAATATTAATTGTTTTGTCCGGGGTGTTTCCGATCTGAACTTTCTCTACTTCACCTTCGGGTTGTGGACGGAGTTCTTCTCGTCTCTGAATTCTACCAAGCTCAATTGTATGGAACTCTTCTCCTCTGCCTCTGAGGTTTAGGCTTTCGTTATAACAGCGGCGTGCCATCTTTTGATCTGCTTTTATTGTAGCTATCCCTTCTGTAGTTGGAAATTTCATGCATAGATGTGGAGTCGAGACTATTGTGCCGAGTTGATTTAATGTTGTTCGTCCTATTAAGCCATTGTAGGCTGAACTCACGTCGACCACGATGTAGTCTATCTTGAGTGTTCTGGATTGGTTCCCTTTTCCGAAGGTTGTATGTAGTGACACGTATCCCAGTGGTTGTACTGGGGTATCGCCCAGTCTGAACAGGCTGTTCGGGTATGCTCTAAGCTCCTTTTCTTCTAAGCCGAGCTTGTCGAAGGTAGCTTTGAATAAGATGTCGGCGGAGCTCCCTTGGTCTATTAATGTGCGGTGGAGATTGGCGTTTGCCAGTATGATGGTGATGACCATGGGATCGTCGTGTCCTGAGATAACACCGGATGCGTCTTCTTTGGTGAATGTGATTGCAGGGATGTCGGGTGCTTCCTCCTTCCCTTCGACATGATATACTTCTTTTAGATATCTTTTGCGGGATGACTTGGAGATTCCTCCTCCTGCAAATCCTCCGTGTATCATGTGGACATGTCTTTCTGGCGTACGAGGTGACCGCTCAGCTCGTCCGACATCTTCATCCCTTTGTCTTTTTCTTTGCTCATCATCTCAGGTGGCCAGGTACCGATTTAGTTTTCCTTCTCTTACTAATTTTTCTATGATGTTTTTTAAATCGAAACATTCGTTGGTGGAATGTCCTCGGATCCGATGATATTCACAGTATTCGTTCCGATTTCCTCCTCCTCTTTTGCCTTTGAGTGGTCGAGCTGGGGGTATCTTTTCTGTGTTACAGACTTCTTTGTAAATATCCACCAGGAACACCTGAAGAAGGGTGTAATTATGATACTTTTTTATTTTTTCCCCCGTTTGATCTTCCTTCTTCTTGGATTCTTTATCTTTATCTCGGTAGGTGAAACCGGATTTCGAGGCTTCCCCAAGTCGGGAATTTTCTTCCATGTTGATGTACTTCTCTACCCACTCTTGCACCTCATCCAGAGATGTGGGGTATTTCTTTGATATAGATTGGCTGAAAGGTCCCTCTCGTAAGCCGTTAATGAGGCCCATGATGGCAGCCTCTGTTGGCAAGCTTTGTATATCCAGGCATATTTTGTTGAATCTTTCCATGTAGTTGCGAAGACTTTCCCGATCTCCTTGCCTAATTCCTAGTAGACTGGGGGCGTGCTTGGCCTTGTCTTTTTGGATGGAGAATCTGGCCAAGAACTTTTTGGCTAGGTCATCAAAGCTTGAGATGGACTTAGGAGGTAAGTTGTCGAACCATCTAATTGCTGTCTTCGTGAGAGTCGTTGGAAAAGCTTTGCAGCGAACAGCGTCTGAGGCATCGGTGAGGTACATTCTGCTTCTGAAGTTGCTGAGGTGATGGTTGGGATCTGTAGTGCCATCATACAAAGTCATATCCGGGAGTTTGAAGTCCTTAAGAATTTTAGTTTTCATGATTTCCCTAGTGAATGGATCTTGATCTCTGCATGAATTGTCCTCAGGGGTGGTCCGGGTGGCCTTTTCTTTGAGATCGGCTTCGAGTTGTAGGATTTTATCTTCTAAGTCTCGACGTCGCCTTACCTCTATTTGTAGATCCTTGCCAACTTCTCGTTGATGCTGGCTTTCTTTTTCAAGTTGCTTTAAACGATCTTGAAGTGCTTCTATTACTCCTGGATTTGATGAGTTTTTATCTCCGTTGGATTCCGGAGTATCTTTTGGTGTAGTACCCGCGTTTTTGTGCGGTGTTCTATCCTCTAGATCTGAATCATGGTCGTTGTCATGGTCGTCCGCCATGGTGGTGGGATGACTTCCAGGTTCCCCGGCAACGGCACCAATGTTCCGAGGGTTACCTGAAACTGGAGGTCGATCTCGGTCGAGATCTTCTGTACTGGTCGGTGCCGACGTGTCCGGCTGGTGAGTGGCAGCCGGAGCTGTCGTGTCCGACTTGTTGGCTGGCTGCACTGCTGATCCTTGGTCACCGGAGGGTGGGGGTACCTGCAAGAGACTCCGATGCTTAAGTTAGCATGGGTATTAAACAGGTTTTTAGTAGAATCAGAGTATGAGTTATACCTAGGTGCTCCAGTGTATTTATAGTAGTGTGGGCTGACCTTTCTGATAAGATAAGTTAGTTATCTTATCTTATCTTATCTTATTTTAAGTGAAGTCAGCTTATCTTTAAGGGAACCACCTTTATCTCTATAGGCTTGGGTTGCCTTTGGATTTGGGTCGTGTTCCTCTATTTGGGCCCTTTATTGGGCTTTCCTGTCGATTTGGCCGACCTCTTTGAGAAGAGGTCGGGTAGCCTGACCTGAAGAGGTCAGTCGCTTTGTCGCCAATCATCCCAGGTCGGATATCTCGACCCAGGGTATGAACAATGCCCTCTAAGTGTTTGATGAAATGCCAAGTTTAGTTATGGGGTAGATTTCCACCCCTTGGCTTGGGAATTGAGTTTATGGATTACTAGAGTCATAATGTCCAACATTTAGTGGTAATTCTTGGGAAGTTAGTTGATTCTTGTTTCTATTAAAGCTAGCGTTTTATCAACTAGTTTGGTAAGTTGGTTAGAACTTATGGATTAAGGTCAATTATGCTTGCTTGACTTACTCCTCGATGGTTGGGGTTAACTAGGCGAGATTAACTCATGATAATTATCATAGTTGTGGTTATGGCAAGGAAGGGATTCCATAACTCATCCCAAGTCAAGGTTTCATTTATGTTTTGAACTAATTTTTCATCACTTTATAGCATTACTTGTCCATATTACATACATAGTTCTTTTATTCCTTTATTGCTTTATTAATTGCAATTTTTGTCTAGTTCTTTTATCTCTTTATTTTTATTGCTTCCTTATTATTGAAAACACTCCTTTGGCTCTTCACAACTAAAATTGTGTGCACTCTTGGCATTAGTTCCTAGGAAAGACGACCCGAGGTTTCATTACTCTCAGTTAATTAGAAATTTTAAACTTTGATGTTTGGGATTTAAATTGCCAGTTTGGTCTATACTTGCAACGGAAGTTATCTTAAGTGTGAAAATCCAAATCGGTGCAAATCGCACTCGTCAATGGGACTCCCACTTGCCACAGCGTCAAAAGAGGTCGCCTCGACGTAATGCCAAATCTCGAGAACATGAGAGAAGGGGAAGAGATGAATCTCAATCCGCCTAATCTAAAAGGCGACAGACTCCGCAAAGGTGTCCGAGTCCTAAAAGCACAGGGAATCCTGGGAACATGTCATAATGGGTCAAACCCTATTTACATCCCATGTTCTCCAAGTCTGCTTACCAAAACACTTTGACAAGCCAACCGACTTGAAGTATGATGGGAAGTTGAATCCTTAGGAGCACATAGATGCTTTTGAAGCTCGGATGAATTTGGAGGTTGTACAGGAATCTATCCGATGTAATGCTTTTCCGATGACCTTGTTAGGCCCGACTATGGCATCGTTTAATACAGTCCCCTCCGGATCTATTTCCTCATTTGCTAATATCAAAACTAAGTTTTTTGGCACACTTTATCACAAGAAGGACCCAAGCTAGATGTGCCATTTAATGCCACCCATCCAGTGAATTACATGCACGTCCCCGGCCCTAGCGCTAAATGCCGGTGAAGTAGCGTTTAGTGCCACCTTGGCAGAGATGAATGGGAGCTTTCCATAGTCTAGCGCTAAACGCCGGTGATGTGGCGTTTAGGGCCAAGGTGGTAGAGAAGAATTTGAGGCTTCTCTTGCTTCCCTTCTTCATGAATTTTGTCAATTCTTCATCCAATGCTACCTGAAATCACAAAAACACCACAACAACTCAAAGTAGCATCGACTAGGGTATAATTCACAAAAATTCTCTAGAAAATCAACAAAACACCATACAAATCAACAAAAAAGGTACTAATGATGCTCATGCATCACTAGGCATCCGATTTCATTGCTTGGTATTGAGCAACAATCTAAGGAGAGCATTTGAGATTATTTAGACCGCTTCAACAAAGCCTTGTTGGAAATAAACACACGAACTCCTGAAGTCGTTTGTCTTTGTTTGATTGCAAAATTATTAGAAGGAGACTTCAGAAGACACCTAACTTCTAAGGATGTAAAATCCATGGAAGAGATCCACCAAATAGCTTTAGAATACATGTGCGATGAAGATGTTTTGAAGGTGGTTTTAATAAAAAGAAACAATCCGGCCCTGTCACCAAGCAAGGTTGGAGGGTCAGGGCAACCCTCATTTTCAAAACCTTCCATTCCTCGAGTTGGGAAGTTCCCTACTTATACTCCTTTGGTGGATCCATATCTGAAGTATATCAGCAAGTGTGTCATAGAGGCATTCTCCCAAAAGCGAGACAGATTCGTCCAAGAGCTTCATTGAATAAGTCACAGTATTATGACTATCATAAGTCTTATAGGCACAGAACCAAAGATTGTATTGATTTGAAGGATGCTTTGGAACAAGCAATCCAAGATGGAAAATTTCCCAAGTTTTTTCATTCCATCAGGCCTCCTAGATGGCAGACTGAGGATGAAGATCGGGAAGTAAGGAATCCTAGGAACACGATGACTATAGAAGTCCCGGAGGAGACTGCCCAAGTCGTAGTAAATGTGGTCGTCGATAAGAATGGATTATCAAAATCAAAATCCAAGAGTACAATAAAAAAAGATGTTAAAGTGGCAAACTCAAATGTTCTAAAGATTACTAGCATCCCATCTGTGCAATTCACAGAAGAGGATTTCCAACATACAACTTTTGATGATGACGAGTTCTTGGTTATCACTGTGAAGCTTGGAAATTGTATTGTAAAAAGAATCTTAATTGATACAGGAGCAGATTCTAACTTATTTTTTAGGAACTCTTTTGACGCCTTGGGTTTAAGGGATCAACACCTGAAGCTGCACCTTTCCGGGGTAGTGGGATTAGGAGACCACTACATCAACCTTGATAGCACAATCGATCTATTGTTTACTTTAGGGGAAGGTGCCGATGTCTGATCTATACAATGTTATCCTAGGAAGGAAGACTTTGAATGACCTCTGTGCCTTCATATCAACCAAGTTCTCTGTCATCAAGTTTTTTTAACCTCTGAGTCTCAGATAGCAACTATTCGGAAAGATCGGGTGTCAGCCCTAAAATGAAATAAGACAAGTTTGAATTTAAGAGATAAAGCCAAGGATTCCACTGGAATATTTTTAGTTGATCTGACTCCCAAATTCAAGAGAAGCTGAGGCCGGAACCAAACGAGAATCTAGAGAAGTTTCAGATTAGTGACATACCAGAAAAATACACCATGATCAATAAGGATTTATCCTACCCTTCAAAGTCGGAACTTCAGAATTTCCTAAAAGGTAACAGAGATCTATTTGCTTAGAAACCTTCTGATATACTGGGAATTTGGTGCGGGAAATTAGAATTCCCCACAACTGAACCGGCAAGTGCACCGGGTCGTCTAAGTAATACGTCAAGTGAGTGAGGGTCGAATCCCACGAGGATTGTTGGACTGAGCAAGCTATGGTTATCCTGTAGATCTTAGTCAGGCGAATAGAAAGTTGATTGTTGTTGTTGTAGACAGGTAAACAAAACAAAAACGAAGACAATAAAGAATTGATGTAGAAACAATAGTATGGAAGTAGTTAAGGCCTCGGAGATGCTTATTCTTCCGGATTAATACTTCTTATTGACTACTTTAACGAGGAGTGATTCATTCAATGGCAAGGATGTAAGTGATTAAGCCATGGGTCGTGGTCATTAATCTCCTCTATCCAAACCAAACACCAGTCGTGATAGTTTAATCTGGAAGAAGGTGAAGTTCATGTGATTCAATCTCTGATGATCCTACTCAAAACGCCACAGACAATATCAGATCTTTCGGATCGGAGAATGATGCTCTTTGATTCTAGCCTTGAATGCCACAGGGATCTCAATTACCCTGACTAATGAGATTTTATGTCACATATTCCAACTAGCCCAAGTAACTTGTTGGAACCTGTGATGTACTCTCAAGCTATAGCTCAATACTATCTGGGTCAGGACTCGTAAGAACTCATGTAGAATAAGGGGTCATACTATCGTTCCACCCCAGATTCATAAAGATGAAGAACAAAAATATACCATAGAATGGAATCAAATATATATTAAAGTAGAAAAGTAATAATATTAATCCATAGGAAAGAGCAGAGCTCCTATCCTTAACATAGGAGGTTTAGCCGCTCATAATTTACAGAAAAGATAATGAAAAAGGTTCAAGTGTGCAAAAGTCCTAAACAAGGGTGATTCTTGTTCTATATATACTAATAAATAGACCTAAGATGTGAGGAGAAAAGCATTAAAAGTGGGAGAACTCATGAAGAGATGAAGGAACCGTAAAGTTGTCAAGCCTGACCTCTTCGCACTCAATCGACCATAACTTAAGCTACAGAGGTCCAAATGAGGCGGTTCTAGTTGCGTTGGAAAGCTAACATCTGGGGCTTCGAAATTATATAAAATTTGCCATAGTTGTCTGACGTATAAGGGCGCGCACACACACTGTACACATGCGTACCAATGGAGCACGTGGTTCACTAAAGTGAAATCGTGGCCAGCAATTTGTAACTCATTTTGGGCCCAATCCAACTCATTTCTGATGCTATTTCATGCTGAATTCAAGCTTGGGCAAGGAGGAAGCAATTGTTTTGTAGTTTTGGCATCATGTAGGTTAGTTTCTAGAGAGAGAAGCTCCCTCTTCTCTCTAGAATTAGGTTAGGTTAATCTCTTCTAGATTTAGGTTCAATTATATGTTTTCATCTTGTTTCTTTTATGAATTCTTGCTTCTACTCTTTCATTCTCATGATTTGTAGTATTAATTTCCCTTTTTTCTCTCCTTTGTGATGATGAACTCATGTTGGATTTGGATCTTTTCTTTAATGCAATTTAAGCTTTGATGTTCTTTTATGGTTGATTTGAGTTGTGATCTTACCTTCCTTGCAATTGGTAGTTGATAGATTTTATTGATTCTTGCAATTTATGATGCTTACTTTTATTGCACTCTAGGTATTTGATAAAATATTTACACTAGTTTTTGAGTAGTTTTCCTTACTCTTGGCCTAGGCTAAGGGAATTGGGTGACCTTGAGTCATTGGGTCTCAATGATTTAGTGATTTGAGAACCCTTGGTGATCAATTTGATATCCATTGACACTAACCCACTACTAATCTAATTAGTAGATAGGTCGGGACTTATGGGTTGATGTGATCAAACCTATTTGACTTACTTCAAGCTTAGGAGTAGATATTACGTACTTAAAGCTTTTGGAAGTAGACCTAATAGGTTGGCTTCTCATAATTGTCAATGTATGGTTTGTTGGCAAGGATGGTGATCTCAATTTACCTATGTCTAGCCAAGAGTTCTTTCCTTCATTTTATTAGCTCTTATTATTTTACCTTCTTGTCATTTAATTTGTGCTTTTATATTTTCTTGAAAATTACAAAAATCAAACCCCCTTGATCTTCATAGCCAATAATTGAGTACTTCACTGCAATTCCTTGTGAGACGACCCGGAGTTTAAATACTTCGGTTAATTTTTATTTGGGGTTTGTACTTGTGACAAAACCGAAATTTAATTTGATGTGAGAGTTGTTTGTGGGTTTGGAGCTATGCCTACAACGAAATTCTTCTTTCTATAAGAAAAATTCCTAACCAACACAATTCTTGCTATCAGACTTCTGTAGTGCTTTGCTGATGAAGTATATAGGTTGTTGTCCACTGTCGTCCTCTCGGACTAGTGCTGAGGCTACTGCCCGATTGCCTACTGCGAGGTACAATATAAGTGGCTCTTCTTCCCGTGGCCGAGTTAGAATAGGTGGTTGTCCCAAGAACCTTTTAAAATCTTGGAAGGCCTGCTCGCACTCTGTTGTCCATTCATACCTCTTTCCCTTCCTTAGAGTGGCGTAGAAAGGGAGAGATCCTATTGCTGATCCAATTAGAAATCTGGACAAGGCTTCCAATCTTCCGTTGAGTTGTTGTACCTCTTTGACACAGGTCAGACTCTTCATGTCAAGTATAGCCCGGCATTTATCCGGGTTTGCCTCGATTCCTCTTTCTGTGAGCATAAAACCTAAGAATTTGCCAGCTTCTACTGCAAAGGTGCATTTTGCAGGGTTAAGTCGCATACCATGCTTTCTTATAGTGTTGAATACTTGGGCGAGGTCGGACAGTAACGACTCCTCACTTTGTGTCTTTACCAACATGTTGTCCACGTAGACTTCCACAACTTTCCCAATGTGGTTTGCGAAGTCTTTATTCATTAATCTTTGATAAGTGGCCCCTGCATTTTTGAGTCCAAATGGCATGACGACATAGCAGTAGTTTGCTTTTGGGGTTAAGAATGAGGTTTTTTCTTGATCAGGTGGGGTACATTGGGATTTGATTATATCCCAAATAAGCGTGCATAAATGAGAGGTATTTGTATCCGGAGGAGGCATCTACCAGAGCGTCGATATTTGGGAGTGGATAAGGATCTTTTGGGCAAGCTTTTTTGAGATCAGTGTAGTCGGTGCACATCCGCCACTTCCCATTTGATTTTTTCACCAAGGCGACGTTAGCTAGCCATAATGGGTACTTGACTTCCCTTATGAATCCTGCCTCAATTAGAGCTTGTACCTGTTCTTCCACAGCTTGGGATCGTTTTGGCCCGAGCTTTTTACGTCTCTGCTGTACTGGTCGAGATCCTGGGTATACTGCCAGCTTGTGGCACATCATCTTGGGGTCTATGCCTGGCATGTCTGTGGCCTTCCATATGAAGAGGTCGACATTATCTCTTAAGAACTATATGAGTGACTCTTTTACGTCTCCTTTTAGGATTGTGCCGATATTGGTTGTTTTATCTGTGACATCTCCGATATGGACTTTTTCTATTTCGCCTTCGGGTTGTGGACGAAGTTCTTCCCGCCCTCGAACTCCTCCGAGTTCAATGGTGTGGAATTCTTCTCCTCTGCCTCTAAGGTTTAGACTTTCGTTGTAACAGCGGCGCGCCGTCTTCTGGTCTGCTTTTATCGTAGCTATCCCTTCTGTGGTTGGGAACTTCATGCACAAATGTGGAGTCGAGACTACTGCGCCGAGCTGATTTAACGTTGTCCAACCTATTAGGGCATTGTAGGCTGAACTCACGTTGACCACGATGTAGTCTATGTTGAGTGTCCTTGACCTGTTTCCTTTTCCAAAGGTTGTGTACAGTGAGATGTATCCGAGTGGTTGGATTGGGGTGTCTCCAGCCCGAATAGGCTGTTCGGATATGCTCTGAGTTCTTTTTTCTCTAGGCTGAGTTGTCGAAGGCGGTTTTGAACAAGATGTCAGCCGAGCTTCCCTGGTCTACTAGTGTGCAGTGGAGATTAGCGTTGGCCAATATGATAGTGATATCATGGGATCGTCATGTCCTGAGATAATGCCAGCTGCGTCCTCTTTAGTAAAAGTGATAGTGGGGATGTCGGGTGCATCTTCTCCTCCCTTGACATGATATACTTCTTTAAGATGTCATTTGCGAGATGATTTGGAGATTCCTCCTCCCACAAATCCTCCATGTATCATATGGATATGTCTATCCGGGGTACGAGGTGGTCGTTCAGTTCGTCCGACATCTTCGTCCCTTCTTCTTTTTCTTGGCTCATCTGCTCTACTGGCTAAGTACCGATCTAGTTTTCCTTCTCTCACTAGTTTTTCTATGACATTTTTCAAGTCGAAGCATTCGTTGGTGGAATGTTCATAGATTCGATGGTATTCACAGTATTCAGTCCGATTTCCTCCCCCTTTCTTGCTTTTGAGTGGGCGAGGTGGGGTATCCTTTCAGTATGGCATACTTCTCGATAGACATCTACAAGAGACACCCGAAGAGGGGCTCTAATTGTGGTATTTCTTGATCTTTTCTCCATGTTGATCTTCTTTTTTCTTGGACTATTTGTCCTTATCTCGGGAGGAGTAGGAGAATTCGGATTTTGAGGTCTCTCCTAGTCGAGAGTTTTCCTCCATGTTGATGTATTTCTCTGCTCATTCTTGCACTTCGTTCAGGGATGTGGGATGTTTTTTCGATATTGAGTGACTAAAAGATCCCTCTCGTAAGCCATTGATGAGACCCATAATGGCTGCTTCTGTTGGCAGACTTTGTATGTCCAGACATACTTTGTTGAATCTTTCTATGTAGCTGCGGAGATTTTTTCGATCTCCTTGCTTGATCCCTAAGAGACTTGGGGCATGCTTAGTTTTGTCTTTCTGGATGGAAAATCTCGCTAGAAACTTCTTGGCTAAGTCGTCAAAGCTTGAGATGGACTTAGGGGGCAGATTGTCGAACCATTTAATTGCTGTCTTTGTCAAGGTAGTCGGGAAGGCTTTGCAGCGGATTGCATCTGAGGCGTTAGTGAGGTACATTCTACATTCTGCTGTGCCATCGTAAAGAGTCATGTCGGGAGGTTTGAAGTCCTTTGGGATTTTGGTCTTCATGATCTCTTTGGTGAATGGGTCTTGATCCTTACGGGAGCTATCTTTGTGGCTAGATCGAGTAGTTTTGGCCTTGAGATTCGCTTCGAGCTTTAAGAGCTTGTCCTCTAATTTGCGGTGTCTCCAAGCTTCCCTTCATAGGTCTCTCTCGGCTTTCTGTTGATACTCGACCTCTTTTTCAAGTTGTTTTAGACAATCCTGAAGTGCTTCCATGGCTCCCGTGTTTGGCGAGCTCTTATCTTTGTTAGGCTGAGAAGTATCGTCTAATGTGACCTCCGCGTTCTTATGTGGTGTTCTGATCTCCAAATTAGAATTGTGGTCGTTGTCAAGGTTATCCGCCATGATGATGGGATGACTTCCAGGTCCCCGACAACGGCGCCAATGTTCCGGGGGTTACCTGAAACTGTAAGTCGATCTCGGACGAGATCTTCTGTGTTGGCCGGCGATGATATTTCCGACTTGTGGGTGGTGGCCTGAACCGCCGTGCTCGACTTATTGGACTTGTTGATGATGCTAATCATTCATCACCGGAGGGTGGTGGTACCTGCAAGGGACTCCGATGCTTCAGTTAGCAAGGGTATTAAGCAGGTATTTAGTAGAATCAGAGTATGGGTTATACCTGGGTGCTCCAGTGTATTTATAATGGTGTGGAGTGACCTTTCTGGAGATAAGATAGTTATCTTATCTTATCTTATCTTCGAGTGAAGTCATCTTATCTTCAAGGGAACCGCCCTTATCTCCCTAGGCTTGGGCTGCCTTTGGATTTGGGTCGTGTTCCCTTGTTCGGGCCTTCTTGGGCCTCTGTAGTGATTTGGCCGAGCTCTTGGAGAAGAGGTCAGATAGTCCTGACTTGAAGAGGTCGGTTGGCTTGTCATCGATCATCCCGGGTCGGACATCTCGACCTAGGGTATGAACAGTTGGTAACAAGGTGTATAAACATTTTGATCCCATGGAGGTAGAGGGTGTGGTACTTGAAAGTTTAGTGGTTGAGGGTTGTGTATGGAGTATCCTTCATATGCTTGGGTTTGGTATTCATACAGGGGAGGGTGTGGCTCGTTTTAGCATGAGGGAGGTGATAAACCCCAATTTTGTGGTTTATATTGTGTAGAATTTGGGGGGTTTTGTCAATATTTCTCACACTTATTCACAAGAAATGCATGGTTTTGTGTTCACTTCCTAATATTGCTCCATGGTGAAAAACATGCTTGTTTTGCCTTAAAATTATCATATTTTAATCCTCTTCTATTGTCATTCGATGCCGTGATGTATTTGTTGAGTGATTTCAGGAATTATACGGTAGGAATGGCCTAGAAGAGAGAAAGAAAGCATGCACATAAGGGAGGAACATGAAGATTTGAATTTTGGGAAAAGCAGCATTGGCGCGCACGCGCACTCCACGCGCACGCGTGGATGAGGATGGCTGGAAGCGGCGCGCAAGGATGGACGCATCTGCGTGGATTAGAAGATTCCTATCGACGCGCACGCGCACTTGGCGCGCACGCGTGGATCGCAAAAGTAATCGGCGCGCACGCACGCATGGCGCGCACGCGCGGGAGGCTGCACGTGACCTCATTAAAGGAAATCGTGCCTGGCGATTTCTGAGGCTCATCAGGCCCAAATTCAAGATGTTTCTGCATGGAAAAGACCCAAGGATACTAGGGGGAAAGGGGGGGGGGGATCAATCATTTTACACTAAGACACATTTTTAGCTAATTTTTGGTTCTTTGTTCTTCTAGAGAGAGAAACCCTTGTTCCTCTCTAGATCTAGTTTTAAATTGATCTTCCTTTGTTGAATTGTGAATTGGATCTTGTTAATTACTAGTTTTAATTGTTTAAATTGAACTCCTTAGTATAATCTTACTTAGATCTTGTGTTAGTTTTATGAATTCTTGTCAATTGTCATTTTATACCCATTTCATGAATGTTGTGAATCTTGACTTGTTGATGTTACATTGATGATTTCCATGATTAATTGTGTTGTTTGGATGATTGTATGTTGATAATTATTAGTGGGTACTTGTTGATTTTCAATTTAATTGCTATTTGGAATATGTCTTTTGTCAATGCTTACCAAGTGTTTGATGAAATGTTTACCTTGATTATGGAGTAGTTCTTTTCACTCTTGGCCTAGGCTAAGGGAATTGGGTAAACTTGAGTCACTGGGTCTAATAGATTTGATGATTTGGGAGCCCTTAGTGGTCAATTTGATATCCATTGATGCTAACCTTCTATTAAGTCAATTAGTAGTGAGGTTAGAACTTATGGGTTGATGTTGACTAAACCATTTGACGTACTTCAAGTATAGAAGTAGACTTAATGAGTTTGGTTCCTCATAATTGTCATGATATGGTTATTAGACAAGGATGGTGATCCTAATTCCCATGCCTAGCCAAGAGTTGCTTTTATCATTCCTATTTGAAAACCAAAATTCTTAATTACTTGTCTTAGTTATAGTTACGTGTTTAGTTAGAATAGAATCATATTGAATGTTACTTGTTAGTTTGGAATTACTCATGTCTTGCTTAGTTATTTGAATTAGTTTCTTGCATTGTAAGATTGCTTGCTTGTTAAGATTCCCCTTTACATTCATGCTCATGACTCACAACCCCGGATTTCTAACCAATGTTGAAGCACATGTTTGCCCATTCCTTGTGAGACGACCCGAGGTTTGAATACTTCGGTTATTTCTATTGGGGTTAAACTTGTGACAACCAAATCCTTCTTCTAAATTTGATACCCGAGGCTTGTCGTTGGTAGAGCTATACTTGCAACGCAATTTCATTGAGAAAAATCTTTACCGGTACACATCCTCGGGGTACCATCAAATTTTTGGCGCCGTTGCCGGGGAATGGTTGCAACATATGCCTCGATATTGGTTATGTGAATATGTGAATATTGTAGATAGTTTAATTGCTTTCAATACTTAGCTATAGTTTAGATTTCTTTTACATTTGTGCTATGACTCTCAAGTTTGATGACTCGGTCTCAACCGAATTCTAGCTTAGCCGATTTTGATCCCGAGATTGAAAGAACTTTGTTACATACTCGGCAAGCTAGACAGCGATTGGATTATACGGCTAGTACTTCGGCCTCTCTTGAGGAACATACCGAATCACTAGGCAGTACCGAGAGTGACTTGGAGTCCGCTACTTCCTATTCTTCTGTTGGCACTAATAATACATCTTTACATCCTACAGGTGAGCCACACATGGCGGAGCCACGACGGATCACTTTGCATGAGCAAGGAGCTCTTGATATCATACTTCAACCGTTGCAAGCAAGGTATTCTAACCTTGATCCAAACTTTGAATTGAAGAGTAGCTTCATACATCTACTTCCTAAATATCATGGGTTGCCGGGTCAAGACCCCATCCGACATTTAAGAGATTTTCAAGTTGCTTGTTCTACAGCTCGAAGGCATGGAGCCGATGAGGTGGCTATCATGGTTTTTGCCTTCCCTTTCTCTCTTGAAGGGCAAGCAAAGACATGGTTTTATTCGCTACCGGATGAGATTGTTACTAATTGGGATTTCTTGAGAAGAGAGTTTCTAATAAATTCTTCCCACCGGAAAAGACCGACTACATCCAGAAGGAGATTTCGGGCATAATGCAAAGATACCAAGAGAGTTTGTATGAGTATTGGTCTCGGTTCAAGCGGCTATTGGAATCTTGTCCACACCATGCAATGAACACTCACTTGCTCATTAGCTACTTCACCGGAGGTCTTTGTGTGGAAGATAGAAGATTGCTCACCGCCTCTAGTGGTGGTTCCCTTTCGAAAAACAAGACGGAGGGAGAAGCTTGGAATTTGATAAAGGATGTTGCCGAAGCTACACAACATACAAGGGTGAGAAGTAATCCTCTCAAGGGTGTGGTAGAACCATCCC
This sequence comes from Arachis ipaensis, assembly GCF_059453495.1. Lineage (NCBI taxonomy): Eukaryota > Viridiplantae > Streptophyta > Magnoliopsida > Fabales > Fabaceae > Arachis > Arachis ipaensis. The sequence goes on along the minus strand of NC_142443.1, from coordinate 120,715,413 downwards.
CTTCCGAATCAAGTCTAACCAAGGCTCTTGGGGATATGACCACCATCCTTACACAAATACAAAAGGAACAAAAGGAATACTACTCTATCCAAGCCATCCAAGCCCCACCTCTGGTTGCTCAACTTAAAGGCCCTCCTAGGATTTGTAGTTTGTGCTCTAGCACCACACATTACACCGATCAATGCCATCAAATTCAAGAGGAACATGCTCTTGTAGTAGCCAATGTGAATTACAACAACCGTCCACCTTATCTTTCTCAAGGCCAAAACAATTACCATCAAGGTGGTAATCAACATCAAGGGTGGAGAGATAATGCACAAGGAAGCAATCAAAATCAAAGATGGAATAATTCTTCTTCTTACCACAACAACAACCAATCTTCATCCCAATACCACCATAACAACACCAACTACCAAGCCAACCAAAATCACTCCAACCAAAACCAAAACAACAAACTCCAAGTACCAAGCACCACACCATAGACAACAATCCAACCAAACTCCTCCATCTTCCAACAATCAAGTTGATGAGCTTAGAGCCGCCATGGAGAAGCGAGATGAGAGTAACAAGGCTCAATTCGATGCCTTGGGCACTCAATTGGCTAACCTCACCAACATGCTTTCAAAGATGACCATGCCAAACCAACCATCAACTCCCAACAACAACACCAACCAACCCTCAAGCTCTTCTAACCTTCCATCCCAACCCAACCAAACCCAAAGGGCGGTCTCAACGCCATCACTCTACGGTCGGGGGACTACATTGGAGGAGATACCTCCAAGGGTCATGGGAGACATTCATGAGGAAGAAGTGGTTGTTGAAGCTCCACATGAAGAAGAGGTGGTAGACAAAAGGCATGAGGAAGAAGGAGTAAATCTCAAGGAACCCGAGAGGAAAGCTATAGTGGATGAGTCCATTCCTATTCCATTTCCTTCCATGGTGAAGAAGGCAAAGAAAACACCGGAATTTGATTTGAACATGCTTCAAGTGTTCAAGAAGGTTGAGGTAACCATACCCCTTCTTGATACTATTCAACAAATTCCAAAGTACGCAAAATTTTTGAAAGACTTGTGTACACACAAAGATAGGATAGGAGAATTGGAAACATTATCCTTGGGTAGTTCAATTTCTTCCTTGATGGAACCTATTCCAAAGAAATGTGGTGACCCTGGACCTTGTTTAGTGTCTTGTTGTATTGGTGGACGCACTTTTCATGATTGTATGTGTGACTTGGGAGCTTGTGTAAGCATCATGCCACTTTCTATCTATGTGCGGTTGAATTTAGCTCTATTAAAGAAGTCGGCGGCGAGGTTTGCCTTAGCCGATAAAAGTGTGATCACGGTGATGGGAATAGCGGAAGATGTACTTGTGGCGATCAAGGATTTGGTTTTTCTGGTTGACTTTTACATCCTTGAAATGCCTCCAACAGAAAATAGAAGCTCATCCTCCGTTCTACTTGGTAGACCCTTCCTCAAAACCTCTAAATTCAAGTTAGATGCCTTCATCGGCACATATTCCTTTGAGGTTGGAGACAAGACTATCAAGTTCAATTTAGAAGAAGCCATGAAACATCCTCCCGAAGAACATTCTGTGATCCGATGTGATGTAATTGATGAAGTGGTAGCGGAAGTGCAAGAAGAAGACCACAACAATTTATGCTACCCTATTATTGAGGAGACGGATGACCAAGAGGATGAACATGAGAAAGTTGTCAAGAATGAACACCATGAGCTTGATGAAAAGGGACCTCAGCTTGAGGCAAAGAGTGAACTGAAGCCCCTTCCATCTCATTTGAAGTATGCTTTCTTAGAGGACAACCAAAGGTTTCCGGTCATTATTGCTAGTGAGCTTTCAAGTGAAGAAGAAGAAAAGCTCCTAAATGTTATAAGAAAGTACAAGAAAGCAATAGGATGGAGCCTAGTGGATATTGTGGGAATTGACCCCCGCAAGTGCATGCATAGGATATTTCTCCAAGATGGAGCTAGGCCGGTTAGGCAACCGCAAAGGAGGCTCAACCCAACCATCCTCGATGTAGTGAAGAAAGAGGTCACCAGATTACTGGATGCGGGTATCATATACCCAATATCCGACAGTGAGTGGGTGAGCCCAGTCCAAGTTGTCCCCAAGAAGTCGGGCATCACAACAGTCAAGAAGGACGACGGTGAAATGGTCACTAAAAGAGTACAAAATGCATGGCGAGTGTGTATTGATTACAGAAGATTGAACGCCGCTACACGGAAGGACCATTACCCCTTTCCCTTCATCGATCAGATGTTAGACCGTTTGGCAGGTAAATCTCACTACTGCTTTCTTGATGGATTTACTAGCTACTTCCAGATTCATATTGCTCCCGACGATCAGGAGAAAACCACGTTTACTTGTCTGTTTGGCACCTTTGCCTATAAAAGGATGCCATTTGGACTATGTAATGCACCCGCTACTTTTCAGCGGTGCATGACGAGTGTCTTCTTCGATCTAATGGAGAATTATCTGGAAGTATTTATGGATGACTTCAGCGTTTATGGTACTTCATTTGCTTATTGCCTAGAGAACTTGGCCAAGGTCTTAGCTAGATGTGTTGACACTAACCTTGTCTTAAATTTTGAAAAATGTCACTTCATGGTACGACAAGGCATAGTGTTAGGACATGTAGTATCTCATGAAGGCATTTTTTGTAGACCCGACCAAGGTCGATGTTATCACCACTTTACCTCACCCCTCATCTGTGAGGGAGGTCCGCTCGTTTTTGGGACATGCAGGATTCTATAGGTGCTTTATCAAGGATTTCAGCAAGATTGCTTTGCCATTGTCGCGCCTACTCCAAAAAGATGTGGATTTTGAGTTTGATAGTGAATGTGTGAAAGCTTTTGAAGAGCTAAGGAGAGTTCTTACCACAGCACCGATTGTGCGAGGCCCCAACTGGACGTTGCCATTTGAGATAATGTGCGATGCGTCAAACCATGCTGTAGGTGCCGCGCTTGCACAGCGCGATGGTAAACTCCCTTATGTCATTGCTTACTCTTCTAAAACACTGGATGCAGCACAATCCAACTATACCACTACTGAAAAAGAACTCTTAGCTATTGTTCATGCTTTAGATAAATTTAGATCTTATTTGCTAGGATCAAAGATAGTGGTATACACGGATCATGTAGCTTTAAAGTACTTACTAACAAAGAATGAGTCAAAGCCAAGACTCATACGTTGGATCTTGCTTTTGCAAGAATTCGACTTTGAGATTAGGGACCGGAGTGGATCTCAAAACCTGGTTGCGGATCATTTAAGCCGCATTGAGAATTTAAAATTTGATCCATTTCCGATCAATGACTCATTCCCATTGGATAGTTTGCATGCTGTGTCGGATAGCTTTCCTTGGTTTGCCCTAATGGCAAACTACTTGGTTGCAAAAATCTTCCCTCCCAACTTTTCGAAAAACCAAAGGGACAAGTTGAGGAGTGATTCCAAATACTATATTTGGGATGACCCTCACTTGTAGAAGAGAGGCGTGGACCAAGTAATTCGAAGATGTGTCCCAGAGTCTGAAATCCAACTAATTCTTGAAGCTTGCCATTCGTCCGAATGTGGCGGCCACTTTGGCCCACAAAGGACCACTAAAAAGGTGTTGGATTATGGATTCTGGTGGCCAACCTTATTCAAGGATGCTAACCGGTTATGTATGTCTTGCCATCAGTGTCAGAGATCAGGAAACACATCCCAAAGGGATGAAATGCCTCAGCAACCTATGTTGTTCTGTGAGATATTTGATGTACGGGGCATTGACATTATGGGACCATTTCCCAACTCTAGTGGGAATTTGTATATTCTGTTAGTGGTTGACTACGTGTCAAAGTGGGTAGAGGCTATACCTACCCGCCTTGACGACGCCAATAATGTTATTTCTTTTATTAGGAATAACATTGTGTGCCGTTATGGGTCGCCACGAGCAATCGTGAGCGACCAAGGATCCCACTTTTGTAACAGGAAGGTAGAAGCATTGCTCAAGCACTATGGAGTGTCGCATAAGGTTGCTACTACTTATCATCCACAAACAAATGGATAAGCGGAAGTGTCCAACCGGGAAATTAAGAGGATTTTGGAGAAAGTGGTCAATCCGCAAAGAAAGGATTGGAGCCTCCGGTTAGGAGATGCACTATGGGCATATAGAACGGCCTACAAGACTCCGATAGGGATGAGTCCCTTCTGGATTGTCTATGGTAAGGCATGCCACCTTCCGGTGGCACTACATCTCCCCTATTTCCTTCTCATCTCCACAAAAGAAAAATTCAACTTTGTTCTTTTACACTTCTCAAGGTTCCACTTCTTCCATTTCTTTTCTTTCATTTTCTTTGCAATATTTCCTCTAGTTAGACTTTTTTTGTTGCTTTACTTAGTTTCTCTTTCAGCTACATGATTATATTACTTACCTTTTGCTTACTTTTATTTTTTTTTTTTTAATTTTCCATGGATGTTGAATTTGAGTTTAATTTGCTTTACTAGATCTTTTGTCATTTCTTCCTTATCTTTGCCAATATGTGATGTTTATATGATGATTGTTATTTCAATTTGGCCTTTAATTTGATTGAGTATCTCATAATTGCTCATTTCTTGACAATTGCACGCCAAGTGTTCGAGGAAATGCATCAATGCCATTTTGGTTTCTTTTAATAATGTACTTTGAATTTGAATGCTTCCCCTCATTCACTTGTTGTCTTCTATATGCATTGAGTCCACTTTGCTTGTTGATTAGATACTCATTGAACATGACTTGCTCTTTGTTATGGATGCTTGAGACTATACTTCTCATGCCACTTTGCATGCTTCACTTCCTCTTGCATCCCATGCCAAGTGTTGTGACCCATGTCTTTATGATTAGATTATTGCAATGTTTCTTTTGGGCACTACCTTTCACTTGCAAGTTTTGGTTAAGATGATTCTTTGGGTTTAATGTTTTCTTCTTTCCCTTCCCTTCCTAGGATGGCCACCACGAAAGGCAAGGAGAAAGCTCCAAGGAAATCGGCCGCAAAGAGGGCACCCCAAAGATTAACTTCTAAGGCGCACTCTTCATTAGGAGCCAAATCCCTATCCAAGAAGGCTAAGATACCCGCTCCTATTGATGAGAAAGAAAAGAGCAAACTAGCAAAAGATTCTTCAAGGTTCCCCAACCGCTTCTGTGAACTTATGTTCCCTTCCATGGTTGTCAGGAACTATCATCCTGAGCATCTACTTGCTTCGCCAGACAAGGTTGCTCCTTATATTCTACCCCGCATTGAACAGCGAGGATGGGAGTTTCTTTTGAGAAAGCCAAGGGAAATCAACCTCTCTTGGGTGGAAGAATTCTACACTAACTACCATCTTTCCTCTCTTCAATCGGTGTACATTCGCCGGAAGCAAGTCTCAGTTTCAGAAGAGACTATTTAGCAAGTGCTTAATGTCTTACCGGTACCAAGTGACATGGATGGCATCCAAGAAGTCTTACGTCAGCGAGAGAAGTTTGGATTTGATTGGAACTCGATCCTCCGAGTCATTGCTGAGCCAGAGGCATTTTGGATCCATGGTCGACTACGGATGAGGCCCAAGAGCATTGACGTTCGCTTCCTCATTGTAGAAGCTAGAGCTTGGGCCCAAATCCTATCTCACTATGTGCTACCTAGCACCCACAAGTCGTCCTTTACGGCGGACCTCGCCTTGCTTGTTTGGTGTGTTCTCACAGAGAGGCCGGTGAACATTCCGTTTCTTGTCAAGTAAGCGATAAGTCAAGTTCACGCCCGGGGTAATTTGCCATTTTCAGCATTGGTATCTGTTCTGAGGGTTACCTGAAACTGGAGGTCGATCTCGGATGAGATCTTCTGTACTGGTCGGAGATAATGTGTCCGGCTGGCTGATGACGGCCGGAGCTGTTGGGTCCGACTTGTTGGACTTACTGCCTTGCTGATCCTTGGCCACCAAAGGGTGGGGGTACCTGCAAGAGACTCCGATGCCTAAGTTAGCACGGGTATTAAGCAGGTTTTTTATGTAGAATCAGAGTATGAGTTATACCTGGGTGCTCCAGCATATTTATAGTAGCGTGGGCTGATCTTTGTGATAAGATAAGTTAGTTATCTTATCTTATCTTATCTTATCTTGAGTGAAGTCAGCTTATCTTCAAGGGAACCGCCTTTATCTCTATAGGCTGGGGTTGCCTTTGGATTCTGGGTCGTGTTCCTCTATTTGGGCCCTTTTATTGGGCTTTGCTGTCGTTTTGGCCGAATTCTTCATAAAGAAGTCGGTCCGCTTGACCTGAACAAGTCGATCGCTTCGCTACTGAACATCCCGGTTCGGATAGCTCGACCCTGGGTATGAACAGTGCCCCTGCTTGAGCTTGGTCTTCCGTTTGAGGTCGAGTTCTTTGACTTCGGTCCTTCTTTAGTGAAGCCGAACTCAAGCATTTTGTCGATTCCTTTGCAGAAGCTTTTTTGAATGTAGAACGTTTTCCTTCTAAAAGCGCGCCCTTTTGTATTAGCGCTTTGTCCTGGGGAACGTGCGAGGGTTTAATACCCTAATTAATTAGTATTAATTGCTCCGTTTCTCCTTTGGCTCTTTATTTTGATTTTTGAAAGCTCAGAGACGATTTCTCTTCTTTGCTCTTTCGTAACTTCTTCACCATTTTCCTCCGTTTTTCTCGTTCTCTGTTTTTCGCCCTCGTTTCCTCTTTTCCTTCATGGCGGCGTCGCTTGACGATTCTCGGGACAACTTGCCTCTCCTTCTTTCCTTTGAAGCTTTTCTCTTCTCCAGGTGAGTTCCATTTGCATTTTCTTTCTTTTTTGCTGCTTTTGGCTTTTCGTGATTAAATTGCGATTTTGCTTTGAGGGAAGTTTGGATCTTTCTGCTTCTACTGTGCCTGGTTATAGTCGTAATGCGTGCTCTGAATCTTTTTCGCCTTTCCTATTGCTTTAATGTGCTTAGGGCTTCTGCATGTTATTTCTCGTTTGTGCTTTTGATGATAATGTATCTGATTCTGGAAAAGGGGCTGGTGTCTTTGATGATTTCTTGTTTGGTATGCTCGGTGTTGGTGCTTGCTTTTTGCTTGATTTCGAAAAAAGTTTGCGCCTTTCCGCTTGGTTATTTTTACTAAACTGTAGAAATAGTGCTTTCTTCTGATAAACTGTATGAAGGTGATCTTTTTTTTGCATTTTCGCTTTCTTTTGTTTTCTTTCTGAGAGATGTCGGGGTGCGAGCTGTAGATTTTTCTTGGAAACTTTGCCTGATTATTGCCTCCAAAGGATGCCCCAAGATTTTGGTTTGAGTCTTGGGGTTTTCCTTTTCTGTGTGATCTCCTGCATCGTTTTGAGTTGTTTTCTCCCTTGTCCGAGATGTTTTTAGTAATCCCCTCTTCTTTTCTTACTTGTAGGATTTAGTTGGCCTCATGTCTTCTCGCAATAACATTGTAGAGATGTCTTCCAGAGTTCCCGAGGGGATGTCCGATTGGCTGGACTCCCTTGTTTTGTTGTGTGTTTCTATTGTGGATGCTGAATTTTGCACATAGCTGAGGAAGCGCCATAGGATTTGTGCTAACAGTTCCTGCGAGGGTGATTATGAGCTTGTTGCTCCTGACTCTGATGAGAGAGTTTGTTTTCCGACTTCCGTCGGGGGGGAGCGTCCCTCTTTCTATGCTTATGAATACTTTTTTAGCCAATTGAACGTTACTTTCCCTTTTACTGCCTTTGAAACTGACTTGTTGTGGTCCTACAATATTGCCCCATCCCAGCTGCATCCAAACTCCTGGGGTTTTATCAAGATATTTCAACTTCTTTGTCAGGAGTTGGATATAACACCTTCTGAAACTATTTTCCTTTATCTTTTTATCTCGGCCAAACCTGGGGGTTCCTCCAAAAAGAAAGCTTCCTGGGTTTCTTTCAGGTCGGCCCAGGGGCATAAAGTTTTTGCCATGTATGATGAGTCGTTTAAAGATTTTAAGAACTATTTCTTTCGAGTCCGTGCCATTGAGGGGGTTCGCCCCTTTTTTCTTGATGAAAATGATGAACCTGCTTTTCCTCTGGAGTGGCAAAAGAATGTAAGAGTGCCACGTTACACGTGGGAAATGCTTAGTGAGGTTGAGCGGGCCTTTGTGGTCGTTCTTGAAGATTTGTGGGGGAAGCCACCCCACCTGGACACGAAGAGATTTTTGAATGATCCATTTTTGGTTCGGGCTGCTTTGGGTACTGCCTGATTTGTTTTTATACTTGCTCTCGGGCTTTGTTTTTCCTGTGTTGTAACTTGTTCTTTGTTTTTGTGTTTTTCAGAGATGTCGAAGAATAATGATTCCATGAGAGCCTATAAGAAGGCGAAGAAGGCGACCGCAGCACTAAACCTCTCGGCCAAAGCGGCCGGAGAGGGGTCTTCTCAGCCTCTGGTTAAACCTCCTATACCGAGTTCTCCCGGGCCGAGGAGAGCAATTCCTACTCCTCGGGTCCGTCAGGTCGATCTTCCACAATCTTCCGTTGCTGCTTCCGGTCCCCCTCCTAGTAAGAAGCAAAGAACAACTGAACCTTTCAACCTTGATACTCCTGACTTTGATGCAGTTGAGTTTGTAGATCAACAAATCGGCCCTTATGGTGTTCTTCCTATGGATGACGTGTCGATTCTTCATCATTTTGATTATATCACCCGGAGTGGTATCAAGTTGGCACACATGGGGGCGGCCCTATATCGGACTGCTCAAAGTCTTCCTCTCCATGCCACTAAAGCTTTTATGGAGGAGGCCAAACAGGAGTTTGATCGGATGAAGGATTTAAAGGGGGAGCTTGAAGTAAGGGTGGCCAGGTTGGAGAAAGATTTGGAAAATGAAAAGGCTATTTCTACTTCCTTGGCTGGCTCTCTGAAACTGGCCGAGGACACGGCTATGCGGCATAAGGACAGTTATTTGACGTCTTACCGGGAGGTGTTGTGTCTGAGAGAAGAGTTAGAGAATGCCCGGGCTGATTATTCCGAACTCCAAAGTCATCTTGTTGGCAGTGTAACTGCTGCCTATGAGAACCTGAGGGAACAAGTTCGGGTTATTGCTCCCGAGGCCGACCTGACCCTCTTTAGCTTGGAGAACGTTGTCAGGGATGGCAAGGTTGTCCCTGATGACGAGGATGAGGATGATGTTGATCCTCCTCCTGTAGCCTCTACCAAGGTGTCGCCTTCTGCTGTCCCTGCCGAGGTTGGTCCTCCCGCTTCCGACCCTGACTGCCAGATCTTGAACCGGGATGACGGTACTGTAGATGTCGTTCCTCTCCAGACTCGGCCTCCGTCTCCTCAGCCTGATGCTGCTAAAAAATCTTCTGACCCTTAGTTTTAATCTTTATTCTGGATATGTAGTTGGCCCGACTTGTGGGCTTTTTTAAACTCTTTATGTTTTGTTGATTGCTGACACTTTCTCGTTGCTTGCCCAGCAACTTTTGTTTTTTATGAAAAACAAATGGTAGCATGCTTTAGCTTTTTTGAGATAGATTTTGGTGGCCTCTGAGGCTTTTATAACCTTGTGGATGATATCGCGCTTTTGTGCTTGACTTGGTATCTCTTTTGGATTGCTTTGTACTTTGTATCTTGAATCCTTCGAGGTTGTGACTAGGTAGGTCTAACTTGATTTTTGGTTTGTTCCCGCTCCGGCTTGTATTTCCGATAATTTATAACCGATTTCTTCAAGTTAGTCCTCCGAGTTGTTTTCGCAGTCCTTTTCTGAGTTATTTTTGTAATCCCTTTCCTGGATCTTTGTTAGGTCTTTTTCAGGGATTGCTTCGATAACTTTCCAATTGTAGGAGTCCGACTTGGTCATATCGGTCTCCTTTAAGTTATTTTTGTAATCCTCTTTCTTGGATCTTTGTCAGATCTCTTTCAGGGACTACTTTGATAACTTTTAAGTAGTAGGAGTCTGACTTGGTTATATCGGTCTCCTTTAAGTTATTTGTAGTCCTCTTTCTTGGATCTTTGTCAGATCTCTTTCAAGGACTACTTTGATAACTTTTAAGTAGTAGGAGTCCGACTTGGTTATATCGGTCTCCTTTAAGTTATTTGTAGTCCTCTTTCTTGGATCTTTGTCAGATCTCTTTCAGGGACTACTTTGATAACTTTTAAGTAGTAGGAGTCTGACTTGGTTATATCGGTCTCCTTTAAGTTATTTGTAGTCCTCTTTCTTGGATCTTTGTCAGATCTCTTTCAGGGACTACTTTGATAACTTTTAAGTAGTAGGAGTCCGACTTGGTTATATCGGTCTCCTTTAAGTTATTTGTAGTCCTCTTTCTTGGATCTTTGTCAGATCTCTTTCAGGGACTACTTTGATAACTTTTAATTTTGGGCTGACTTTGTCGTGTCGAGCCCTTCTAAGTTAAAGTAATCCTCTTTAATAGGGTTGGCCAGACCTCTTTCCAGGGTTTACTTATAACTTGTGTTGACTTGGTCTGACTTCTCAACGTCGGCCAGTCTTTAAGTTATTATTTTAGCAATCCGTAAGACCTCGTCAGGTCCTTTTTTGGATCACATTCGATAACTTCTTACATTATTCTGTGTTCATCTTTGCCGATTTGTAGAAAGTGGTTGTCATCTCTAGATCGCCCTTTGGGTGAATCGCGTTTTCACCTTTATCGGACGGTTGTCTTTATCGTGATCGTGCAGTGAAATTGTTTTTCACTTTCTGCCGATCTGTTGCTTTATAATCGAACGATGAATACTTCAGATTAATGCATCTTGAAATCTTTGTAGAATATCTAAAATATATTTTATTTAAAGGAAAAGTGCAAATATATACATATGGGATTGTCTGAGTCTCAACTTGGTGCCTCATTAAAAAACCTTTTCAGGAAAAAGAGTGCATCCAATGATGAGATCTTTTATCTTTTCTAACTGTAGTACCTTCTGAGGTTGCAGGCGTGCCATGACCTGGGAAGCTCTCGTCCATCGAGTTCAGACAGTCTGTAGTAGCCCTTTCCAAGTACTTCTACAATTCGGTAGGGTCCTTTCCAGTTTGCTGCCAGCTTTCCCTCTCCTGGTTGAGTTGTTCCGATATCATTTTGGATTAGGATGAGATCATTTTCTGTGAAATTTATCGGTACTACCCTTTGATTATACCTGGAAGCCATTCGGCGTTTTAGAGCTTCTTCCCTGATCCGAGCTCTTTCTTGGATTTCGGGTAACAGGTCGAGCTCTTCTCTCTGAAGTTGGAAGTTTGCTTCCTCATTGTAGTGAACTACTCTGGGCAACCCTTCCTCAATCTCTATTGGAATCATCGCCTCTGTTCCGTATGCTAATCGGAAGGGGGATTCCTTCGTGGTGGAATGTGGCGTTGTTCGATATGCCCACAGGACCTGTGGGAGCTCTTCTGCCCAGGCTCCCTTTGCATTTTGTAATCTCCATTTTAGCCCAACCAATATGACTTTGTTAGCCGCCTCGGCCTGTCCATTGGCTTGTGGATGCTCAACTGAGGTGTACTGGTGCTTTATATTCAAGTCGGCTACTAGTTTTTTGAAACCTGCATCCGTGAATTGAGTGCCATTGTCTGTAGTTATCGAATATGGAATCCCGAATCTCGTGACAATGTTTCTATATAAGAATTTTCGACTCCTTTGAGCGGTGGCATTGGCTAGGGGCTCTACCTCAATCCACTTTGTAAAGTAATCTACTCCCACTATGAGAAATTTAACTTGTCCTGATCCCGGTGGGAAGGGGCCGAGAAGATCGAGTCCCCATTTTACAAATGGCCAAGGTGAAGTCACGCTGATGAGCTCTTCTAGCGGGGCGATGTGAAAATTGGCATGTTTTTGACATGGTGGACATGTCTTTACAAATTCTGTGGCTTCTTTCTGTAGAGTTGGCTAATAAAATCCTGCCCGGAGTACTTTTTTGGCGAGAGCTCGTGCTCCGAGATGATTGCCGCAAATGCCGCTATGTATTTCTTCTAGCACTTCCTTTGTATTGGAGGTCGGCACGCATTTTAGTAAAGGTATTGAGATTCCTCTTTTGTACAGGATGTTGTTTATGATGGTGTAGTATTGTGCCTCCCTTTTTAACTTTTTTGCCTCCTTTTCTTCTGCGGGGAGTGTTCCTTCTTTGAGGTAGTTGACTATGGGGGTCATCCATTCTTGGTCCTGATTTGTTATGGCCAGGACTTGTTCTTCTTCCGAGATTGACGGGTTTTGCAATATTTCCTGGATGAGGCTTCTATTGTTGCCCCCTGGTTTGGTGCTGGCTAGTTTTGAGAGTGCATCAGCTCGGGCATTTCGTTCGCGGGGTATGTGGCAGATCTTATATTCCCCGACTTGTCCGAGTAGTTCCTTGGTTTTGTCTAAATATTTTTCATGGTGGGGTCTTTGGCTTGGTAGCTCCCTGTTATTTGTGATGTGATCACTTGTGAATCGCTGTAAATGTTGAGTTTTTGAGCTCCGACCTCTTTAGCCAGCTTCAAACCAACTAATAGTGCTTCATATTCCGCTTGGTTATTGGAGGCCGGGAACCCGAACTTGAGGGAAAGCTCAACTTGGGTTCCTTGGTTTCTTTCTATTATCACGCCTGCGCCGCTTCCAGTTTTATTTGAGGAACCGTCCACGTAGAGATTCCACTCTGCGGGAGTTTCCGGGGTATCTGTGAATTCTGCGATGAAGTCGGCCAAATACTGTGATTTGATGGCCGTCCGAGCTTCATATTGGAGGTCGAACTCCGATAACTCGACTGCCCATTGTAGAATTCTGCCTGCTAAATCTGTTTTTTGCAGTATTCCTTTTATGGGCTGGTTCGTTCTAACCTTAATGGTATGAGCCTGAAAGTACGGGCGGAGTCGTCAAGATGTTAGGATGAGAGTATAGGCAAATTTTTCTATTTTCTGGTAGTTCAGCTCGGATCCCTATAGTGCTTTGCTAATGAAGTAGACGGGTTGTTGCCCATTTTCGTCTTCTCTGACTAGTGCTGAGGCTATCGCCCGGCTTCCTACTGCGAGATATAATATAAGTGGTTCTCCTTCTTGTGGTCGAGATAGGATAGGTGGCCGTCCTAAGAACTCCTTGAAGTCTTGGAAAGCTTGTTCACATTCTGTCGTCCATTCGAACTGTTTTCCCTTTCTTAAAGTAGCATAGAAGGGGAGAGATCTTATCGCAGCTCCTGCTAAAAATCGGGATAGGGCGGCCAATCTCCCGTTGAGTTGCTGTACCTCTTTGACACAGGTTGGGCTCTTCATGTCGAGTATAGCTTGACATTTGTCTGGATTTGCTTTGATTCCCCTTTGCGTGAGCATGAAACCCAAGAATTTGCCTGCTTCAACTGCGAAGGTGCATTTTGCGGGGTTGAGTCGCATGTCATACTTCCTTATAGTGTCGAATACTTGGGACAGGTCGGACAATAATGTATTTTCGTTCTGTGTTTTTACCAACATGTCGTTCACATAGACTTCCATGATTTTCCCGATGTGATCTGAGAAGACTTTATTCATTAGCCTTTGATAAGTAGCTCCCGCGTTCTTGAGACCGAAAGGCATCACAATGTAGCAGTAGTTCGCCTTTGGTGTTAAGAACGACATTTTTTTCTTGATCTTGTGGATACATGGGGATTTGGTTGTATCCCGAATAGGCGTCCATAAACGAGAGGTATCTATATCCAAAGGAAGCATCTACCAGAGCGTAAACACTTGGGAGTGGATATGGATCTTTTGGGCAGGCTTTGTTGAGATCGGTGTAATCGGTACACATGCACCACTTCCCATTTGACTTTTTCACCAAAACGACGTTGGCTAGCCATAGCGGATACTTGACTTCTCTTATGAATCCTGCCTCCAATAACGCTTGTACTTGTTCTTCCACAGCTCGGGATCGTTCTGGTCCAAGTTTTCTTCGTTTCTGTTGCACTGGCCGAGATCCTGGATAGACCGCTAACTTGTGGCACATTAACTTAGGATCTATTCCTGGCATGTCTGCGGCTTTCCATGCGAAGAGGTCGACATTATCTCGTAAGAATTGTATCAGTGATTCTTTTGAGTCTCCTCTTAGGACCGTGCCGATATTAGTCGTTTTATCCGAGGTGTCTCCAATCTGAACCTTTTCTATCTCGCCTTCTGGGTGCGGACGGAGTTCTTCTCGACGCTGAGCTTCACCAAGCTCAATTGTATGAAACTCTTCTCCTCTGCCTTTGAGGTTTAAGCTCTCGTTATAGCAGCGACGTACCATCTTTTGATCTGTTTTTACCGTGGCTATCCCCTCTGTAGTTGGGAATTTCATGCATAGATGTGGAGTTGAGACTATTGCGCCGAGTTGATTGAGTGTTGTCCGACCTATGAGAGCATTGTAGGCTGAACTTACGTCGACCACAATGTAGTCTATTTTGAGAGTCCTAGATTGGTTCCTCTTTCCAAAAGTAGTATGTAGCGATACGTATCCCAACGGTTGTATCGGAGTGTCTCCTAGTCCAAACAGATTGTTCGGGTATGCTCTTAGTTCCCTTTCGTCTAAGCCGAGTTTGTCGAAAGCTATTTTGAATAAGATATCGGCAGAACTCCCTTGGTCTACTAGTGTGCGGTGTAGATTGGCGTTTGCCAGTATAATTGTGATGACCACGGGGTCGTCGTGTCCCGGGATGATGCCGGATGCGTCTTCTTTAGTAAATGTTATTGCCGGAATGTCGGGTGCTTCCTCCTTTCCCTCAACGTGGTATACTTCTTTAAGGTATCTCTTTCGGGATGATTTGGAGATCCCACCTCCTGCGAATCCGCCATGTATCATATGGACGTGTCTTTCTGGTGTTCGAGGTGACCGTTCAATTCGTCCGTCATCTTCGTCTCTTCGTCTTTTTCTTTGGTCCTCATCCCGGGTGGCCAGAAATCGATCTAGTTTTCCTTCTCTTACCAATTTTTCTATGATGTTTTTTAAATCGAAACATTCGTTGGTAGAGTGTCCCCGAATTCGATGGTAGTCACAATATTCCTTCCGATTTCCTCCTTCCCTTTTGCCTTTGAGTGGTTGCGCTGGGGGGATTTTCTCAGTATGGCAAACTTCTTTGTATATGTCGACCAGGGATACTTTGAGAGGAGTGTAGTTGTGGTACTTTTTGATTTTCTCACCCTGTCGATCTTCTTTCCTTTTGGAGTCCTTGTCTCTGTCTCGGTAGGAGGCTCCAGATTTTGAGGTTTCTCCCAACCGAGCGTTCTCTTCCATGTTGATGTATTTTTCTGCTTGCTCCTGTACTTCATCTAAGGAGGTGGGATACTTTTTTGATATGGACTGGCTGAAAAGTCCTTCTCGTAAGCCGTTGATAAGCCCCATGATGGCGGCCTCTGTTGGTAAACTTTGTATGTCCATGCATGTTTTGTTGAATCTTTCCATGTAGTTGCGGAGGCTTTCCCGATCTCCTTGCTTGATCCCTAGTAAGCTGGGTGCGTGCTTGGCCTTATCCTTCTGGATGGAGAATCTGGCCAAGAACTTTTTGGCCAGATCGTCAAAGTTCGAGATGGACCTCAGAGGTAAGTTGTCGAACCATCTGATCGCCGTTTTTGTGAGAGTTGTTGGAAAAGCTTTGCAGCGAACGGCATCCGAGGCATCGGTAAGGTACATCCTGCTTCTGAAATTGCTAAGATGATGGTTGGGATCTGTAGTGCCATCGTACAAAACCATATCCGGAAGCTTGAAGTCCTTTGGAATTTTGGTCTTCATGATTTCCCTGGTGAATGGATCCTGTTCTTTGCGTGGTTTTTCTTCAGGAGTAGTCCGAGGAGCTTTTGTTTTGAGGTCGGCTTCTAATTGCTGTAGTTTTTCTTCTATTTCTCGACGTCGCCGTACTTCTATTTGTAGATCTTTTCCGATCTCCCGTTGTTGCTGGGTTTCTTTCTCTAGCTGCTTCAAACGATCTTGGAGTGCTTCCATGGCTCCCGGATTTGGTGAGTTTTTGTCTTCGTTGGATTCCGGAGTATCCTTTAGCGTAGTGTCCGCGTTCTTGTGTGGCGTTTTGTTCTCCAAATCTGAATCGTGGTCGTTGTCATGGCCGTCCATCATGGTTTTGGGATGACTTCCAGGTTCCCCGGCAACGGCGCCAATGTTCCGAGGGTTACCTGAAACTGGAGGTCGATCTCGGATGAGATCTTCTGTACTGGTCGGAGATAACGTGTCCGGCTGGCTGATGACGGCCGGAGCTGTTGGGTCCGACTTGTTGGACTTACTGCCTTGCTGATCCTTGGCCACCGGAGGGTGGGGGGTACCTGCAAGAGACTCCGATGCCTAAGTTAGCACGGGTATTAAGCAGGTTTTTTATGTAGAATCAGAGTATGAGTTATACCTGGGTGCTCCAGCGTATTTATAGTAGCGTGGGCTGATCTTTGTCATAAGATAAGTTAGTTATCTTATCTTATCTTATCTTATCTTGAGTGAAGTCAGCTTATCTTCAAGGGAACCGCCTTTATCTCTATAGGCTGGGGTTTCCTTTGGATTATGGGTCGTGTTCCTCTATTTGAGCCCTTTTATTGGGCTTTGCTGTCGTTTTGGCCGAATTCTTCATAAAGAAGTCGGTCCGCTTGACCTGAACAAGTCGATCGCTTCGCTACTAAACATCCCGGTTCGGATAGCTCGACCCTCGGTATGAACAGTATCTGATTTAGTTACTGCTGCGGGTGTTCCTTGGGAAGCAAAGGACAGGAAGATTATAGTTCCGGCTAAGGGTGATGTGGTCCCAAGCGGAAAATACTTACATCTTCCCATGAACAACCCAAGCCTTGACATAGCCCTCCCATCTACTATTCCTTCCACTTCATCATCACCACCACGGCAAAGATCCACACATCAAAGGATAGAAGATCTACACCGGAAGCTTGATAGATATGAGCGGCGCAATCAACGCCGATATACTTACATCAAAAAGCTTCTGCGTTGTGTTACCCCTAGCATAGAGGAACCCGAAATATTCACATCCACCTCAAACCCAAGTGATGGGAGCTCTGAAGGAGAGGATAGTGATGGTTCTGGTCCCGACCGCCCTTTGCACATTGTTCGTAGCACGGAGGACCGTGCTAATTTCTAAGTGTGGGGAGGTCGTTTGACCGATCTCCATGGGTAACAATCTCTTCCTTTCAATACCCATGGATTTATCTTTTGCTTAGTAGTTAGTACATTATATATGTAGTTAGTTTTGCTTGTAAATACCCCTTGCATGATAGTTAGTTTCTATAGAGTTGCTTAGTCAAAACAATAACTTCTTCCCCAAGAAACTGTGTTTTGGGGTACCCTACCAAATTTTTAAGAATGTATTTTGGAACATAGTGATTGAGCTAAGAACACAAGCATGTAAGTTTTGAGCATATTGCATGGTTACATCTTCTAACCATTAATTCCCATTCTTGTGTGCATATCTCTCTCCCTATGATTGTGATCCTTGCTTTGTCTGATTCTATATGTCCATTACTTTGTGTATGAATGCATTTACATGATTGAGGCCATCATTTCAATAGTCACTTTTCCCAAATGGCCTTAACCCTTTTATCTACCATTGCTAACCAATTTTGAGCCCATGATAAACCCCTTTTTGTTCTTAAATAGAGTACATCAACAACTCTAAGCAAAAAACCATGAATGTCCCTAAATTTGGATCCTTGATTAGCTTAGGTAAGTTAGGATGTGTATCATTCAATTAGGAGGGTATACTTGGGAAATTTGGGTAGATATATAGGTGTATAATTTAGTGTAATTGAAATTCTAGGAGTTGGAA
This sequence comes from Arachis ipaensis, assembly GCF_059453495.1. Taxonomy (NCBI): domain Eukaryota; kingdom Viridiplantae; phylum Streptophyta; class Magnoliopsida; order Fabales; family Fabaceae; genus Arachis; species Arachis ipaensis. Next base: position 120,697,728 of record NC_142443.1, on the reverse strand, counting down.
ACATACTCATGTATTGAATGATTGAACTATATGCATTGAAACTTTTGTACACAAGGCCCCAAGAAAAGGGGATATATGCCTAAAAAAAAACTAACAAACAAAGCAATAAAAAGGGGACAAAGAAACCCCAAGACAAAGTAATGAAGAAAACAATGCATATAGGTGTAAATTGAAAAGAATGCATGAGTATGCAATAAAGTGAAACTCAAGAGTAGCTAGGTAATGTATTATAGTTGTATAGGTTGTTCTATGTGTCTAGTGGGATCCTAGGTTAATCAAGGACTCAAATTTCAAGCTCACTTGGCCATATACATCCTCACCTTCACCCTAGCCCCATTACAACCCATGAATAAGACCTCATGATACTTGTAAGCATGCATTAAGTAGTTGTTGATTGTTAGATGAGAGACAAATCTTGGAAAGCATGATTAGGAGAAGATTGAGTGACGAACCCTATACACTTGAGTGAATAGAGCGGATACACTTCCGGTGAGGGTTCGATGCTCAATTCTTTGTTCCCGGCTTTCATAAGCGTTCATTTAGCAAGTTATATGCACTCCTTAGTGATGTTCAATTTGGTAAGATTCATGAGCTACATACTATTTCCGCCCCATATGTTCACATGTGTACTTGGAGGATAGATTTTCCCTTGACCAAGTAGGTAGATGATTTTACATTAGTTGCATGCATCCACTTAGGGAGTTTGCATTTCATAAACCCTTTCTCACCATGATCTTTGGTCTTTTTATTTTAAGCATGAGGACATGCTTGGTTTAAGTGTGGGGAGATTTGATAAACCCCAATTTTGTGGTTTATATTGTGTAGAATTTGGGGGGTTTTGTGAATATTTCTCACACTTATTCACAAGAAATGCATGGTTTTGTGTTCACTTCCTAATATTGCTCCATGGTGAAAAACATGGTTGTTTTGCCTTAAAATTACCATATTTTAATCCTCTTCTATTGCCATTCGATGCCGTGATGTATTTGTTGAGTGATTTCAGGAATTATAGGGTAGGAATGGCCTAGAAGAGAGAAAGAAAGCACGCACACAAGGGAGGAACATGAAGATTTGAATTTTGGGAAAAGCAGCATTGGCGCGCACGCGCACTCCACGCGCACGCGTGGATCGCAAAAGTAATCGGCGCGCACGCACGCATGGCGCGCACGCGCGGGAGGCTGCACGTGACCTCATTAAAGGAAATTGTTCCTGGCGATTTCTGAGGCTCATCAGGCCCAAATTCAAGCTGTTTCTGCATGGAAAAGACCCAAGGATGCTAGGGGAAAGGGGGGATCAATCATTTTACACTAAGACATATTTTTAGCTAATTTTTGGTTCTTTGTTCTTATAGAGAGAGAAACCATTGTTCTTCTCTAGATCTAGTTTTAAATTGATCTTCCTTTGTTAAATTGTGAATTAGATCTTGTTAATTACTAGTTTTAATTGTTCAAATTGAACTCCTTAGTATAATTTTACTTATATCTTGTGTTAGTTTTATGAATTCTTGTCAATTGTCATTTTATACCCATTTCATGAATGTTGTGAATCTTGACTTGTTGATGTTACATTGATGATTTCCATGATTAATTGTGTTGTTTGGATGATTGTATATTGATAATTGTTAGTGGGTACTTGTTGATTTCAATTTAATTGCTATTTGGAACATGTCTTTTGTCAATGCTTACCAAGTGTTTGATGAATTGTTTACCTTGATTATGGAGTAGTTCTTTTCACTCTTGGCCTAGGCTAAGGGAATTGGGTAAACTTGAGTCATTGGGTCTAATGGATTTGATTATTTGGGAGCCCTTAGTGGTCAATTTGATAACCATTGCCTAGCCGAGTTGCTTTTATCATTCCTATTTGAAAACCAAAATTCTTAATTACTTGTCTTAGTTATAGTTACTTGTTTAGTTATAATAGAATCATATTGAATGTTACTTGTTAGTTTGGAATTACTCATGTCTTGCTTAGTTATTTGAATTAGTTTCTTGCATTGTAAGATTGCTTGCTTGTTAAGATTCCCCTTTACATTCATGCTCATGACTCACAACCCCGGATTTCTAACCAATGTTGAAGCACATGTTTGCCCATTCATTGTGAGACGACCCGAGGTTTGAATACTTCGGTTATTTCTATTGGGGTTGAACTTGTGACAACCAAATCCCTCTTCTAAATTTGATACCCGAGGCTTGTCGTTGGTAGAGCTATACTTGCAACGCAATTTCATTGAGAAAAATCTTTACCAGTACACATCCTCGGGGTACCATCAGGAGGTGTTTGCCATGAGTGTTGCTCATACACAATTGGTTCCTCTCTAAATTGATTCTCCCACTCCATGAAGCAATCCCAATTTGAATTCATCATACCCTACAAAACATGCACAAATAAGCTCCAAGCAACAAGGGTGATAGCTCATAGAGAAAGTAGCAAATAAAAACAAAAGGCATCAACAAACAAGAAAAACAAAAAACCTAAATATTAACAAAAACAACCAAATAACCAAAAAAGTAAACTATTTACACTATCAACATATTTACAACAACCAAAAGATATAACACCAATTGCATCCCCGGCAAAGGCGCCAAAAACTTGATGCGAGAATTATTGTTAGTCTAGAATTTCTCAAAATAGAATATGTTCGTTTCAAGTATAGCCTAGACCAACAAACAATCCTCAATCAAAGTTTAATTTCAAATCAAATATAAACCGAGATCGAGAGTACTCCAACCTCGGGTCATTCTCCCTAGGATGCAATTGGAAGTGTTTCTCTTTCGGTTGTGAGGAAAAGGAGTTTTCAAGCAAGAAATGAAAGATTAAAAGAACTAAGCAATAAAAGAACTAAGGAATGAGCAAAATTAGGAATTAATGCAAGTATATAGAAAACAATATCAAAACTAGTGAAAATGCTATAAATGCAATAAAAGAGTCTTGACTTGGGAATGAGAGTCCAAGGAATCCTCTCATCGCCATAACCACAACTATGGTAATTATGATGAGTCAATCTCGCCTAGTCAACCCCAACCATCGAGGAGTAAGTCAAGCAAGCATAATTGACCTTAATCCATAAGTCTTAGCTAACTTACCAAACTAGTTGATAAAAAGTTAGCGTCAATGGAAACAAGAGTCAACTAACTACCCAAGAATTACCACTAAATATCGGACATTATGACTCTAGTATCCTAGGAACTCAAACCACAAGCCAAGGTGAGAAAATCTACTCAAATTCTAAAGTTGGCATTTTCACAAACACCTTGTGTGTATAAAATTAAAACATGGAAAATTGCAAGGAAAAATAACAAACTATAACTAACTATCAACAATACCAACAATAAACATCCAAACAAACATAAAGAAAGCATGAAGCATTAAATTCATCAATCAAAACTTCAAGAACTCAAAATTGCAATTATAAACAAAGTTCTTGAACCAAAGGAAATGAAAATAAAGACAATGTAATTAAAGAGGAATTAAAGAGTACTTACAATTAAAGATGATCAAATTCCAAAATTAAGCTTGATATAAAATGCTACATGAAAATGGAAAATGAAACCCTAAGAAAGCAATGTTATACTACTTCTACTCCTACTCCTAATTACTCTCTAAAACAATCTAAGTGAGCTCAACCTTTGATATGTGTTGAATCCCCCTTATATAGCACTCCAAATTTAGCTCAAAGCCTTCAAAATTTGGGCCAAAAGCCTTCAGTAAAACAGCACGCATTTCATTAACAAAATCACGTGCAGGGACCTGTGCAGACGCACAGATGTGTGCGTCCGCACACTTGGCTGTTTCGGCTCCTGTGCGTACGCACGGGTACTTGTGCACACGCACACCTTGTTGTGTGTGCTTTTTCTTGTTTTCTTCATGTTTTCGCCCTTGTACATGCTTCCTTCCACTTTTAGCCATCAATTCTTGCCTCTAAGGCCTAAAATCACTCACAAACCATATCACAGCATTGAATGACACAAAAGTAGAATTAAAAATTACTAATCTAAGCATTAAAACGCATGTTTTCACGTTTAAGTCCAAATTAGGGATCAAACACAAAAGTATGCTATTTTGGTGATTAAGTGTGAGTTTATGTGCTAGAATCCTTCCAAATTGAGTCAAAATATACCATCAAATATGGACTCATCAATTCCCCCACACTTAAACAATAGCATGTCATCATGCTAAACCAACAAGAAAAATAATCAAGAGGGGTTCAACTTATTAAATGCAACTACCTATATGCATGCAAGTATATTATATACTATCTGTATCCATATATCTATCTATAGTATCTATATGAAATTGGTGAAAATAAACAATCAAGTTCCCAAGCAAGTTTGGACAAATAGGGCTAAGCAAGGAGATGATCCAATGCATCGAAAATCTAAAGAATTGATTCAACTCATCAAAGTGAAGCAACTTGCAAGAATACATGATGAGAAGCATGGAAACATAGAGTTGAGTAATTGAACCCTCACTAGGTGTGTATACACTCTAGTCACTTAGTGTTTAGGGGTTTAATCACTCAAGCGTCTTCTAGTCATGCTTTCAAGGAATTGCTTTTCATCTAACAATCAACAACAAGTGATGCATGAATGCAATTATCATGAGGACTTCATATGATTGTAATGGGGTTAGGGTAAATGTAGGATAGATATAGCTAAGTGGACTAAGGGATTGAATCTTTGATTAGCTTAAGTATCCAACTCAATCTATATCAATCAAATCACAACAATGCATCCTTGCCACCCATTACTTTTTTTCACACACACATTCATGCCTTAGTTTCTATTCAAAACACATATGCATTTCTTATTCATTTTTTTCTTTCTTTGGGATAGCTTTTGTCCCATCTTATTACTATATTTTTTTCTCTCATTTCATTTTTTTATAACAAATTCATATAGTTAAAGCAAATTGATACATGAATGTGTACCCATTTTTCCAAATTTTTCAATAAGTACCCAAAATAAAATTTTTCTCTACCACTGCTTCCCAAAATTTCTCCTACACTTAAATGACACATACACCTCAACCTAAGCTAATCAAAGATGCAATTCAAGGTTATTCATGATTTTCTGCTTAGGGTTGTGATGTGATAACAATTAGAACAAAGGAGATTAAAAAGCTCAAAAGGGGTTAACAAGGGTAGATGCAAGGGTAAGGCTATATGGGTGAGTGAGTTTAATTCAAAGATGGTCTCAATCATGCTAAATGCAATCACAACATCAAACATTGGAAATAAAGAATCAAGCAAAACCAAGATTACAATTAAAGAAGGTGATATAGCACACAATGAACAAAAATTATGGTTAAAATATGCAACCACTCATTATAGGCTCAACAACTCACAAGGTATTTGTTCTTTCTCTCTTCTATGTTCCACCAAGAAATCATTCAAGCAAGTTTTAAAAACAGTTTTCTAATCAATTCAATAGAATGCCCTTAAACAAAATTCTTGGAAACTCTTGTTGTTTTTCACCAAAATTATTTCCTATATGTATGTATGATGTGATGGATGCAATTTTCAAAAAATTTTCTAGTTCTATTCCTAATTTTCAACATTGCAAAAACTAACATGAACAATTAGGACAAGATTGAACTAGGTACTATACTATTCACATCATCCAATCACAACTTCTATCTATAAAATATATACCATGCAAAAGATGCAAAAATGCAATATGCAATAGCTAGAAATAAACTATGCATAAGCTAAGATATATACGCTAGAAGAAAATGCAATGCAACAGTTAAAAAAATCCAAATATATACAAGAAACATAATAAAAAGAAGCAAAAATAAAGTGTGAAGTGTTCGGAAAAGAAGGTTACGCCCCAAAAATGGTGAATCTTCCCCTACACTTAAACATTTGCATGGTCCTCCGTGCATGAACACGATCCGGGGGGAAATGTCTCTGAAGAGCTCCACCTCCAGTTGGCGGATGCAGGGGCTTGGGTTGCATGGAATTCACCAAGTACAAAGCATTTTTGGCATCTCCATCCTCGGTTTCCTTCTCCTCTCCCGGCTCCTTGCCTTCATGTCTCATCCTCGAAAAGAATGAATAAAGCATAATTAGAATTCATAGGCAAGTAGCACAAAAAGGTAAAGGAGAGAGAAATTAAGCATCTAATTGAGAAAGTTGCATAGTGGTGTGGTATACACACAACGGCCGGTTAAAGTGGCATCCATACAATCAAAAAGTAAGAATGAGTTCCTCAATTAAATGGCCTAAGATGCAAGTAAGAGATAAGTGTCATTCAAACACATGCAAACTTAGGCAATTATAACAAGAGTGAATTGAATGTAGGAATTATTGGATATTGAAGTTGTGCAAGTGAAAGAGCAAAATTAATATAAAATAGCACAATCAACAATAACCAATAATGATGAAGAGAACTACCTATTCATCCTTAAGAATAATCAAATAATCACATGGGAAGGTGCTTGCTACAAAAAGTGACACGTCTTGATAAGAATCAAGTCAAGTCAACTCAAACAAATGCAAAGCATTAACAAGGAGGAAATACCTTGTGATGTGATTATATTGACTTAAAAACCATGAAGAACAAGCAATTCCATTCAATTCACCAAATTCAATATGTACTTGTTAAAAATTGCACCAAATAAGAGACAAAAAGTCATTTTTTAAATCAACTTGGTGCTAGTAACTCAAGACAATGATCAGGTACATGATTGAAATTTCAATCCAAAATAACATTATAATCATTCAAAAGTGCACAATTCTTAATTAGAATGCCAAACAAGGATATAGTCTAACACATATGGTCATGACAACATATGAATTAACCAAAAAGTTCATTCAGGCATTTAAACAAACACATTGTATACGATGCACATATTCATCAATTCAAGCCAAAATTTCAAGCATGAACAACCCATAAATCAGAAATTGAACACTTGCAATGCAGCAAACAAATAAAGCATTAAGCAAAAGTTAAGCTAAATAGCCAAAGTTAAATAAAGAAAACAAAAATTAAGCAAGCAACTAAGCATAAAAAGGAAGATTAAAACAAGAAAATTGAAAAGATGAAGAATAGAAAAGAAAGAGATAGGCAACAGTGGCACTTATGTTAGCCACTGCGAGGCTCACGGCGACGGAGTTTCACCGGAGAAGAGAAAAATAAGAGAAGAAAAAGAAGGAAGAAAGAATAAATAAAAGAAAGAAAGAAAAGAAGAAGAAAGAAAGAAATAGAGAAGAGAGAAAAGACCTGTGCGGACCCCCGGGAGGAAGAGGGGGTATGCGCGTGCACAGAGGCATGCGGATGCTATGAATAGAAGGTGTAACGCTTCCTGTGCGGACGCACAAGGTTGTGTGCAGACGCACAGAAGGAAAAAGAGATTGCGTTCACACGCACAGCCTGTGCGTATGCTGCTAGCAGAGGGGGTCTAAAGACGTGTGCATGCGCACAGGCATGTGCGCACGCACAAAGCATGTTTTTTTTAAAGGCAAAAATGACCATGTGTGCGTACGCACAGAGAGTCGTTGATGAGAGGATAATTTATACGCTTTTTGGCATTGTTTTTAGTATGTTTTTAGTAGGATCTAGTTACTTTTAGGGATGTTTTTATTAGTTTTTATGTTAAATTCACATTTCTGGACTTTACTATGAGTTTGTGTGTTTTTCTGTGATTTCAGGTATTTTCTGGCTGAAATTGAAGGACTTGAGCAAAAATCAGATTTAGAGGTTGAAGAAGGATTGCTGATGCTGTTGGATTCTGACCTCCCTGCACTCAAAGTGGATTTTCTGGAGCTACAGAACTCCAAATGGCGCGCTTCCAATTGCGTTGGAAAGTAGACATCCAGGGCTTTCCAGAAATATATAATAGTTTATACTTTGGCCGAGTTTAGACGATGTAAAAGGGCGTTGAACGCCAGTTCTATGCTGCAGTCTGGAGTTAAACGCCAGAAACACGTCACGAACCAGAGTTGAACGCCAAAAGCACGTTACAACTTGGCGTTCAACTCCAAAAGAAGCCTCTGCATGTGGAAAGCTAAAGCTCAGCCCAAGCACACACCAAGTGGGCCCCGAAAGTGGATTTATGCATCAATTACTTACTTCTGTAAACCCTAGTAACTAGTTTAGTATAAATAGGACTTTTTACTATTGTATTTTAATCTTCGGATCATCTTGGGACGTCTAGTTCTTAGATCATGGGGGCTGGCCATTCAGCCATGCCTGAACCTTTCACTTATGTATTTTTCAACGGTAGAGTTTCTGCACTCCATAGATTAAGGTGTGAAGCTCTGCTGTTCTTCATGATTTAATGCAAAGTACTACTGTTTTATATTTAATTCAACTTATTCCGCTTCTAAGATATCCATTTGCGCCCAAGAACATGATGAATGTGATGATTATGTGATGCTCATTATCATTCTCACTCATGAACGCGTGCCTGACAAACACTTCCGTTCTACATGTAAACAAGCTAGGATGAGTATCTCTTAGATATCTAATACAGGGGACCGAGTCCGAGTTATTAGTATCTTCGTGGTATAAGTTAGAACCCATGGATGGCCATTCCTTAGATCCAGAAATCTAAACCTTGTCTGTGGTATTCCGAGTAGGATCTGGGAAAGGATGGTTGTGACGAACTTCAAACTCACGAGTGCTGGGCGTAGTGACAGACGCAAAAGGAGGGTGAATCCTATTCCAGCATGATCGAGAACCTCCAGATGATTAGCCATGCCGTGACAGAGCATTTGAACAATTTTCACAGAGAGGATGGGATGTAGCCATTGACAACAGTGATGCCCTTACATAAAGCTTGCCATGGAAAGGAGTAGGACTGGTTGGATGAAGACAGCAGGAAAGCAGAGGTTCAGAGGAACGAAAGCATCTCTATACGCTTATCTGAAATTCTCACCAATGAATTACATAAGTGTTTCTATCTTTATTTTCTATTTATTTATTATTATTATTCGAAAACTCCATAATCATTTGATATCCGCCTGACTGAGATTTACAAGATGACCATAGCTTGCTTCATACCAACAATCTCCGTGGGATCGACCCTTACTCACGTAAGGTTTTATTACTTGGACGACCCAGTGCACTTGCTGGTTAGTTGTGCGAAGTTGTGAAGTTATGTTTGGACCATGGTTCTGTGCACCCATTTTTGGCGCCATTGCCAGGGAAAGAACGAACAAATAATTTTACAACTTAATCTGAGTAACAATTTCGCATTATCAAATTTTTGACGCCATTGCCGGGGATTGTTCGAGTTTGGACAACTGACGGTTCATCTTGTTGCTCAGATTAGGTAATTTTCTTTTTGTTTTATTTTCAAAAATTTTTTTTTTCAAAAATCTTTCAAAAATTTCTCATCTATTTTCGAGAATTATTCTAAAATTTTTTTAAGAATGAATTCTAGTGTTTCGTGAAGCATGTTGAAGCCTGACTGGCTGTAAAGCCATGTCTAAATTCATCTGGACTGGGGCTTCCAACCCAACATTATCAAGAGCAAGCTAGTTGTTGCTAATCCACCTGCTGCTGTTCCTGATCCACCTGATTTACATGCTAAAGATTGACTGGCTATTAAGCCATGTCTAACCCTCAGATTGGAGCTTTAGACTAAGAGTGCAAGATTCCTGGAATTCACATTAAAAATTTTGGAATCCTTATTTTTCTTTTTCACATTAATTTTCGAAAAATCCAAAAAAATCATAAAATCATAAAAATCAAAAATATTTTGTGTTTCTTGTTTGAGTCTTGAGTCAATTTCAAGTTTGGTGTCAATTGCATTTTTTCTAAAAATTCTCTGCATTTTTCGAAAATTCATGCATTCATGCATTCATAGTGTTCTTCATGATCTTCAAGTTGTTCCTGGCCAGTCTTCTTGTTTGATCTTCATATTTTCTTATTGTGTGTCCTTTCTTGTTTTTCATATGCATTCTTGCATTCATAGTGTCTATACATGAAAAATTTCTAAGTTTGGTGTCTTGCATGTTTTCTTTTCTTGAAAATTTTTCAAAAATAAGTTCTTGATGTTCATCTTGACATTCATAGTGTTCTTGGTGTTCATCTTGACATTCATAATGTTCTTGCATGCATCACATGTTTAGATCCAAAATTTTCATGCATTGCATCATTTTTCATGTTTTTCTCTCTCATCATTAAAAATTTAAAAATAAAAAAAATATCTTTCCTTTTTTTTCTCTCATAAATTTCGAAAAGAGAAATGCTAGGGGACCAGCAACTTTTGTGATTTGTAGCCATCAAATAGCCATCAATGATGGTTTTAATGGTGTGAGATTGGTGTGAAATTTCATCCAATGGCTCAATTTTTTTTGCTGGTTAGACGCTGGCCAGAATTTAACAAAGTTGCTGGCCCCCTAGACTTTTCCTTTCGAAAATTTGGATTGACTTTTTCAAAATTTTTTAAAATTCAATTGTTTCTTATGAGTCAAATCAAATTTTCAATTTAAAAATCTTATCTTTTTCAAAATCTTTTTCAAAAATCAAATCTTTTTCATTTTTTTATTTATTTTCGAAAATTTAAAAAAATATTTTTCAAAAAATCTTTTTCTTAATTTTATCTCATAATTTTCGAAAATATCATCAAAAATTAATGTTTTGATTCAAAAATTTCAAGTTTGTTACTTACTTGTTAAGAAAGATTCAAACTTTAAGTTCTAGAATCATATCTTGTGATTTCTTGTGAATCAAGTCATTAATTGTGATTTTAAAAATCAAATCTTTTTCAAAACTAATTCTAATCATATCTTTCTATCATATCTTTTTTTAAAAAAAATCTTATCTTTTTCAAAAATTTGATTTTCAAATATCTTTTCTAAACTTCTTATCTTCTTATCTTTTCAAAATTGATTTTCAAATCTTTTTCAACTAACTAATTGACTTTTTTGTTTCTTATCTTTTTCAAAACTACCTAACTAACTCTCTCCCTCTAATTTTCGAAAATATCTCCCTCTTTTTCAAAAATTCTTTTTAATTAACTAATTGTTTCAATTTTTAATTTTAACTTGATTTCATTCCTAATTTTCGAAAATCACTAACCCCTTTTCAAAATTTTATTTTCGAAAATCCTCCTTCTCTCTCATCTTCTATTTATTTATTCATCTACTAACACTTCATCTCACCCAAATTCGAACCCCCTCTTCCATCTGTGTTCGAATTTTCTCTTCTTCCCTTCTTTATATTACATTCTTTTCTTCTTCTACTCACACAGGGGAACCTCTATACCTGGGTAAAAAGGATCCCTATTATTATTATTTTTCTGTTCCCTCTTTTTCATATGAGCAGGAGCAAGGACAAGAACATTCTTATTGAAGCAGACCCTGAACCTGAAAGGACTCTGAAGAGGAAACTAAGAGAAGCTAAAATACAACAATCCAGAGATAACCTTACAGAAATTTTCGAACAGGAAGAGGAGATGGCAGCCGAAAATAATAATAATGCAAGGAGGATGCTCGGTGACTTTACTGCACCTAATTCCAATTTACATGGAAGAAGCATCTCCATCCCTACCATTGGAGCAAACAATTTTGAGCTGAAACCTCAATTAGTTTCTCTGATGCAACAAAACTGCAAGTTTCATGGACTTCCATCTGAAGATCCTTTTCAGTTCTTAACTAAATTCTTGCAGATCTGTGATACTGTTAAGACCAATGGGGTTAACCCCGAGGTCTACAGGCTCATGCTTTTCCCGTTTGCTGTAAGAGACAGAGCTAGAGTGTGGTTGGACTCTCAACCCAAAGATAGCCTGAACTCTTAGGATAAGCTGGTCACGGCTTTCTTAGCCAAGTTCTTTCCTCCTCAAAAGCTTAGTAAGCTTAGAGTGGATGTTCAAACCTTCAGACAGAAAGAAGGTGAATCCCTCTATGAAGCTTGGGAGAGATACAAGGAACTGACCAAAAAGTGTCCTTCTGACATGCTTTCAGAATGGACCATCCTGGATATATTCTATGATGGTTTGTCTGAATTAGCTAAGATGTCATTGGATACTTCTGCAGGTGGATCCATTCACCTAAAGAAAACGCCTGCAGAAGCTCAAGAACTCATTGACATGGTTGCTAATAACCAGTTCATGTACACTTCTGAGAGGAATCCTGTGAGTAATGGGACGCCTCAGAAGAAGGGAGTTCTTGAAATTGATACTCTGAATGCCATATTGGCTCAGAATAAAATATTGACTCAGCAAGTCAATATGATTTCTCAGAGTCTGAATGGAATGCAAGCTGCATCCAACAGTACTCAAGAGGCATCTTCTGAAGAAGAAGCTTATGATCCTGAGAACCCTGCAATTGCATAGGTGAATTACATGGGTGAACCATATGGAAACACCTATAACCCCTCATGGAGAAATCACCCAAATCTCTCATGGAAGGATCAACAAAAGCCTCAACAAGGCTTTAATAATGGTGGAAGAAACAGGTTTAGCAATAGCAAACCTTTTCCATCATCCACTCAGCAACAGACAGAGAACTCTGAACAAAATGCCTCTAATTTAGCAAACTTAGTCTCTGATCTATCTAAGGCCACTGTGAGTTTCATGAATGAAATAAGGTCCTCCATTAGAAATTTGGAAGCACAAGTGGGCCAGTTGAGTAAAAGGATCACTGAAATCCCTCCTAGTACTCTCCCAAGCAATACAGAAGAAAATCTAAAAGGAGAGTGCAAGGCCATTGAATTGACCATCATGGCCGAACCCACAAGAGAGGAGGAGGACGTGAATCCCAAGGAGGAAGACCTCCTGGAAAGTCCAGTGATCAATAAGGAGTTTCCCTCTGAGGAACCAAAGGACTCTGAGACTCATCTAGAGACCATAGAGATTTCATTGAACCTCCTTACGCCCTTCATAAGTTCTGATGATTATTCTTCTTCTGAAGAGAATGAGGATGTTACTGAAGAGCAAGTTGCCAAGTTCCTTGGTGCAATCATGAAGCTGAATGCCAATTTATTTCGTAATGAGACTTGGGGAGATGAACGTCCCCTGTTCACCAATGAACTAAATGCATTGGATCAACTGAGATTGCCTCAGAAGAAACAGGATCCTGGAAAGTTCCTAATACCTTGTACCATAGGCACCATGACCTTTGAGAAGGCTTTATGTGACCTTGGGTCAAAAATAAACCTCATGCCACTCTCTGTAATGGAAAAACTGGAAATCTTTGAGGTGCAAGCTGCTAGAATCTCATTAGAGATGGCAGACAATTCCAGAAAATAGGCTTATGGACAAGTAGAGGACATGTTAGTAAAGGTTGAAGGCCTTTACATCCCTGCTGATTTCATAATCCTAGATAATGGGAAGGATGAGGATGAATCCATCATCCTTGGAAGACCCTTCCTAGCCATAGCAAGAGCTGTGATAGATGTTAACAGAGGTGAATTAGTCCTTCAATTGAATGGGGACTCCCTTGTGTTTACAACTCAAGGTTATCCTTCTGTAAACATGGAAAAGAGGCACAGTAAGCTTCTCTTAAAACAGAGTCAACCAGAGCCCCCACAGTCAAACTCTAAGTTTGGTGTTGGGAGGCCACAACCAAACTCTAAGTTTGGTGTTGAACTCCCATATCCAAACTCTAAGTTTGGTGTTGGGAAGTCTCAACAATGCTCTGAACATCTGTGAGGCTCCATGAGAGCCCACTGTCAAGCTATTGACATTAAAGAAGTGCTTGTTGAGAGGCAATCTAATTTTTATTTATCTAATTTTATTTTTATTTTATTGTTCTTTCATGTTTTATTAGGTTCATGATCATGTGGAGTCACAAAATAAATAGAAAAATCAAAAACAGAATCAAAAATAGCAGAAGAAAAACCACACCCTGGAGGAAGGACTTACTGGCGTTTAAACGCCAGTAAGGAGCATCTGGCTGGCGTTCAACGCCAGAACAGAGCATGGATCTGGCGTTGAATGCCCAAAACAAGCAGCATCTTGGTGTTCAGACGCCAGGAATGCACAGTAAGGAAAGCTGGCGCTGAACGCCAGAAACAAGCATAGAATTGGCGTTCAACGCCAGAAATATGCTGCATCTGGGCGCTGAACGCCCAGAACAAGCATCAATTCGGCGTTAAATGCCAGAATTGCATGCAAAGGCATTTTACATGCCTAATTGGTGCAGGGATGCAATTCCTTGACACCTCAGGATCTGTGGACCCCACAGGATCAACTCAGCATCTGTGGACCCCACAGGATCCCCACCTACTTCCACTCACTCTCTTCCCTCTTCTCAATGTTCATCCTCTCTTCCCAATAAACACTCTTCCCCAAAACTCTTCACTAATCACCTCAATCTCTCTTCCCTATCACTACTTCACCACTCACATACATCCACTCTTCCCCATAAACCTACCTCATAAACTCCACCTACCTTTAAAATTCAAAACCAATTTCCCACCCAAACCCATCCTAGATGGCCGAACCTTAACCCCCCCTCCCTTCCCTATATAAAGCCCTCCATTCTTCCTCTTTTTCACACAACACAACCCTCTCTTCTCCTTCTTGGCCGAATCCACCTCTCCCTCCTCACCTCCATATTTTCTTCTTCTTCTTCATCTATTCTTTCTTCTCTTGCTCGAGGGCGAGCAATATTCTAAGTTTGGTGTGGTAAAAGCATAAGCTTTTTTTTTCCATTACCATTGATGGCATCTAAGACCGGAGAATCCTCTAGAAAAGGGAAAGGGAAGACAAAAGCTTCCACCTCCGAGTCATGGGAGATGGAAAGATTCATCTCCAAAGCTCATCAAGACCACTTCTATGATGTTGTGGCCAAGAAGAAGGTGATCCCCGAGGTCCCTTTCAAGCTCAAGAGAAATGAGTATCCGGAGATCCGACATGAAATCCAAAGAAGAGGTTGGGAAGTTCTAACAAACCCCATCCAACAAGTCGGCATCCTAATGGTTCAAGAGTTCTATGCTAATGCATGGATCACAAGGAACCATGATCAAAGTAAGAACCCGAACCCAAAGAATTATCTCACCATGGTTCGGGGGAAATACTTAGATTTTAGTCCGGAAAATATGAGGTTGGCGTTTGACTTGCCTATGATGCAAGGAGATGCACGCCCCTACACTAGAAGGGTCAACTTTGATCAAAGGTTGGACCATGCCCTCACGGACATATGTGTGGAAGGAGCTCAATGGAAGATTGACTCAAAAGGCAAACCGGTTCAACTTAGAAGACTGGACCTCAAGCCTGTGGCTAGAGGATGGTTGGAGTTCATCCAACACTCCATCATCCCCACTAGCAACCGATCTGAAGTTACTGTGGATCGAGCCATCATGATTCATAGCATCATGATTGGTGAGGAAGTAGAAGTTCATGAAGTCATCTCCCTTGAACTCTATAAAATAGCCGAAAAGTTCTCTCCCTTGGCAAGGCTAGCTTTTCCTCATCTTATTTGCCATCTATGTTACTCAGCTGGAGCTTTCATAGAAAGAGACATTCCCATTGAGGAAGAGAAGCCCATCACTAAGAAAAGGATGGAGCAAACAAGAGAGCCCACTCATGGAGCTCAAGAAACGCATTAGGAAGCTCACCATCAAGAAATCCCTGAGATACCTCAAGGGATGCACTTTCCTCCACAGAATTTTTGGGAGCAAATCAACACCTCCCTAGGAGAACTAAGTTCCAACATGGGACAATTAAGGGTGGAACATCAAGAGCACTCCATCATCCTTCATGAAATTAGAGAAGATCAAAAAGCAATAAGGGAGGAGCAACAAAGACAAGAAAGAGACATAGAAGAGCTCAAGGACATCATTGGTTCCTCAAGGAGAAAATGCCACCATCACTAAGGTGGACTCATTCCTTGTTCTTACATTCTCTGTTTTTCGTTTTCTTTATGTTAAGTGCTTATCCATGTTTGTGTCTTATTACATGGTCATTAGTATTTAGTAACTTTGTCTTAAAGTTATGAATGTCCTATGAATCCATCACCTCTCTTAAATGAAAAATGTTTTAATTACAAAAGAACAAGAAGTACATGAGTTTCGAATTTATCCTTGAACTTAGTTTAATTATATTGATGTGGTGACAATGCTTCTTGTTTTCTGAATGAATGCTTGAACAGTGCATATGTCTTTTGAGGTTGATGTTTAAGAATGTTAAATATGTTGGCTCTTGAAAGAATGATGACAAGGAGACATGTTATTTGATAATCTGAAAAATCATAAAAATGATTCTTGAAGCAAGAAAAAGTAGTGAATACAAAAGCTTGCAGAAAAAAATAAGGGAAAAAAATAGCGAAAAAAATATAAAAAAAAAGAAAAAAAAAGAAAAGAGAAAAAGCAAGCAGAAAAAGCCAAAAGCTCTTAAAACCAAAAGGCAAGAGCGAAAAGCCAATAACCCTTAAAACCAAAAGGTAAGGGTAAATAAAAAGGATCTCAAGGCTTTGAGCATCAGTGGATAAGAGGGCCTAAAGGAATAAAATCCTGGCCTAAGCGACTAAACCAAGCTGTCCCTAACCATGTGCTTGTGGCGTGAAGGTGTCAAGTGAAAACTTGAGACTGAGCGGTTAAAGTCAAGGTCCAAAGCAAAAACAGAGTGTGCTTAAGAACCCTGGACACCTCTAATTGGGGACTTTAGCAAAGCTGAGTCACAATCTGAAAAGGTTCACCCAGTTATGTGTTTGTGGCATTTATGTATCCGGTGGTAATACTGGAAAACAAAGTGCTTAGGGCCACGGCCAAGACTCATAAAGTAGCTGTGTTCAAGAATTAACATACTGAACTAGGAGAATCAATAACACTATCTGAACTCTGAGTTCCTATAGATGCCAATCATTCTGGACCTCAATGGATAAAGCGAGATGCCAAAACTATTCAAGAGGCAAAAAGCTACAAGTCCCGCTCATCTGATTGGAGCTATGTTTCATTGATATTTTGAAAATTTATAGTATATTCTCTTCTTTTTATCCTATTTGATTTTCAGTTGCTTGGGGACAAGCAACAATTTAAGTTTGGTGTTGTGATGAGCGGATAATTTATACGCTTTTTGGCATTGTTTTTAGTATGTTTTTAGTAGGATCTAGTTACTTTTAGGGATGTTTTTATTAGTTTTTATGTTAAATTCATATTTCTGGACTTTACTATGAGTTTGTGTATTTTTCTGTGATTTCAGGTATTTTCTAGCTGAAATTGAGGGACTTGAGCAAAAATCAGATTCAGAGGTTGAAGAAGGACTGCTGATGTTGTTGGATTCTGACTTCCCTGCACTCAAAGTGGATTTTCTGGAGCTACAGAACTCCAAATGGCGCGCTTCCAATTGCGTTGGAAAGCTGACTTCCAGAGTTTTCTAGTAATGTATAATAGTTTATCCTTTGATTCAGAATAGAAGGTCCAAAACTGGCGTCCAACGCCAGCCTCCTGCACCTTTTCAGGCATCCAGCGCCCAAGGAGAAGAGACCAGCGTCCAAACACCCAAAGAGGACCCCCTAGCCAGCGTTCAACACCCTAGAGGCCTCCTAGCACATGGATCTCATCAAAGCTCAGCCCAAACACTCATCAAGTGGGCCCCAAAAGTGGATTTTAACACTAAAAGACTGTTTTACCCTTTCTTATATAATCTTTAGTCATTAGTTTAGTATTTAATGGATATTTTACATAATCATAAGAGACCTCCACACCATATTTCGTTTATGATTGTATTTTCTATTAGTATGAGTTTCTAAACCTCCTAGGTTGAGGAGAGGAGCCCTGCTGAGTCTTATGAATTAATAAAAGTACTATTGTTTCTCTTCAATTCGTGTTTGATTCAATTCTAAGATGTATATTCGTTCTTCAATATGGTGAATGGGGTGATCCGTGATAATCAGCTCCATTCTTCATACTAAGACCGCGTGCCTGACAACCACTAACCACTTGTGTCTTCTTGGGTTCGTGTGAATACATGACTGAAAAGCATCAAACTGCCAGCTTGATTATACATCTCTTAGATGGCTAATCCACGACTTCATTAGGGACTTCTCGAGACACCAGTTCGGCCGAGGTATGGGGAGATTAGGGTCTCTGTGGTAGAGGATAGAACCCAAAGGCATAGCATTCTCTGATCCGGAAGATTCGACCTTGTCTGTGGCGTTTTGAGTAGGATCATTAAGGAGAATGGACTGCAGGGGCTTCACCCTCAATCAGAATGGATCCGTACTAACCCTGGGGTTCAGATCTGGAGGAGATTGGCGACCGCGGCCATACGGTGTTAATCACATACAGCCTTCCATGGAAGAAATCATTCACAATTGAAGAAGACAGTAAGCCCAGAGTTAATTTAGAAGGACAAAGCATCTCCAAGCCTTAACCATCCTCTTATCATTGTTTACATTCAAATTCACAAAGTATTTTATACCCTTTTTTCTTTATTTCCTTTTTTGCAATTAAACATGTCAACCTAGTTTAGATCTCACAAATCCAACAACCCTTCTATCCGCCTGACTAAGACCTGCAAGATAACCATAGCTTGCTTCAAATCACAATCCTCGTGGGATCGACCCTGACTCGCTCAGGTATTGCTTGGACGACCCAGTGCACTTGCTGGTACAGTTGTACGTAGTGTGGGGATTCGTGCACCAGGTACTATCATACTCAAGGTTCTGAAAATCGAATTGGTCATCGAACTACTCTAGTCACTGGTTCACTAGTCCAACCGGTCCAACCATGGTTCATTTCCACCCTCTTGAGCAGAAGAATCAATAACGGGGGAAAAGCTTAAAGAAACTAAAGAAGCTCAAGTGTATAGCAAGAATTTTAAATCTATCGGCATTTCAGGATTTCAGGATTCATATACAAGACAACAAGACTAAAATCCTGTAATCATTCTCATACACAGGTGCAGAGCAATTAAAATAACAATAGCTAATAAACTCGGCTTATACGAGTTACACATCAACTAGGTTGAAACAACGGCTTGATTTAATATGTGAACATTATAGAGAAAATGAATGTATTGATTATTGAATGTATTTGCCACTTTTCTTTGTTGGATTACCTTATATTATTCAGTATTGCTTATTGAATGTATCTACCAATTTCATCAAGCCATCCCATTATATGGCTATCCTATGGTTATTTTATTCAGCTGTAGAATAGTGTTGTTGAAGTGAGTGTTTTCATTACATGTAATAACACTTGAGATCAGAAGCATCAACTGCAAATATACAATTTCAAGGCAATAATCAAAGTAAGAATAAATCCATCAGTTAGGAAATTTTAGCTAGACGAAAATCTTTAATTCAATTTAACTCTCAAACAAATAGGTGCAAAATCCGTTAATAAACTTAACATAATAACGAAATCATAAATGTTTATCACAATCACCCTCATGGAAAATAAGGACTACCAAATTAGATACCATTTAATCAAATTGATTGATACCATCAAAAACAACAAACCACAACAAGAACAATTTATCAAATTAACAAGTTAAAATGTCAAAGAATAACACAACAATCTAACAATCACAAGATCAAGAACAACACCATAACAAATTTATCAAATTAACAAATTAATAAGATCAAGAACATATCAAAACCAATTAATAATCAAATCAAGAACATAACAAAACAAGTTAACAAAACAACAAACCAACAACAAAACAAAAGTTATAAGTCTGGAACAACAACCTTACAATTAAAACAACAACAAACTAAAATAATAACTGAAAATCAATAGAGGAGGGAGAGGGAGATGGAGCTTTATAACTCGACGGAGATGGCTAAACAAAGGGCTGAGCTGCGGCAAAAAGGAGGCTGAGCAGCAGTGGAATGACTTCTATACAGAGGTTATACCACGCGATGGAACTGAGGTTGAATAGAGGCTGGAAGACGATGGCTGGAGCGCGGCAGAGAGCAAGACAATGACAAGACGATGACGAGTAGCACGAAGGCAGTGACACGACGTGGAACAGCTCGAACAAAGAAGCCACGGAAGGATAGACGCCGAAATGAGATAGAACAGAAGGTATTTGGATTTGGGACACGGCAAAAAGGGAACCCACGGAGGCGCGGAGGACCACGGATGGTGGTGGTAGAACCTTGGAAGAAGCTAGGGTGTTGGCCTTTTGGGTTTGAAGGAAGATCCAAAAAAAATTCATATCTGACTTCTTGCAGATATGTGACACTGTCAAGACTAGTGGAGTAAATCCAGAAGTCTACAAGCTCATGCTCTTTCCTTTTACTGTAAGAGACAGAGCAAGGCTATGGCTGGATTTCCAACCTAAGGAAAGCCTAGATAGCTGAGAGAAGGTGGTCAATGGATTATTGACCAAGTTCTTTCCACCTCAGAAGCTGAGCAAGCTCAGGGTGAAAGTACAAACCTTCAGACAAAAAGAGGGAAAATTCCTCTATGAATCTTGGGAAAGATACAAGCAACTGATCAGGAGATGTCCTCCTGATATGATCTCAGATTGGACCATGTTGGATATCTTCTATGATAGTCTATCTAAGATGTCCAAGATGGCATTGGACCACTCTACAGGTGGATCCCTCCATCTGAAGAAAACGCCTGAAGAGGCGCAAGAGCTCATTGATATGGCTACTAACAACCAGTACATGTACACTTCTGAGAGGAACTCTGTGAACAATAGGGCTACTCAAAAGAGAGGCATCTTAGAGATAGGCACCTTAGACGCCATCTTAGCTCAAAATAAGATCATGTCCCAATAAATCAACATGATCACTCAGTACTTAAGTTGGACACAGAGCTCAGAGGCTTACTGTCCAGAGACAGCCTATGAAGTTGACACTGGTGATAACGCCTGAGCCACCATGGAGAAGGTGAACTACATAGGAAACCCCTCTAGAAACTCCAACAACAATCCCTATTCGAATACTTTCAATCAGGGATGGAAGAACCACCCCAACTTTGGGTGGAGAGATCAGCAGAAGCCTCAACAAGGCTTCAGCAATAATTAGAATATAATGAACCAGAACTGGTTCAACACTAAACTATTCGAACCCTATCAGCAGCAGATGGAGACACCCAAGCAGAGCCTCTCTGACTTGGCTGCTATAGTCTCCAACCTCTCCAAGACCACTCATAGCTTCATGACTGAAACTAGGTCATCCATCAAGAACCTAGAAATACAGATTGGTCAGCTGAGCAAGAAGATCCCAGAGATCCCTTAAAACACTCTTCCAAATAACATAGAGGTGAATCCAAAGGAAGAGTGCAAGGCTCTCATGGTAGAGATGGTAACCGAACCCAAAGAGGAGCCTGCTATTGAGGAACTCAAGGAAATCAGAGTTCATGAGGAGACAGAAATAATCACCTTGCACGGCCCTGTGCTAAGAGAGGAATTTGAAGAATATTCTTCTTCAGAAGATTATGAGGAGTCCAAGGAAGAGCAAATTGCTCAGTACCTGGCCATCCTCAGGAAGCTGAAGGCCAACTCCTCTCATACAGAGGTATTGGAGGAGGAAGACGAGCCTGTGGTGCTGGCCAAGGAGTGTGGTGCCTTGGTTCAGAAGAAGCTTCCTCAGAAGCTCCCAGGTCCTGAAAGTTGCCTGATTCCCTATGTTATATGGACCATCAACTTTGAGAAGGCACTATGTGACCTTAGCTCAAGCATCAATCTGATGCCTCTGTCTGTAATAAAGAGGCTAGGAATTCTAGAGGTGCAGCGTGCCACAATCTCATTGGAAATGGCAGATAAGACCCTAAAAAGGGCGTATGGTATGGTGGAGGATGTCCTAGTAAAGGTTGAAGACCTTTACATCCCTGTTGACTTTGTGATTCTAGATACAGGGGAGGACAGAGACGAATCTATCATCCTTGGAAGGCCTTTCCTAGCTACTACTAAGGCCTTAATTGATGTGGAAAGAGGTGAGCTAGTCTTAAGATTACATGAGGATTGTATCTTGTTCAAGATACCCAACCCTCTATCCCTCTGACAGAGTTGGTACCATAGTGCAGCACATTGTGTTTCAGCCTTCCCTCTCAGTGCAGAGCTTTACAAAGCTCCAGAAACCAATTTTAAGTTTGGTTTTGGGCAACCATCATCAAGCACTAAGAAGGAAGGTACTAAGAAGAAGGTACCTAAGGGTTTGAGGGACAAGAAGATCCCCATTGAAGGACTCTCACCTGGCACGAGAGTTGTCTTCACTAAAAGTCCAGTACTTCCACACATAGTGAGTAGAATCCTGTCTCTAGAGCATGTAGAGCTCATCCATGAGAGCACAGGAAGAAAGTTCACTGTTAGGGGTGAAGATCTAAGCCCCTACCTATCTCCGTAATAGAGTTGTCCGTCGCTAATGACGGTAAAGAAGCGCTTGTTTGGAGGCAACCCAACCATTGGTATGGAGTTTTCATTTTCTTTTCATTTATTTTAAGTTTGATGTTGTAGTTTTTCCTTTTACTTTTTTATGTTTGTGATCATGTACAGCACTTAGAATAGTGACAGAAGCATGCAGAACTGAAAACAGAACACCCTGGAAAAACCCCCTTGCTGGGGTTGAACGCCTGACAAGAAAGGAATTGGGAGTTCAACGCCCCCAAGGGATATGAAGCTGGCATTGAACACCAGGAAAGAAGCATCCTGGGTGTTCAACGCCCCAAAGGGAGAGGATTCTGGCGTTGAACGCCAGAAAAGGAGTGCTCTGGGCGTTCAACGCCCTACAGGGGGCAACAACCCGAACCTTTTACCCCCCTATGGGCGTTCAACGCCCATTCCTGGCGTTGAATGCCAGGTAGGGGGCAGGGAATTCTAATTCCCTAGCCTTTCAGGACAGTGGATCCCACAGAATTTTTACCTACCCCACATTCTTCTCTCTCCTACTTTCTAAACCTTGAAAACCACACCCTACTTTCCCTCTTCCCCCATACACCCTCACCAATCACTTCCACATTACCTTTTACTCTTCCCAACACCCATTATAATCCCCATCATTCAATTTTCACCAATCGCACCCACTTCAAATTCAAACCATTCCCACCCATTCTTCCCTCCCTCATCACCGAACCCTAGTCTATCCCCATCCTATAAAAACCCCCCTCTTACAACCCTTCATCCACACTCCTCATAAATAGTATCTCCCTCTAACGCTATACACTTTCCACACTGTTATTCTTCTTCACTCCCCCACTTGGCTGACGCCATCCTCCCCCTCTATCTCTATCAATTCCTTCCCTCTTCTACTCTTTTCTTTCCCTTTGTTTATATTTGATCGAGGACGAGCAAAGTTCTTAAGTTTGGTGTTGCAAAAACTTGGCTTTTTGACTTCTACCATTCCCAAGTATGGCACCAAAGACTAATGAAGTCTCAAGGAAGAGAAAGGGAAAGGCTCCCACTTACTCTTCTGAATCATGAGAATCATGGAGATTCCTCACTAGAGCCCACCAAGATCACTTCTATGCTGTGGTAAGGCACAAAAGGGTGATTCTTGAGGTCCCCTTTAGGCTCAAGGAGGATGAGTATCCGGAAATCCTTGAAGAAATCTAGAGAAAGGACTGAAAAATTCTAGCTCACCCTATCTCAGCTGTTGGCACACTAATGGTGCAAGAATTCTACGCCAACACTTGGGTCACAAAGGGGCATAACGCTAGTGTCAACCCACAACCCAAGAACTACCGCACCATGGTCCGAGAGCAACTATTGGACTTCAGTCCAGAAAGTGTGAGGATGGTGCTTCAACTGCCTCAGATGCTAGGAGACCCACACTCTTACGCTAAAAGGGTCAACTCCAACCAAATACTAGATCAAGTCCTTGCGGATATTTGTGTGGAAGGAGCCCAATGGAGACTAGATGCACACGACAAGTCCTACCAACTAAGTAGGCTTGACCTTAAGCCAGTGGCAAGAAGATGGTTAGAGCTTGTGCAACACTCTATCATCCCCACTAGTAACCGGTCTGAAGTTACTATTGACCGAGCAATAATGGTACATTGCATCATGCTCGGAAATGAAGTGGAGGTGCATGAGGTAATCCCTCAAGAAATATACAAGGTAGCCACAAAAGCCCCTACCAAGGCAAGGTTAGCCTTCCCACACCTCATCTATTGCATGTGCAATTCGGTTGGAATTAACATTCTAGGTGATGCCCTCATTGAGAAGGATAAACCCATCACGAAGATATGGATGGAGAATGTCAGAGAGCCGGCACAAGGACCCCAACACGAGCCTGTGCAGCCGTCTCCACCAGAAATCTCTAAGATGCCTCAAGGGATATATTTTCCTCCCTGTGACTATTGGGATCAATTGAATACCTTAATAGGAGAGCTGAGCTCAAACGTGGAGCAGCTGAGAGTGGAGCACACTAAGCACGCCACCATCCTCCATGAGATAAGAGAAGATCAGAGACGGTTGATGGAGAAACAACAGAGGCAAGGGCATGACATAGAGGAGATCAAACGCTCCATTGGATTCTCCAGGGGAAGCAGCAACCACCGTCACTGAGGTTGTTGAGTCCCATTATCCCTCTATTTTAGTTCTGTTTTCACTGTACTTTTATGTATTGTCTGTTCCATTTTCTAAGTTCATGATCACTTCTAGTATTTTGTTCTTTTCTAGTTTTGTTTTCTTGTTTTATTTTGGTTATAAGATATCTTGTGTATCCGTTACCATGCTTAAAAGAAAATTTTAATTGAAAAGGAATAGTGAGATACATAAGTTTTGAGTTATATCATAAGTTATTCCAATTATTTTGATGTGGTGGCCTTGCATTTGCTTTCTGAATGTATGACTTAATAGTGCATAATTGATATTGGAATAAAGAATATTGGCTCTTGAAAGAACAAAGAATTTAGAGAAATATTATGGATCCTCTGAAAAATCAGAAAAATATTGATTCTTAAAGCAAGGAAAAGTAGCTAAAAAAGAAATAATATGCTCATAAAAGAAAAATCAAAAGAGCAAGGATCCAAGGCTTTGAGCATCAATGGTTAGGAGGATTAAAAATCAACCTCAAAAGCTCAAATGAGTTGCTATCCCTAACTATATGCTTGTAGTGTGAAGGTGTCAAGTGAAATGCTTGAGACTGAGCAGTTAAAGTTGTGATCCAAAGCAAAAGAGTATGCTTAAGAACTTTGGGCACCATTGACTGGAAATTTAAGCAAAGCTAAATTTGAATCCCAAGGGTTCCCCCAGTTAAGTGCCTATGGCATTTATGTATCCGTTGGTACTACGGGAAAACAAAACGCTTAGAGTCACGGCTAGGCTCAAAAGGTGTAAAGCACCAAAAGAAGTTGTGTTCAAGAATCAAGAAGAGCTAAACTAAGAGAATCAATAATATCATCCGAATTCTAGTTCCAAGGGATGTCAATATTTCTAAACTTCAAAGGAAAGTGAGATGCCAAAACTGTTCAGAAGTAAAGAGCTGTTAGCCCCACTCATCAATTGGAGCTAAGTTTCATTGAAAAACTTTAAAAATTATTGTATCTTTCTCTTCTTTTTTTTTGTCCTACTAGTTTTTGGTTGCTTGAGAACAAGCAACATTTTAAGTTTGGTGTTCTGATGAGCGAATATTTTATATGCTTTTTGATGTTATTTTCTTAGTGTTTTCAATATAATTTGTTCGTTTTATTATGTTTAGTAGGTTTTATTGCAAAATTTACTTTTTGGATACTACTTTGAGCTTTTATGTTTTTCTTATGATTTTAGGTGAATTTTGGGTAAATCTGGCAAGTTTTAGCAAAGTCTGATTCAGAGGCAAAGAAAGGACAACAGATGCTGTCAAATTCTCACCTCCGTGCATTCTAATGAGCATTTCTGGAGCTACAGAGGTCCAAATGATGCCTTCGCAACGGATTTGGAACGCTAACTTTCAGAGCTTTCCAGCAATATATAATAGTTTATACTTTGCTTTGGAAATGAAGGCCCAAAATGGGCGTTGAATGCCCAAACTATCCCCTTTCTGGCGTTCAACGCCCCAAAAGGACAGAGCCCAGCGTTGAACACCCAAAACTGGCATTCAACGCTACAAAGGGAGCAAGGCAGCGCACTCATACCCCCTAGTGGGTGTTCAATGCCCACTCCTTCAAGTTAGAAGCCAAGCTCAGCCCAAACACTCATCAAGTGGGCCCAGAAGTGGATTTTCGCACCTTTAGCTTAGCTTATTTCATTATTGTAATTTCTAATTATTATGAGTTCCTCTTTAAGTCTAGTCATTAGTATAAATAAGGAGAGATCACCATTGTTTAGGGGGATCTCCACCACATTCGAACTCTACACTATTGTTCTCTATACAGTATGAGCAACTAAACCTCCTAGGTTAAGGTTAGGAGCTCTGCTGATTCCTATGGATTAATGCAATTACTTTTCTACTTCAATCTATGTTTGATTCTATTCTATGATGCATTGTCATTCTTCATCCTTATGAATCTCGATTCTACATGAGTTCTTACGAGTCCTGACTCGGATAGTATTGAACTACAGCTTGAGGATGCATCACGGGTTCCAATAGAATTATCTGGGCTAATTGGGGTATGTGACATAAAACTTCATTAGTCAGGAGTAATTGAGGTCCTTGTGGCTCTAAGGGCTAGAACCATGAGAGCATTAGTCTCTGATCCAGAAGATCCGACCTTGTCTGTGGCGTTTTGAGTAGGATCATCAAAGAGATTGAATTGTGCGTGCTTCACCCTCTCCCAGATTGATCTAGTTCGCTCTGATATTTAGTTTGGACCTGAGGAGATTAATGACCACGACCAATGGCTTAATCACTTACAGCCTTGCCATTGAAGGAATCATTCATCATTGAAGTAGTGAGCATGACGTGTTACTCCATAAGAGGAAGAATCTCCGAAGCCTTAACTAACTCCTAATTACTGTCTTTGTCTCAATTAATTATCGCTTTTGTTTTCATTTGTTTATGCACCTACACTACCAAAAATCAACTTTCTATTCGCCTGACTAAGATCTGCAGGATAACCCAGCTTGCTCAATCCGGTGATCCTCATGGGATTCGACCCTTACTCACCTGAGGTATTACTTGGACGACCCGGTGCACTTGCCGGTTCAGTTGTGCGAGTCACAAATTCGTGCACCACCGTGGCGCAGATTTACGGAGATTGGAAAGAGTCATACAATGACTTGCACGATGGGTACTGGTGTGCAGATCACGATGCCAGGTAGTGTTGCGGTATTGAGCTCAAGTTCTGTGTGAGTTGGTGGAAAAGTGGATGACTCTTCAGCTTATTTCCATTGGCTTTTCTAGATATTTCCACCATGTATCGAGGCCTTCCATCATTACAAGCCATTGGTCAGTGTCGACGGGACCCACCTGTATGGCAAATACGGTGGTACACTACTTGTCGCGATTGCTCAGGACGGCAACTCCAACATCATTCCTATTGCATTCGCACTTATAGAGGGTAAGAATGCAGAGTCGTGGTCATTCATTTTATCTCACCTTCGGCAGTATGTAATGCCTCAACCAGGTATTCTAGTTATATCAGATAGGCACAATGGGATAAAGGCTGCATTGGAGGCTCCTGATGGTGGCTGGCTTTTGCCTAATGCATACTGGGCTTTTTGCATCCGTCACATGGCGGCAAATTTTGCCCTGAGTTTTAAAGGCAAGGATGCATGGAGGTTATTAGTGAATGCTGCTTATGACAAGACTGAGGTCGATTTTCACTACTGGTTCGACATCCTCCGATCCAAAGATCCTGTAATGTGTGACTGGGCCAATCGGATTGACTATGCACAGTTGACTCAGCATCGAGACGAAGGTCGGAGATTCAGGCATATGACTACGAATATCTCCGAGTGTGTAAACTCGATACTAAAGGGTGTAAGGAACCTTCCATGTGTGTGTTAGTGGTGCACGAAATCGTGATTGTTCATTCCCCAGCAATGGCGCCAAAAACTTGGTACGCGCGTTCATAATCTCAATTCTTTGTCACAACTCCGCACAACTAACCAACAAGTGCACTGGGTCATCCAAGTAATAAACCTTACATGAGTAAGGGTCAATCCCACGGAGATTGTCGGCTGAAGCAAGCTATGGTCATCTTGTAAATCTCAGTTAGGCGGATTCAAATGGTCATGAGTTTTGATGATTAAAATATAATTAAAATAGAAAATAAGATAGAGATACTTATGTAATTCATTGATGAGAATTTAAGATAAGCGTATGGAGATGCTTTGCTCCTTCTGAATCTCTGCTTTCCCACTGCCTTCATTCAATCATTCATACTCCTTTCCATGGCAAGCTGTATGTTGGGCATCACCGTTGTCAATGGCTACTTCCCGTCCTCTCAGTGAAAATGGTCCAAATGCACTGTCACCGCACGGCTAATCATCTGTCGGTTCTCGATCATGTTGGAATAGGATCCATTGATCCTTTTGCGTCTGTCACTACGCCCAACACTCGCGAGTTTGAAGCTCGTCACAGTCATCCCTTCCCAGATCCTACTCGGAATACCACAGACAAGGTTTAGACTTTCCGGATCTCAGGAATGGCCGCCAATAATTCTAGCCTATACCACAAAGACTCTGATCTGAACCAGGAGCACAAGAGATAAACGCTCGATCTAAGGTAGAACGGAAGTGGTTGTCAGGCACACGTTCATAGGTTGAGAATAGTGATGAGTGTCACGGATCATCAAATTCATCATGTTAAAGTGCAAGCGAATATCTTAGAATAGGAATAAGCTTGAATTGAATAGAAAAACAATATTACTTTGCATTAATTCATGAGGAACAGCAGAGCTCCACACCTTAATCTATGGTGTGTAGAAACTCTACCGTTGAAAATACATAAGTGATGAAGGTCCAGACATGGCCGAATGGCCAGCCCCCTAAACGTGATCTCTGAACATAAAATTATTCAATGACTAACCAGAGATATCAAATAAATCACTAAAAGTAGTTTTTATATTAAACTAGTAGCTAGGGTTACATAAGATAAGTAAATGATGTAGAAATCCACTTCCGAGCCCACTTGGTGTGTGCTTGGGTTGAGTATTGAGTTTTCATGTGTAGAGACTCTTTTTGGAGTTAAACGCCATGTTGTAGCCTATTTCTGGCGTTTGACTCTGATTTGCAACCTGTTTCTAGCGTTTAACTCCAGAATAGGGCAGGGAGTTGGCGTTTGAACGCCAGTTTGCGTCATCAAAACTCGGGCAAAGTATGAACTATTATATATTGCTGGAAAGCCCTGGATGTCTACTTTCCAACGCAATTGAGAGCGCACCAATTGGGTTTCTGTAGCTCCAAAAAATTCATTTTGAGTGCAGGGAGGTCAGAATCCAACAGCATCTGCAGTCTTTCTTCAGCCTCTGAATCAGATTTTTGCTCAAGTCCCTCAATTTCAGACAGAAATTACCTGAAATTACATAAAAATACACAAACTCATAGTAAAGTCTAGAAATGTGATTTTTATAAAAAATAATAAAAATATACTAAAAAGTAACTAAAACATACTAAAAACTATGTAAAAACAATGCCAAAAAGCGTATAAATTATCCGCTCATCAGTTGGTGAAGTCCACTTATGGGAGATTGGCCAAGCTATTTATTTGCAAAGGAAGAGAGGCCGAGGCACAGTTAGGAACTGGTCAGCAGTTTAGTCAACATCTGATGAAGGCAATCATGACTAATCTAAAGGCCTCAAGGTGTTTTACTATGACTTTGTACAACAGGGATAACTCTGAGTTTACTGTGGCTAAGGCCACTCCGATTGGGAGCTATTCACTTGGCTCTTACAGAGTTTCCTGACAGACCAGACATGTGATTGTGGCTATTTCTAGGAACTTCATCATCCATGTCGCCATGCCTTAGCATGTTGTGCATACGCACGCTTGACTTGGTCCACCTATGTCCACAAGGTGTATCGCCTTAGCTCCGTGTTTGATGTCTATCGGATGGGATTCACACCTCCAATCCTGGAGGGGTTTTGGCCATCATATGATGGTCCGACTGTCATACCTGATCCCACCAATAGACGTGCGTCTGAAGGGCGTCCCAGGACTACCAGGATCCGGACTACCATGGATAAGTCTGACCTAAATAGGCCCAATAGATATGGGCTTTACAGACAGCTCGGCCACACACGTAGGAGGTGTCCACAAGGAGGAGTGACCATCGGTTCTGCATCTACCAGTAATGTGTAGGATTGTGGTTATTTATTATGCTTTCTTGTGTTTCAGACACATGTTGGTTTATTTTAATCTCATTGTCCATTGTATGGTTTAGTTCAGCGTTAGTCTCCGTTGTATGGTTTAAGTTACAGTTAGTGTCCCTTGTGTTGGTTAATTTAAAGTTAGTGTGCCTTGTGTTTTTTTTTATGAAAATATTAGTGTACCAGTGATGATTTATTTTAATTTTAGTGTCACTAGTGTGGTTTATTTTGATGTTTCTATTCACTGCTTATGGACTCGTGTTATAATAAAGATTGATCATATATTGTGGAATACAGAACATCAATAAAAACGGTCTGAATAGATAACATAACATAACATAACATAAAGTGTAAACACGACGAACATAAGATCACTACGTGAAAAGTACATGACAACAAAGAATACATGACAACAAGGAATACATAATAACAACGATTACGTAACTAAAACTGAAATAACAAAATAGTGTTCGATTCATAAAATTCTAAAAGCACTAAACATTGCATGCTCTAATTTTTAAAAAATCGTTTACAATAACGCCTAACAAATTCTTCATAGGATCCAATACAAAACACTAAATAATTCATGACCCAATTCAAAAAAAAAAACTTAATCAAAGCATATAATATCATACATTCACACAAAATAGAAAATGCTAAAACTAAACGGGCTTAAGTGCATCACAACTCTAAAAACAATTTATCTTTAATGTATCAAAAATATCAATAAATTTATATTGAACCCTAATCCAAAACTAAATCTCACTGAATATAAAACTAATAACTTAAAAATCTAACATAGCTTACAATCCTAACTAACCTTTTTAGTACCATTTCAAGTTCTCAAAATTTAACCAACTAATAGATTACTACTTCTACCCAGCGATTATATTATAAAAATTAATTTTCTAATTGCCAATTAATGACTTTAAACAACTATTACAAGAAGCATGTTAACATTACTAGCATGACTAAATTATGTTCAAAACAAAAAATTTTGTTCACTAACCTCTTCATGGATGGCATTAGCAATATACGCGACTCCATCTAACCGATACAAACGATTCGGATCGTCCTCCATGTGTACAGATTTGAATTTTCTGTGAATTTTTCTCCAATATTTGGGAGGGGGTGGTGGGGTTCGTGAGGTAGGAATGTTGGTTTCTAATTTGAATGAACTGAATTCGAATTATATTTATAGGCATGCAAAGGTAAATCGAATCTATTTGATTCAATTTAGTAGAGGGAATGGATGCTAGTAAATCGAAACTATTGCATTTAATTTACTATTGGCTCTAAATTGAAATCGTTTGAGTCGATTTACTATGGACGAAATTCAAATTTATATCAGCCCATTATAAATCGAATTCAACCAATTCGATTTACTAAGAATTTAGCCAAATCGAGTCTTCTTCATTCAATTTAGTATTAGATATGATCATCACGTAATTTGAATCTTATAGATTCAATTTACTATTGAAGCCTCTAATTCAAATTCATTGAATTCGATTTTTATAGAAATGTAATCAGAGACAACTAAGTAACATTTTTGAGTTTAGAAAATTTAAATAATTTTGAAGTTGCTTTGGCTTATAAAGATGAATTATCC
The DNA here is from genome assembly GCF_059453495.1 of Arachis ipaensis. Classification (NCBI taxonomy): domain Eukaryota; kingdom Viridiplantae; phylum Streptophyta; class Magnoliopsida; order Fabales; family Fabaceae; genus Arachis; species Arachis ipaensis. The sequence goes on along the minus strand of NC_142443.1, from coordinate 120,666,095 downwards.
TAAAAAAATGTACAAAGAGTATTTAGTATAAATCTCATTTCTCCTTTCTTATATGTTGACATTATGAGTACATGAGTTTAGGCGACTATCCAGTATCCACATGATGACATTATGAGCTTATGAATTTTAGGTGCAGTTGTTTGTGGCACCACAAATATACATGGAATAAATAAAAAAGTATATGATTATTTGTTTTAATTTAGCTAACTCGCGTTCCTAGCCACTCCTTTTACTAAGATTAATTAATTACCTCATTTTCTCCTTTCAAATGACACATTAGCTCACTCCGGTTGACGCGATGATCTTCGTTTTAGTTAGATTGTTAAAAATAAAATATACTAATTTCGTTAATCATCAGTTTTGTTTCACACGTATGTTAAAGATGTTACAGGCGGTCCACATTCAACGGCATATACAATTAGGTCGTTTTCTAAATTATCTTTATAGGTGACATGAACAATATAGTTTTTTAAATCTTGTTTTCAAATTTTTTACATTTTCTAACATCTCTTATTCAATAAAGAGTTTAGTTATTATTTGATTTAAGGATATATATTAATATTATTATCAATTAACTTTTTTTATAAAAAACATAAATTTAAGTTTTTAATATATTTAATTTATACATTTATTGTAAATAGTTTAAAATTTTTACTATTAATAATTAACTTTAACACATGTACTTAAGATACATGTTACTTAAATATTTTAATGAATTACACAATTGCCTAATTTTTTTCTTAGAATTGATCAACCTAGGAATTGAGTTGTTTATTCTAATTGTTTTTGAATGGCCGATTTATGAATTAGAACAAGCTAACTAGATATTGCCATGAGTTATAGTAGATTGGTGAGAAGAAAATTTTTGAAGTAGTCTTCAGAATTTCTATTTATTATCATTAATTATGTTTAAATTTGAGTTAAGTTATTAACGAATTAATTTAATTAAGAGGGTTGGAATACTTTACTGATAGTGTTTTCATAGTTAAGAGTAATTCAATTTTGATTTTAATAAATAACTTAAGAAAATTAGAGTCCACTAATAACTAAATAAGTAATACAAAATATACATTAAAAATAAAAATAATAATGTTAGGTATATATTAAAATCAGCGATTAAAATTAGTTATTAGTGTAGAATAATATATATTAAAATATAAAATACACATTAAAAATAAATTAAATTACAAATACATGATAATGATTTTTTGTGTGCACATAATATTTTTGAAATAAAAATAGTTTTGACACCCATTATTATTTGATTTCATGATCTTTTAATAATTACTCTCTTAGGATTTAGATTCTATTTCCATATATTCAATCTTTTATATTGAATAATTGTCCAAATATTAAGAATTATTCCAAACAAACTAATATACTTGATTTTTCAATTTACGTAGAAAATGGCAACCCTTTTATTTATCTTACTAGTACATAGAAAACTTATATACATGCATGATTAAGTTGAAAATATATTCTATCTTATCTCTTTGTTGGTCACATCAGTTCTAGAGTTGGTTGATTTCTGAAATGAACTCATATGGATGCTAGTTCCTACTGAAATATTAATTAAAGTCTCCAACAACTAAACCAGGTACGAACAAGCACTCCATTATTGTTGGTTTCCAATAATATACATTCTTCTGATCGAGCAATAATATTGGTTAGCATAATTATTATCATCATTACCTAACAATTCATGAAATTGATCTCTCATTGGAGAAATACATGAATATTAGATATCGTTTAATATTTGCATATGTCAACATTTTCTTTTGACAAATTCAGGTCAGATGACGAATGACGCATGATTATGTACGTCAACTAGAAACAAAAAGGAAATTTATTTTTTTCTGACTAACGATTATTAGCTATACATGTAGTTAAGTTTGCCTTAGTGATACACGTACACCTGGTTCAGCTCTAAGTACAACAAAATGCAATCATGCATTATTATAAATAAGAGTGATGCTAGGTAGCCAAAGAATAATTACAATATAGAAATATCACGTAAAAATTCTCATTCTCTTGATAAGTAAGTGATATACACCTCCTTATCACTTATTCTCTTTATTACCTACTATTTTGCTGCATGTTTGGAGTCATTAATGTTCTTTCCAAAATCAATTTCAGTTTTTTCCAAATCAAATCTCTAACATCTCTCAATCACATTACACAACTAGAAAATGGATTAATACAGACAGATTTACAAACAGATTTAGTCTTTATTACAGACAGATTTTTTGTTACCGAAAAAATTACCGACGGATTTTGTCCCTCTGTAAAAGTCTCGTTGGAAATTATTTACCGACGGATTTTTACCAGTTACCGACGGATTTTCCCTCAGTAAATTCTCCCATCCATTTCCCTGAAATGTCGAACTTTCTGACGGATTTTTCGTCGGTAATTACAGACGGATTTTCCGTCTGTAATTACAAACAGATTTTTCGACAGATTTTCCGTCGGTAATTGGCAACAGATTTTCAGATAGATTTTTTGTTTGTAATTTGAACCTTGGAAAATCATCCCACACTCTGAATACAGACAGAAAATCCGTCTGTAAATCCGTCAATAAGGTAAAATAAAATTTTTTTAGATTTTTCCATTGCAAAATAAACACTTTAGACTTATTTTCTAAATTTACTCCATCAAACACACTGTAAATTGAGAAAAAGAAAGCCAAAAATCACATAGATAAACATAATATTCATTACATGATACCTATAAAATTGGATGTTATTTTTCAACACAATTAGCTAATATCTCACTATCTCAATAAAAAGATACCCCAAAAAAATAAGATGACCATCCCAATGTTACATGGATCTCCTTCATTAACTGACACTACTAGAAAACTAGTTATTACAGACGGATATTTCCGACGGATTTTATCCCACTGAAATACAGACAGAATTTCAGAGGGATTTTTTTGTCGGAAAATAAAAAAAATAGATTAGCATAAATTATAGACGGAAAAGAGAATCCGTCTATAATTCCGTCGGAAAAATTATTTTTTTTTTGCGAAATGATTACAGACGAATTTTCCATCTGTAATTAAGCAGACAAAATACGCATTTTATTAAATTATTACAGACGGAAAATCCGTCTGTAATTTAAAATTTCCGTCGGAAATATTAGAATAAAGATTTGAAGATCACGGTTATCTCTTCATTTCACACTACACTCTCGCGATTCCTCACTCATCCCTCTGAATGCTTCATCGGCGGCGCTATCAGCCGTGCACCGCCGTCTCACGGAACCTCCATTGCACTCTACTTCCATCGGCCTTGCTCGCATCACTCCCTTCCGTCGCACCCCTTCCCGGTTCTTCTTCGTCGCACCCCTTCCGTCGGCCTTGCTCGCATCGCTCCCTTTCGAACCCTAATGTGCATTTCTCTCTTCGATCTCGCCATGTTTGCTCTTTTCCACTGTGTTTCTCTCTTCGATCTTGCCTCAGCTATGCAGTTAACCCTAATCTCCTTTCTCTTTCATCGCTGTTTTCTTTCTTTCAATACCATCGCTAACTCTAACTATATTATCCTATTTTCCATCGCTAACTATGATTCTATTTCCTATTCTATGATAAGAACTTGTAACGGTTATAGTTTTTTATTTTGTGTTCTTATAAACTTGTTCGTGAAATCAAGGTTCCTGAATGCATTGACTAGTTTCATTTTTATTGCTGAGGAAGAGGAGGAGGTATGCATCTGCATTTTCTGTTGTCATATATGTTTCATACAAAACTGTTTGAAATTTTACTTGAACAATATGTTGCCTTGTATTTAATTTCTTTTTTCGTTTTTGGTTATTAAACAGGAAGTAGAGATAGAGTATGTGGAAGGTTATGATGAACTTGAAGAGGAAGATGACATGGAGGATTTTGTTAATTTTAGATACATTTCAATTCTATTTTTATGTATTAGTCTATTATTTTTCTTATATGTTGGAGGTGAAAAGTTGTGCATGTGGAGTTGGAGCTCTGTGGTTGAGTTTAGAAAAATGAAATAAACTAGGAAATGAACACATTTGAAAATCAAAAGCATAACAGAGTTTTCTAATGCAGCTGGAAGCTCTGAAGATGAAGAGGCAGAAGCAGCTGCTCAGAGAAGGGTGAAACAGAAGAATAAGTTAGCTTCAATGAAATCTGAGAAGGATTCTGTTGATCTTAAATCAAAGAAGGCAAAGGTCCTTGTTGAGTAAATCTATATTGCGCCCTTCAATTGAAAAAATGATCTAATTTCTCTTTTAAATGCTGGTTTTTGTTCTGATATGAATTAATTTATGTAAACGAAAACTTGTCCAGAAGTTAACCACTTATTAATGGTGATTTAGGGTATAGGGATTCCAAAATTAATAAATAGAAAACCAAAACTACTACTTGTCTCTTTGCCTCATTGCCAAAACCACCACTGCCTTAAGCTTAGTGTGAAACCAAATCACTTTCATTCATTCATATACATCAAGGTGGTTAGATTAGGGGTGATTGATTTTAACTTGGGTGACTAATGAAAACCATTTGTTTATTGCTGGCAGGCCCACATAGCCATTAGGATGGTGGGCCGGCGACATTATATTGGGCGGAAGGGATGAGCTCGGCAGTGGCACATGGTTGGGCTCCACCAGAGATGGAAGGGTGGCTTTCCTCACCAATTTCAGGGAAGTTGAAAGCCTTCTGGAACCCAAGACCAGGGGAGACTTGCCCCTCCGATTCCTTCAGGTCACACACTCCATCTGTTTGTTACTTTGTTTCTTAAGATCTTGTTGCTTTGAAAATTCATGTGACTATTTTCATATGGTACCAATTTCAAATATAATCTAATAACTTCATTTATATATCTTACGTAAACTGAGGAAATGTTGGTGATTTAGTTCATGAGTGCAAGAAGAAGCCGAGAAAAATAGAGCTTGTGAGAGATAATTCTCTTAGATTCATAGAGTAATGAACTAGAAAACTGAAATGTACAAGGGAACTAACTATTTATACTACCATAACAGTTAAACAGTTATTTATATCATCCATTACATATTTGCATCGCGTAATCTTAACATATTTATTTATAACAAATGAAAATACTGCAACATGACTGAGGCTATCATTGAAGAAAGAGAGCAAGGCATTCAAGAAATTCAGCAGCAAATTGGTGAAGTAAATGAAATTTTTAAAGATCTTGCTGTGCTTGTGCATGAACAGGGAGCTATGATTGGTAACTTTCACCTCTATTCTAATTGAGTACATCTCCGTCTTAATCCCAAGTTTTTTATTTGTCCAGAACTTCTCATCTGATCTGATGCCAAGAGTTTATATTTTTTTAGATGATATTGGGTCCAACATTGAGCAGTCTCATGCAGCAACTGCACAAGCAAGATCGCAACTTGCTAAAGCTTCAAAGACTCAAAGATCAAATTCTTCTTTGGTAATATACATTGTGTAATATTTGCTTTAAGATTTCACCTCTCACGTGTTGTTTTAGATGTTGGGTGTGGGAGCCGTGCTTCCTTGTTCTTCTTTTTCTTCTTCTGAGCTCAACCCTGCAATTCGGTCAGCTACTGACCAAACTATATCTTATCTGATTCTCTTTCATGGTTTTAGACTTGTTGGGCCTTTCTTAAACATATGTTTCTTTGTTGTTTCATGTTTGCTTATGTTGATAGGTCAGAGGTTTCATTTTCTGTTGGGTCTTGCCTCCTTCCTCATCCAGACAAGGTACTAAGAGTGCTAAATTCTGATTATTTAGCATATAGCTCGGTATTCTATTTGCTCTTCCAACTCCTTTGCTATCTCACTCTTTCACCATATAGCTCGGTATTCTATTTGCTGCTTCATTCATTATTCAGATAATTTCTTTTCCTTATTTAACTCTGTTTATTCAGCTCTTCATTTTTCGCTGTTTGAATCTACATGCTTTATGGATTGAGATATATAAATCTTTGGGCTTGAGATTGCAGCTTATTCTTCAATGGTTGACTGGGATATTTGTGCTTATCTATGGTTTGAGATGGAGGGGGCCGGGTAATGAATACTTAATCATTTCTAATATTTTGAAATTTTGGGATTCTGGTCTATAAGAATGTAGATGAATATAATTTATGTTGTATAAAGTCATAAACTAAAAGGATCTGATAGATGCCAATTAAGTTGTATCATAATCAGTAATAGAAAATTTGAAATGTAGAAAACAGAATACTAATGTTTTTATGCTCATTTTCTATATGGAAAGGAAGCAAAATCTGCAAACTAATGTTTATTTTGTTTGAAATCAATCATCATAAAACTCTGTCTTCACTCTTCAAAAATTGCAACAACCTCTTTCGTCATTTCCATACCTCTTCTTCCTTCTCCTCTCTTCAAAGCTTTGTCTGATTTTCTGCCTGTGTACTGTGTAGAATTCAACTTCTTACTTTCATCCCCCACTTCTCTCTCTTCTCCCCACGCTTCAAAAAGACTATATTTGTAATCCCCACTTTCCCTGTTGAACAGCTTTAGGTCACTAATCACCTTTTTTCTGTTTTGGAATTTCCCTAGGATACTATATTGTTGGTGCTTCAATTTACAGCTTAGTGATTACAGTAGGTGATGATTTGACTGTTTAAGTCCCTAATGCGGGTATTTACTATTTACACAGGCATCAGGCATAGCTGCCTTAGACATTAAGAAGCTTAAAGATGCAGGTATTTGCACTATTGAATCTGTTGCTTACACTCCTAGGAAGGATCTGTTGCAAATTAAAGGTATCAGTGAGGCTAAAGTTGACAAGATTATTGAAGCAGGTATGCACCTCCTGATATATTTTACTTTGCTAATACGGTATTTTCTTCAATTTCAACACTCAAGAGCATCAGCTATAAGCACATTAATTGTGAAGCCTTACTGATCTTCTGATGCTTGTTTATTGACAGCTACTAAGTTGGTGCCTATGGGTTTTACTAGTGCGAGCCAGCTCCATGCTCAGCGGATGGAGATCATCCAGATAACAACTGGATCAAGAGAGCTTGACAAGATATTGGAAGGTGAGACATCTCTAATAAAGACATTGCTTACAAGTGGATTTTATGGATTGTGTTTTTCATTGATGAAGTGTCATAATTCAATATGGTTTCTTCTACTAGGAGGAATTGAAACAAGTTCTATCACTGAGTTGTATGGTGATAGAAAATGAAATACCCCCAGAATTCCTAAACACTTTGTTGAATATGGCACCAAGTCAAGAGGAAGAATGAATCAGATTGGGCATTGAATTTGTTGAGCATTGAATTGAATCACTTCAGGATGTATGGTGTGGCCCTAGAATTGGATTCGCATCAGATCATGCTTCTGCTTCTGTGGATTGTGTGGTGGCAAGGAAGAATGCTTCTTCAAGAAGGAACCTTGATGCTGTTGAGAGAGCAACACATAGGGAAGAGGTATTCTTCTTTCTCCATCATCATCTTCTACTTCAATTCTTACTGTTTTCTTTTTTTTATTTAATTGATTCATTTATGTTGTTTTCTCTTCAGACATTGCATTTTCATGTTCATATAATTGTTGTGAATTGAGGCCTCTTCTCTTCCTCAACTCAATGACAGTTCTTGATTGCTTAATTGATCAAAGACTTGTATAAAGTATCCAGTCACTGAATTGAATATGAATCACTTGCTTTTAGACTTGTTCTGGTTTATTGCATTGTGTGCATTACATGTTCCAAATTTGCTATTGCTATTTGGCAGCGTCCATGATCTTTAAAAAGAACTAACCTTGAGAAATCTATGGAAGAGTTCCAAATTGTTGCAGGCAGATACTTGAAATTTAATCAAAAGTAACTGCAGTGGTAACAATTCCTTTTTGGTTCTTTTTTCTAATAACTGCAGTGTAGATCGGATATAGTAAGGTAGACATCCTCTGCTCAGAAAGTGGGAAGCAGCGAATAATTTTGATGGACCAAGAATCTCAAGAAGCAAGTATATTGCCATCATCACTAAGAAGTTCAAGAAAGAATGAAGCTATCCATAAATTAGGATATTGAATCTTGATGAGTCCACTAGTAGTTATTTGTCATCTAATGTATTTAGATTGTATTATTGTATGGAAATAATTGCTTCTTATTATAAAGAAAGCGTTTTGTACTCACTGGTGTGTTTTTCTATTTATACCATCAATAAAAATTTGTATTTATTAAATTTATATTTATTTTATATGAAACAGGTTTATTTTTGTAATAGAAAAATTAAAAAAAAATATTTTACCTTACCGATGGATTTACAGACGGATTTTCTGTCTGTAATCAGAGTGTAAGATGGTTTTCAGACGGAAAATCCGTCGAAAAATCCGTCTGTAATTACAGACAGAAAATCCATCGGAAAATCCGTCTGTAATTACAGACAGAAAATCCGTCGGAAAATCTGTCTGTAATTACAGACGGAAAATTCGTCGGAAAATTCGTCTGTAATTACAGACGGAAAATCCGTCTGAAAATCCGTCTGTAATTACAGACGAAAAATCCGTCGAAAAGTTCGTCGCCTTTGGGAAATGGATAGAAAATTTACAGAGGGAAAATCCGTCGGTAACTTGTAAAAATCCGTCTGTAATTTTCCGACGGAAAAAAATCCGTCGGTAAATAATTTCCGACGGGGCTTTTACAGAGGGACAAAATCCGTCGATAATTTCGTCGGTAACCAAAAATCCGTCTGTAATAAAGACTAAATCCGTCTGTAAATCTGTCTGTATTAATCTATTTTCTAGTTGTGTGATATCACAAATTACACTTAGCACTTAAAGATGGGATAATCTAAAATATTAATGGATAACTAAGTTGCATTGGCAGCATCAAGCTCCACATTGAAAATTGCAAAAGAGAATGCTGAATATGAAAAGTCAGATGCACCAAAGTTGATACTATCAAATACAAATGCCAAAGCATTGATGGGTTGAGTAGCTGCAACAAACTGATAGAAACAATCAAACATAAATATAAGTATCACAAATTTAGGGTGCTGAAAAGATTAGATACCAATGTACACAAAATAGACTTACAAGTATTCCAATTTTTATGAGGTGGAGGACATCAACATCTCTTGTAAATAGTTTAGCTCCAAAAGGAAGTCCTGCACCAAGAATGAATGCAAGAGCCAATCTCAGAACCAAACCATCTGCAATATAGACCATCGGCAAGAAGAGATACTGCCAGCCAAATCTACAGGCAGACTTGAAATGCAGCCATAGATTTTGATCCCTGGCGTGCAGCTAGTGAGGCGGCCAGAGTGACACAGAATGTTACAACAGTTACTCTAATTAAGAACAGAAAACCTGAATGACAAGAATGAAACAAAAAATAATCTCAATACTGAAATGCTAGTTAACCTATTTGGCTATTTTCCAGGGATAATCAACTCGAGATGCAATCATAGAACAGGACACTTCTATAGGATTTTGGAACTGCCACAACTCATCATGGGCCAGCATCATTTCTTTTTATAACTAAAATGAAGCAGAAAATCATACCACAAATATAAATTATGATTACCACATGAAAACAAGTAACTGTGCATTGCTAAAAATGAAATTTTATTTCAAAAATATTTTGTTGAATCTACCAGATAAATATCAGCGGTATAGCTTGTAAATAGACAGTTTTACATGACCCCCACACGTCCACCTAGCCCCGACAAGAATCATTCAGCACTCTTTAGAATGTTATTTTACTATATACATAAAATGTGGAAAATCCAGCAAATAAATAGAAAAAAGGGGGGTTATATATGGTGATGAACTCACAATTTTTGGAAATGCAGCTCTCAGTTGTGCAAGTCTAAGCTAGCCACCATAGATCTCACTAGTAGCAATGTAGATCTGCATGTCTCTATCAAAACCTAAGGCTTAGAGAACTAAGGCTGTCTCCTCTGGGGTTATATTTTATGACACTATCTTATTTTACAATTTACATTATACAATACATTTTTAAATATGGTAGCATATGGTTTTACTTACACAACAGGGAATGCAAAAGAACCATTATTGCCTTCAGATTGGTTAGAATCACTTAATTCAGAATACAATATTCCAAACTCATCAATTCCTTCTCGGATTTGCTCTCTTTCCATCTCTTTTATCTCTTCCTGCAAAGTAATAAAAGAAGATATAAATCAATAAGAAACTAATAGTTTGGTGATAACACTAAAGAAGAATAATCCATGTAAATTGTAAAGAAACGTCTAGTTAGACACAAAGAACCTCACCTCCCATGTCGCTAGACCCTTCATGTAGCCAGGAAGACATTCAAATTCTGTTTCCGATATCTTTATAAGAGAGCTGGAAGGTTCAGGTGACTCTAAATTCTCCTTGTTTGCCTCTGAATTTAGTTTAAAAATGATACATAAAAAAAATCTCTTTGTGGCTTATGGTGGGATTTGAAGTATTGAAGCAAGAAAGAAAACTATTACCATCAGATAAGAAATTCCTCCCCTCAAATGCCACTATTTTGTCTACCACAGGTTGCTGCTGCTGCTTAAAATCTTGTTACCTGTTCAACCATTGCTCAGGAAATGAGAAACTTGCAGCAATCATCTACAGAAATGTGGAAATAATATTCACAACTTTTAACTTACATCTCAGGTTCTTGTGGAAATAAATCAGCAGCAGCGGTGCAAGAAAATAAGATAGTGGTACAAATAGAGTTAGTAACAAACAAATAATCAAAGCAAAAGTTTTGTTTTCATGAAATCAACATCAACATGACCACAAGACCAGATCAAGTGACATCCCTTTTAACCATAAAATGAAGAATATTGGAACCAAAACATATGCATGAAATTCTCACAACCAACAAGAATGCCAATGAAGGCAAGTGGCATATCAGTATCACTAACCTCTAGATGCTAACGTGGCCAGACAAGCATCTAAGAGTCCAAGTTGTTTCAAACTCATAGATTCATCGAATCTGAAGAGAATTAGATTAAGGGACATACACCAATAAAATCAAACGGGATGAAAATATCATATCGTCATCTAATCTTTTCAATTTTCATAGCTTCAACATAGAATTTCTGAAAACAAAGTACAGAAATAAATCAAATGGATGAAAAATGTAAAACACAATCATATGTGAGTTGATTTTGGTATCTTCAGGGTGGCAGATCACATAATTTCACTATTATATCTACAGAATTTTTTATTTTCATTTTTCAGTTCTATGTTAAAAATTGTTCAGCAGCCAAAAATTGGAGAAGGATACAAATCATCTTCGTTGAAGCTAGAATCCAGCACAGGAGCTAAAATCTCCCCTTCTTCTTCATCTTCCTCATCCTCTTCATCCTCAAAATTTGGAGCTAATTCCCGAAAATAGAAAATTCTCAATCCAACAAAACAAAGGAAGGAAAAAATGCAAAGTATAAATGGAAAGAGGTGCGAGAAGAGGAAGTAAGAAGCACCTGGAACGTAGCCATAGCTGCTCTTGAGACGATCTTCGAGTTCAAGTAGATCGGAGTGGTTTTTCTTGAAACTAATAGATTTTCCATAAAAAACTATTCCTTGATTATTGTAAAGTAGGGTACAAAACACAACAAGAAGCAATTTCATTAGCATATAGAAATGAAGCTATGTAAATTAAACTACAACATTCACATAAAACAAGAAATGGTTACTATCTCATTTATATTACTACTATATTTCCACCTAGAACTTGTACTTTTAAATCATAATTCATATTTTATAAGGAACAAAACAGCAAAAAATTTTGATATAATAGAGTTATACCTCAACAACAAGATAACAAATAGAGGCACCTGAAACATTCCAGTTAGCTAATTTTTACTAAATTAGCTTTGGTGAAGTCAGATGTTTTTAGTTAGTTACCATTGGTATATATCCCTTCAATCCTAGCTATGTATATCTCTTCAATTGAATTTAATTTCCATATTCAATCTTTCTGTGTATCCTGTAGTTTTGCATTTTTTTTCATTCACACGCTTGGATCCTTCCACACCAAGCACTACTAAGAAATGTGGTTGAAGGCTTCATCCCTTTCTAAGTGGTAAGTTATTTTTAATTGAACATTTTAAATTAAATGATAAATAATGCCTTTGCATTCTTTCATAGATCATATATATAGACAAACCATTAAAATTTAAATCAAATTGAATTCAATTTCAAACTCAGAATCCAAATTAAATTGAATTCAGAATCACATCAGCATTCAACAAATTAAATAAATAATTCAATTCCAAACTCTGTGCACAAATTTAGTTAAGAATCTTAAAAATTAATTGGAAAAAAAGATGAAACTGAAGAAGCGTTGGCTTACCAGAGAGACGGCGAGATGATAAAGTGAGCTCGGAGAGTGTGAGACAGAGTAAGCTCGCGATGAGAGTTTGAGACAGAGTTACCTAAAATCAAAGAAGAGAAGGGGCAACAGCCAAAAATGGCGAGGAGTAGAGAATCAGAAACGACGCACGGCGAGGAGGGGAGGAACCCTTCACGACAGCGACGCCACGAGCTCAACTCAACTTCGTGCGACGGTGAGGAGAGGAGGAACGATGCGAAGAGGGCCAAGTAGAGCTTCCCCAGATGACGAAGGCACCCACGGTCTGTTCTCGCCAGCGGCGACAGCACCTTCTACCGGAGGAGAAGAGTTCGACGACAACTTTGAAGAAGGATGAGGGCTGCTGGCAACATTCGAAGAAGGTTTAGGTCAGGAGTGTGAATGGAACTCGATAGGGTGGGGATAAAATTAGAGTAAACTCAATATTTTCGACGGAAAATTTTAAATTACAGACGGATTTTTTGTCTGTAATAATTTAATAAACGCAGTATTTTTGTCCATTTAATTACAGACGGATTTTCCATCTGTAACCATTTTCCACGAAAAAAATTAATTTTTTCGACAGAATTATCAACGGATTCTCTTTTCTGTCTGTAATTTATGCTAATTCATTTTTTTTTGTTTTCCGACAAAAAATTCCTCTGAAATTCTATCTGTATTTCCGTGGGATAAAATTCGTCGGAAATATCCGTCTGTAATAACTAGTTTTCTAGTAGTGTTATTATCCATTAAAATACAATAATTCTCTGCAAAAATTATGGAAGTTAAATTAAAAATTTTTAACAACTTCTACTATATAATTTATATTTTACATATAGACTATTAATAAATAAAAAATAAAAAACAAAATATAAACCAAAATTAAAAAATAAATTTTTAAAAATAATTATTAACTCGTCATATTAAAATCAATAAATAAGCATACATACGAATATTAAATAAAAATATTAAAATAATTAAAATCATGACCTATTAGTACACATATGAGATAATTTGAAGAATACAATAAGACGTATAGTTTAAAATTTGATAATATTAATTATAAAAATTTATTAATTATAGACATCATATGTATGAAATTATGAATATTATGAGTACAAAATTATGGATGTTATTAATATGAAATTATGGATGTTATGTGTATGAATTTATAGATGTTATGAGTAAATTTATCAATTGAATAAATTAATTTAAGAATTTGACATTTTTTAAATTCAAGTATGATAAAATTTAAAAACATCTGTGTTAATTTTATAGTTACTTATGGAATAACTAAAAAATGATATATGTATGGATGTAATATCTAATAAATATGAATTTAATTTTTAGATGTTGGTTCTATGTAATTATGGATGTTATGTATATAAATATATGAATGTTATATGTATGAACTTAGTTAGTACAATATAATTATAAATGCACATAAAAATACAAAAAAAAATTAAATCAGTTTATTACCATACCTCATCAAAGCTATTGTAGTTTTTCATATTCTCGAAAATTGATTGACTGACAACAACCTCGGGTGAGTCCATCTATTCAAATTCTTCAGCACTTTCTACCATAGGTACCATATTAAGGTTGAATTCAAATGCCATACTATTTATAATGATAAAGATGATTTATTGTAAAATTTCTTGACCTATTCTAATTGTGCTTGCAATGGTATTAGAGTTGTGAATTTTGAATGAAAATAATTGAATTAACGGAAAGAAAATTATATTAAGGTAGCTTTTAGGTTTTATATCTCTCCATTGAATGATGATAAATGACTCAACAAAAATAAAAAATTAATTACAATAAAGAACGGTAATGATAATAATAATGAAAAACCAAAAGAGCGTTTATGATAATAATCAATTACAATTATTGAATTTATGTGATATTATCGTATCTCCATTAGGCGAAGGAGCAGAGCAAGAATCAATTACAATGATAAATCATAACCGTTATTAATTATTATTATTATTATTATTAATCTTTATTATATTCTTAATATAAAAATTAAATTATAAAAGAGAATATTAAGTATTGATTACAAGAATGTCTAATAGTAAGGAATATGATATTATAATTAATATAATTAATAAGTAGAGTTGATAAGAATATGATAAGTGGAATGATAAGAGAGTGGACTAAAAAATAAAACTGTTATTAAATGATGTAAATGAAGTATATTATGGAAAGTTTTGACTAATTATGGCTGAAAAATAAATAAATATGTATTCTTTTCCCTTTTATATATAGGTAGTGTTTAAAGTGATTACGGAACTATAATGACTATGGTGGTTATGTCTTCTAATTCATTATTAGAATTTATTAATACACGGAGCTTGTTGACAATACAACAAAAATGAATAATACATTTATTTTGTAATACAATACAATAAATGAGTAATACAATCATAACTCTCATTTCACTCTCAGCACATATTTTATTCTCTATTTTCTACCTTTCTTGGAATGCAAAGTTCTGAGTTTCTCTCCATTTTCAGACCTCATACCATATTTTACTCTTTCAACTGAGTTTATATAGTATCAAGAGCCTTGGATCAATAGCTTTATTAGCACTTTCTTCTGAAAATAATAAAAATTCTTTTGCTCTAATTGTGAACGAACTCTCAATGATCCAAATTCTATTACATGTCAACATGCCTTTTTGTAATTAGAGGCTAGAATCTGGAAGACCATATTTTTGAAGATAAACCACCACCAAAATTTAATTCAAATGCTGCACAAACAATAGCTATAGTTTTTTTTAAAATATACAGAATAGTTACAACGACAACATGATAACAATTTGAGTTCTTGGATCATGGCCTCCATTGATTCTTGCTTAAAGAATTGTATTGTGCATTGTTCATCTGCACTTTAAATTTGAAAAATATTACAAACTTATTTTGTTGAATCAATCAAGACTAAAATCAAGCAACTTCAAAATCAACTGTACTCAAAAACATAAAAAAGAAGAATCTTTCTACCAAAGATTACCTGGCATAGATTAAGAATCTTGTAGAATCCCTTGCTACTTTTTCATTGAAGATCACATTGAAACTATATGTGATGGATTACCTAAAGAGTTTCCATAGATCAAGAATCTTGTAGAATCCCTTGCATATCTTTTCCATTGGTGTCCCCGCAGCGGCATCTTTCCGCCCATTCCGTCTACTCCAGACCGAACCAAGACCTAATACACAGACCTGTGCCAATGGTGTACATGTGTCGAGCCATGAGATGAAGACTTGAACCTAGAGGCAAACAAAGTAGATTCATTTGAACAACACATTGATAACATGTTTGCTGCTTCTATGCTGAAAGGTGCAAAGGACGCAAGACTACCGAGTTCTGAAATGTTGATGTTGTCGGTAACAAATCTTGAACCTTAGTATATAATAAATGATTAGACTCCATTTTACGTTATCATGTAGTCTCTTTCTATATGATGTGGTTGGATGTAGTTATTAAATTAAAATTTCTTAACCAAAACAAAGAAAGTTTATGTTTATAAAACTATGTACTTCATGGTAAGACTATATCAACTAAAATCTTAATCAAACATAAGTATAAATGACATAACACTAACTTAAGTTCAGACCTATACTTATCAAATTAAGTGATTTATGATGAGGCTAAACAAAGAGAAACATATTAATAAATCAGCATGTTAGATAAACTCCTTCTTAAATGTCAGCGAGTCTTCCTTCCTGTGCCAAGTTCTTAGTTACAACCACTATTTCAATTTTCAAATACCTAAATGGTTATATTTATATTAATTTTTTTTATCTATTAATAATGGAGATGTTAACGATATGATTGTTTCTCGTGTAATTTAATTTCTTATATAAATATCTTTAGAGAAATGATTCATTATCCTAAATTATCTTTCTAATTATCTTCTTAATTTTTATTGAGTACAAATTCTTAGTTCAGCCTTTTGTTTCTTGAATACCAACTAAATCATGGTCATAATTTGAATGAAGAGAACAAACAATTACTTTATTTTTAACCTTTTTAAGATATTAAACACATTTGAATAAGGTTCTATTTTTTATAGATTCTGATGGCATAATCAAACAAGCAAAATTAAGTGTGAGGAAAGCTATGGAGCGGCCTCTTAATGGTAAGAATATCATACTGAAGTTCAACGTGAAACTACAATCAATTGGAGATGGAGCTGGTCTATCGAGTGGCCTTCTTAGAATGTTAGGTGTTGATTACAACAAATTTTCCTATCTGTAAGAAAAAATTAGAAAAAAGTGACTGGCAAAGACATCGTATATAATGATTGCATAAAGGTAATAAATTTCAGCATTGTTGAATTAAATCAATTCTTTTACTTTGATGAAGATAGAAGTGGAAGAATTAAGAAAATAATTTTGCAAAGTATGGAGAAGTCTTGGAATGATACAAGGGGTAGGTTGTATAATAATTATTACAAACCAACAAGGACACTTGAGAAAAATCTTGAGGAACGCCTAGTGGGAATTGATAAAGAGTATTGGTAATGGTTCCTTATTTATTGCAATGACCCTAACACAAAGGTAACCTATTTTGAATTCGTTAAGAAATATTACTATTTATGGTATACTGGTATGGACAAGTTTCCTCACTAATCAATCTTGCTTTTGATGGCATAATAGGAGAAGTGCAGGAAAAATACTTTGAATCGATCGAAGCAACTTTACATTCACACTAGCGGTTCTAAAAATTTGGTGAGGCGAAGGAAAAAAGAGGTAATTTAGCTTTGAATTCATTTTTGAATGTATTTTGGACTGCATCTTCTTCTGTAGAATACTTTAATACAGTTATGGTATAAAATGTATTGTTACAGTAAGAACTACATGGGAGGAGAGTTGGTAGAGGAGAATTATGGACCAAAGTGATGTAATGGCTCCTATATACATCTCAAAGCTCAGAGGATTGGTGTAAGTACTACGTTTTAATCCTTTTATGTTCTTTCTCGTTGGATTTAATTAGTAAATTGTGTTGAGCATGCTTTAGCCTATAATTGATTATGTATACTTATTTACATCTATAGAAAAAAATTAGAGAGATTAAGCAGCGTGATAAATCCACTAGAATATTGTTTGTAAATGATTCTCTTGCCTAAGCTCTCAGAGAAGAGCACTCGAGTAGAGTGTGTGGCATAGGTTTCAGACCGACTCCAAGTCAACTCTTTCGTCCGAGTTCTCAGCCACCGGTGAATGGAGCTCAAACAGAGGAGGCCCAAAGGATGTTGTTTGAACTACAAGCAGAGGTGATGGCCGAGAAATTAAGAAGGAAGACAGTGGAGGATAAAGTAGTAGTAGAGAAATTGAAAAGGAAGGTAGTGGAGGATGATGTAGCAGCAAAGAAGATCAAGAGGTAGGCAATAGAGAGTGTTCTAAGTTATTTGATTCAACGGCAATGTGGAGAGCTGCCACCAGACATCGCTGCACGCCCGAATTCTTTGGATGGACATAGCAAAAAATATAAATTAAGAATATATGTTATTTTATTTGAAATATATATTTTGTTTAAGTTGACTATGCAGCACACTTAATTAGTGAAATACTTTATCGATATTAATATAAATATATTAGTTTATTTCGCAGTTAAATTTTCATGAGTTCTTGTCCTCAATTTAGATTTTTAAATAAATTGATAAGATTTTTAAATTAAAAAATAATCACAAAAAAATTTACAAAATATTTAAAGAGAAACATATTAAAATATTTTATATTAAAAAATAGTAGTAATAAATAGTGGCGGTTCGTAACCGTTGCAAATAATTTTGAAAAATTGGCGAGTTTAACATGGTGGCGGTTCGAAACCACCCCGCTAATAAAATTTCAGAAAAAATCTGCAGCACCAAATAGTGGCAGTTCATGACCGTCGCAGAAGCAGGAAGAAATCACCTTTTGCCATAATGCGGTAGTTCGGAACTGCCGCAAATTCTATCGATGCAAAATATGTGAATTGCAGTGGTTATACCAGCTTGGGAACCACCGCAACATTCAATCCCAGCACCCTTAAGGAAGGCATTCTTCAACCGTTGGCAGTCTATTTAGCGGCAGTTTCAAACCGTCGCAAATCTTAAAAAAACTGCCGCTAGTATCCGTTCCCTTTGTAGTATTAATCTTGCTCAGAATTCTAATTCAAGATTTGCTGGAAGAAGAGGACCCGTGATGGTAGAAATTCTTGGCAAATAAGTAATAGACAAAGTTGCCAAGTTTGTGGAAGGCTTGGTCATTCTGCCCTCCAATGCTTCTATTGTTTTTATCATTCCTATCAAGGTAATAATTCTTCAAATCAATCTATTTCTTCCTCATCTTTATAAATGGACAACCACATCCACCCTCATCATGTTTCCACCAACCTTAATCATTCATGGATGCACCTTCTAGTTCCTCAGATTAATCTTGGTATCCAAACTTAGGAGTCATACATCACTTAACTCATGATTCTTCAAGCATTATTGCTCCATCTAATTACACTGGCCCTGATTAATTGTATGTTGCTAATGGTTCAGAGATCCCTATTTTAAACATGGTCATTCATTCTTACATAATTTTTCCACTAACAATAGTTTTATTCTAAAAAATCTCTTACATGTGCCTGCTATTGCAAATAATTTACTAAGTCTTTCAAAATTTTACCTTGAAAATAATGTGTTTTCTGAATTTCATATATTTTATTGTCTTGTAAAATCTTAGTTGATAGAAGAAGTACTACTTAAAGGATCCCTAAAACATGGTATTTACTCATTTGATGATATTTCTATCAGTAAAGAACCTTGTAATTCAACATAATTCAATGCTTTTCTTGCTACTTATACTACTAGTCTTAAATTCTGGCATAGGCATTTAGGCCATTTTTCTCCTATCATTGTTCAAAACGTAAAAAAATAATATAATATTCCTTGTTCCAATAATATCGAATCCGATTGTTTTACTTGTGAACCTTGCTTTTTAGAAAAAATGTATACTCTTCCATTTTTTTATTCTAAAATCATCTATCATACACCTTTATAAAATTGGTATACATTGATCTTTGGGGACCTGCTTCTGTTTGCTCTAGAAATGGCATGTAAGTTTTGTAGATGCCTTTATCCGATACACATGCTTATATTTACTAACATTTAAATCTCAAGTCTTTGGCATTTTTGGCCAATATAAGTCTCTAATAGAAAAGAAAACTGGTTGTCAACTTAAAGTAATACAAATTGACAATGCCAAAGAATTCTTATCATATACATTTCAAGATTTTTTCATTTCTCATGAAATTGAACATAGATTCTCTTGTCCACATACACACCAACAACAAAGTCTCGTAGAGAAAAAATACAAGCACATCATTGAGATGGGTCTATCTCTTAGCTATTACCAAACTTTCCATGTTTTTCTAGGATGATGATTTTTTAACTTCAATCTTTTTAATAAATTGACTATCATCCAAAATATTGAATATAAAATTTTCTTATGAATTGTTATATAATTCTCCTCCAGATTACTCTTTACTTGAGGTTTTTGGTTGCTCTTGCTTCACTCATTT
Organism: Arachis ipaensis; assembly: GCF_059453495.1. Taxonomy (NCBI): domain Eukaryota; kingdom Viridiplantae; phylum Streptophyta; class Magnoliopsida; order Fabales; family Fabaceae; genus Arachis; species Arachis ipaensis. Next base: position 120,646,269 of record NC_142443.1, on the reverse strand, counting down.
GAGACATTTAAACAAATCAAAGTTAAATTTTAAATTTGAAAGGTGTTTATTTCTGGGTTATGCACCTCATTCAAAAGGTTTCAAAAGCTTGAATGCTGCTGATAAGGTTTTTAAAGCTAGAAATATTATTTTTGATGAAAAGATTTTTCCATACCATTCTATGTTTTCTATAATTCTGCTAGTAGTACTGATTTTGACTCTTCTGCATTTAAGTCCAATTTACAAAATTTACAACAAATTTCCTTATTTATTCCTTCCAATCTGTCTTCCTCTTCTACTTCTACTAACGACTATGTTTCACCCTCACTTACTCAAGATCCAACTACTGCTATTCAACCTCTTTTACCCCTGTCCTCTCCTTCTTCATCCAATTCTGATTCATACTCTACTAATAACACTAAATCTATTCAAACCTCACGTATTACAAAAATTTCATCTATTCTTATCTCAGGTATTGAGATGCATCTACCCAGAATTTCCCCTTTTGATTTTTCACACTCCTTACTAAAAAATCAACATCCTATGATTACTAGATCCAAATCTGGAATCACAACACCAAGAATTCTTATCATTATTGTTAAACCTCTAGAACTCATTCACAATACACCTAAAAGTCTTAATCAAACTCTCAATTCTTAGCATTGGTCACAAGCTATGTATGAAAAATTTAATGCTCTCACGATGCAATAAACAAAACTTGGCATTTAATATCTCCACCCCCTAATTCCACTATGATAGGATGCAAATAGATTTATGCTACTAAAAGAGAGTTTGACAATCCAATCAAGAAATATAAAGCTAGAATAGTGGCCAAGGATTGTCATCAGATTGAAGGAGTAGATTATTCATAAATTTACTATCTAGTTATATGCCCTACAACCATTCCAATTGTCCTATCTCTTGTTTTATCTCAAGGTTGGTTATTAAGACAATTTGACTTTGATAACGCCTTCTTGAATGGTGAACTCATTGAAGATGTCTATATGCAACAACCACCAAGTTTCATTTCTTCTAACTCTACTTTAGTTTTCAAATGAGACAAAGCCATCTGTGGCCTTAAACAAGCACCACGTGCTTAGTTCAATAAGTTGATCTCTACCTTATAACAATTTGGTTTTTCATCTACAAAAGTTGATCCCTCATTATTTGTAAAAAGAAATTCTTATTCTACAATTTATATTTTAGCATATATTGATGGCATAGTCATCACAGGTAACAACACTGCACAGGTTGAAGCTCTTATTACTCAACTAAATTCTCTTTTCTCTCTTAAATATCTTGGCATATTTCATTATTTTTTAGGCCTTGAATTTAATTTTCTTTCTTCTGGTGATTTGCACAACTCACAGACTAAGTATATAAATGATCTACTAAATCGTGATGCTATACATAATTCTAAATTTGTGTCTACACCAATGTTGCATTCTATCAAACTTACTCTCCAAGGCTTAGATTACTTTGATGATCCAACCCTATATCGCTCTATTGTTGGAGTCTTACAATACGCCACTCTCACTCACCCAGAGATAGCCTTTTCTGTCAATAGAGTAAGCTAATTCATGGATCAACCTCAGCTTCAATGCTGGATAGTAGTGAAGAGAATACTTTGCTATCTTTCAGGTATAACACCCCTTAGCATTCAATTTTCAAAGAGTTACCGTTTTATATTGTTAGCTTTTCCAAAAACATACTAGGCCAATGACACTCATGATAGAAGGTCTACAAGTGGATATCATATTGGGAAGTAATACTTATCTTCTGGAGCAGCCACAAACAAAACACACTGAGTCAATCTTCTACAGAAGCAGAGTATAGATGTCTTGCTAAAATAGTTGCTGATATCCTATGAATTCAAAAAATTCTCAAGGAATTTCATGTCTTTTCCTCAATTGGTTCTACAATGTTTTATGACAATTTGGACACTATTCTCTTGTCAGAAAATCCAATTATGCATAGTCGCTCGAAACATTTTGAGGTAGACTTGCATTTCTTCCAAGAAAAAATGACCAAGAAGGAACTTCATGTTGTGCACATCCTAACTCAGTCCCATGTAGCTGACATTCTTACAAAACCTCTAAGGACCCCTGAATTTAAGAAATCTGGAGACAAACTTTGGGTCCTTCCTCGCAGTACCTTCAATTTGCGTAGGGAGGGGGTGTTGACAATACAACAAGAATGAAAATGGAAAATAGTTAGTTACAAGTTAGTTATATATATTTCGCACATATTCATCCTCTATTCTGTACCTTTCTTGGAATGCAAGGTTTTGAGTTTCTCTCCATTCTCAAACCTCAGATCTTATTCTACTCTTTCAACTAAGTTCACATACAAAGATAGTTGATTCTGTTAGCAACTACTTTGAATTTGTCAAAATTTTGGTAACCCACTAATCTTGATTATAGTAAATTATTTAAATTGTGTTCTCTATACTAGGCACGCAAAGAACACGCCAAGCACCCTGTCACATTTTTTAGAGAAGAGGGCAAGCAGCTCAGTGCCACATGTGTTGTCTTCTTCCTCATTGTCCACGAGTTCATTGAACGCTTCTGCTATGTGAACACTTTTACTCCCACATGCAACCAGCAAGAATCACTATAAGAAACATCGTTAAAATCAATGGCCAAATCGACAGCTACTGTAACAACCTAGTTTTCGGGTACACAAGATTTTTCTGAAGATACAGAGTTTTCCGGAAGATCGGTGAAGGGAAAATCTTTGAAATATCATCAAGCACCTCAATCTATATCATCGTTATGTCATCAATAAGTAAGAACCTCTTTTGAGATAAGTTTGACAACACAGTCGCGGAGAACCTAGGTTTTGAACCGTATCGGTTAGGAACTTTTGATTCCGGTTTCCGTAAATAGTCTCAATTTGATGAACCGGACTCGATTCATGAGATAAGGAAGATAATAGTATAATATTATCATTATATTAGTATTAGAAGATGCTTGAATGATATTATAAGGTTACCTGGTCTATTTTAGTTAAAAACAGGAAATCGGTTTAACCGGGTTCATAATTTACTGGTGCAGCTTAGCACCAGCACTCTTTGATGACTTTAGCAACACTAATGCCTCATCATATACCTTCTATTCTCATGTTAATCATGTTACTAATGTCATTTATACTAGTAGCTTAGATATTAATCTCTAGAAGTGTTGTTAAGTATATGTTCTAATACATCTAGTTTTAGTAATTATACACCTGAGATATTTTAATATTATTTTAATCCACCTCCAAGCCAACCAATCACAACTCACCTTACACCCCCCAAGACACTCCAAGTCTGGTCATTTGCTCCCTTTGGCCGAAATTGAAAAGAGAGAAAAGAGAGAAAACTTCATTAACACTTGATCTTTAAAGCTTGATTTCTTCTGAACTAAAACTCAAATCAAAATTCCAATCCGACCAAAATGATCCTCTCTTCTTTCTCTACATAACCATATGACTTATCAAGGCTGAAATCAAGGTGAGTTGGCTGCACCATCTCCCTTTTGCTTTGATTTCAAGGAAACCTGCTTAAACATGTGTTTTCTTGAAGTTCTTCCTTAGGAATCATGCTTAGCTTGACTTTTGGGCCAAGAAATGTTAATTTCCAGCAATTTTAAGGTGAGAAATCTCTTCCTAACATGCTGAATGAGATTCGGTCAGTTGAGGGTTTGTGGATTTAAAGTTATTCTTGATGTGATTTAGGAGAAAAATAGCTTAAAGACCACCTAGACACATAATTGAATTTGAGGCATCAAATCAAGGTAGGGTTTGGTAAAATTAATCTTGATTAATTGTGTTTAAGATGTTTGATTATGATATGGTTTGGTTATGCTTGAAATTGATTGCTTATAAGAGTGGTTCTTATTAAAATTTTGGTAAAAATTTCATGAAATTTAATGATATTCAAGCTATGAATTTTGTTCTTGAGGGCTGCTGGAATTTCGAACCCTAACCCTCAAATTGGGGTTGAAATTGAGTTGAAATCAAGTGGGAAATATGGGGTTTTAGTGGCTGCTAATTTATTATGAATTATAGTAAAAATCAGTTACTAGAAAGATTGAAAAACGAGTGAAAATAAAGAAAGAATCTGAAAAATTTACGAAGAACACGAAGAATACTTTGAGTGTGGTGAAGAACAGGGTTTTGATTCATAAAAGGGCAAGGAAGTAAATTTTTTGGTGTTTGGGGGGTTATTTTGTAATTTCCAAAAGTTAGGGTGGTTAAAGTAGAAATATTAAAAGTTACGGGTGGTAAAAAGTGAATTTTAAAGGTTAAAAGGTAAAAAGGGGTAATTTTCGAAAATATATTAATAAAATAATAAATAATAATATTTAATTAAAAATAATATTTTAATAAAAATAATAAAATAATGTGGAAAAGACAGCTTTTCGTAAAAGTTTTAGAAAGACAACTTTAAGCGTAGAATCTCATAATTACCTTCATAAAACACTTAGGGAGTGGTAATAACATATTAGTGAGGCAAAGATAAAGGAAAGATAAAAAGTTAAAGAAGAGATGAAAATCGAAGGAAAATCTGTGAAGTTTTAATGGCAGAAACAAACAGAGATTAGTGAACGAACTAGGAGCAACATAGTTAGTATTTGAGTTGCGTCTAGGGCTAAGTATAATATGAAAAGTTAAATTGTTTCAATATAGACTTAATGAACCTATATTTGGGACAGGCTAACTATTCATACCGAAATTTACATAAGTTATAAATACATACGTCAAACCGAGAAACGAGAGCAGAGTAAAGAGACAAAGAGAGACGAGCAGTAAAAGCCACAAACTGATAATGTTAAATACGGGAAGCACCCACGAACTGAATGATCATTGGTCTCGGGAAAACCTACAAACTGTTAACTATTTTATATGCGGGAAAAACCCACGAATTGATAATCGTTGATTACAGGAATAACCCACGAACTGAGGATCTCTGTTTTGTTGTATGTTGATCTCGGGGAAACCCATGAACTGAGGATCTCTGTTTTGTTTGTGTGTTGATTTCGGGGACGCCCACGAACTGAGGATCACTGTTTCCCCTTGTGCATATATTATGGGGTCGAGCTTTGCGCTGACTACCGATAGTCACGAAGGAGTGGTATTCTTAACCATCGACACGTATGCACGAAGGATGCAATAGGAAACCATATCTAAGACTGGTTCTTAGGTAATGTCGGGCTGCAGGGTATAAACCGACACGTGAGCTCATGGCCTGCATAGGACAGACATGCATCATACTTGGTTGTGCATTTCCTCTGTTATGATTGTTGAATGAATGTATCCTTTGTTTATTTTCTATTCTCTGTGTCTGTGTTTTATTTTCTTGTATTCTTTTGTTGTGTTTTGCTTTCTATTTTCTCTATTTTCTCTATTTATCTGTTTCTTCTATTTACTGCTTCTCTGTATTCTACTATTTGTCTGCTAAACAACACCGAATTAATGAACGTAACTAATAACCCCGGTCCTACTAAGAACTCCCCAGTTCTTACCCCTTCTCTCCCCCTTCCCCCTTCAGATGGAAGCATGAGTATGCTTCCGTAGTTCGCTGACGACTGTTTGCGAAAAGGATTCCGCTCTAGGTATTCTTCTGAGTCTAGGGTGAATCTCGTTCTCTGTTTATATGAATATACTGTGAGACCAGCCAACCTCTGCACCCCATTTGTATGCGAACTTTAATCTAAATCCGGTGTACGAGACTCCTGTTATGTGGCTACTTGATGAGGTACCAGAGAGACGTCATATGGCAATGTATGATCGTGCAGAGGAGTAGTAGATTATGTTCCACCTTTTGATGACGTTCCACCTAACTTGAGTTTTGAAGACTTAGAGCGTACTTTCCTTTGCATTAGTAGTTTAGAGGGACTAGGTGAGTATAGAGTCTAGGCTAGCCTGGGTGCCAGTTTAGGGACTTATTGAACAGGTCAGGGCCTGAGATGTTGTATGTATATATATGTATATAGATATTATTAGCTATATCTAGGGGTGTTCTAACTAAAAGTCTATACTCTAATAAAGGCTAGATCACTGAATGTTGTCAACTGCTTGAGATGTATTTATGTATGGTTGTTTATAACTGTTTTATCAGTTATTATTTGTGAATTGTTTATGAATGATTCTGTTTATTAATCCAAACATTTTCAAAAGTACCTCGCAAGATAACTCGCAAGATAACTACGCTTTTAACAACGAAACAGGCTCATATAATGAATAATAGATAATAATTAGGAAGACAAGTTGGTAACGCTCAGTTTCTAGTATGATCATGACGTACCAGAAATTGGATCATTATAGCTAGGCCGTCGATAATATTAAAAATCAACGGCAAAATGGATGGCGGAGGTGGTTGCTATTAAACTTATCGATTTTTCAAAATTCTAATTAAATCGACGGCTAGGCAAGCCGTCGATAATAATTTAATAAAATTGACAATATTTTCGTCTATAATATGAGTTTAAGAATTTTTCCTTCTTACTAAAATCAACAACGTTGCCGTCGATTTAATTGTTTAGATACCGACAAATTCTTTGTCTATATTTTGTTTTATTTGTCTATTTTAAATTTAAAAAGCGATAACGCTGCTGTCGATTTTAATAGCTGTATTTTTAATTATTTTTTCTATTTGAAAAATAGTAAACAATTAATGCAAATAAACCTTTAAATATAAAAATAAAATTTATACAGAATATTAGATAACAAGACAAATAAACTTTTAAATATAAAAATAAAATTTATACTAAATATTAGATAATGAGTTTACAAACTTACCAAAATAATAAATAATCCTCTAACATAAAGACTCAAGACAAGATAAATAACTAAACTTAGACTTATATTCATTTAAATTGCAATCCACTAATAATACAAAATATTCAACGCTTTTCAATCCACTAAACTTGACAAGTGAAAATTATGACTCCCTTTCTGTCTTGAACCTACAAAGTTCTTGAGCTTCTCAATGTTTGATCTAGAAAATTTGAACAAACCCCTTACAAAATACTATTCTTACAAAAAAGTCACATGACATGAGAAATCTTAGTAACAATAGCCATTTTCTCTTATATCAGTGTCCTTATCATTGAACTGTATTTCACTTCAGAACCAAAAAATAAGAAAGAAGAGAGAGATGGATTAATAGAAATAGTAAATGTCATGTTAATACCAATAGCAAAGAAAAGAAAAACCACCATACCAAACTTATAGAAGAAATATAAACTACTCAGGATCTAGCATGAGCCATTTAAATAAAGGTAAATATCAATAGGATAAAATACTATTATCATGTTTATCGAGAATCAAGTTATGAAGAGTCACCTCACTTGTTTTTCTATAATGCACAAGAATAGTATGCTCATATCCCTGCCATGAAACAATAGAATATCAGTTATTCTGAACAACTGTTACAATAACATATGCACAAACACATCTCAAAGAGCAGTTACACAAATCATTATAATTGAAGATTGTGAAAATCAATATAGGGATCAAAAGGCAAAGAAGTATTCCATAAATGAAAAGTTGCAAAGTACCTTCCTATAGAACCATCATTGAAAAGAATGCTATACTCAGAACATTCTCCATGGTTGAAATTTCACCCAACAGATTATTCTTGTTAATTCTGTGAATAGAGCATATACTATACGTGCATGGTGTACCCTACCAGCAAAGCAATCATATATTACAAGTCATATTATTTCAACTTATGTGAACCCTAACTCATTAAGTTTCATATTATTAATAAAAAGAAGTACAAAAATTCTAATATGATAAAAAGATACCATACAATTAAACACATTTCTTGGATTAGAGAGTTGCAGGGCAGATACGTGTTCTTAATGGACAAAACTTCCTCCATCTGCTTTCCCTTTACCCATTCAATAGATAACAAAAGAAAACCATAAATTAGAAACATATATGCCAAATGTCAATCTAGCAATAATGACAAGATTAGATGAAACATGATAAAATCAATCCACAAATAAAAAACTTATTCTTATCTATACACACATTCTACCAACCACTGGTAACAAGCATGCTCCACAAGATGTTTTCAACTTCGAGCTTCCTAAATCCCAATATCTGATAGCATTATTAGAATGTCTAATTTTTAAGACAAACTCAAACATGACTTGAAGTACCTTCCTATGGTATATGTTAAACATGACTTAAAGCACCTGATAGTAGTATATGTTAAATTAAATTGAATCTGACAATAGCTTTAACAGATAAAAGGCAGGAATTAAATTAAACTAAAAGATTAAGGAAGAGAACCATACACTCAATCTAATCTAATCTAATCTTAATAGTAATCACTACTACTCCTACTACTACTAAGTTACCTTAGGTACATGCACAAGATAGAAAAGTGCAGGTTGTCCACGAACTTCATCAAGGCTGATTTCACTGAGAACTTTCTCTTTATTGATATGCTTTGCCAATGGAAGCTGAACCAATATACATGATTGCATACATTTTGTCATTTTTTTACCTCAAACATGGGCTAAAAATAAAAGCTTGGAATGGTAACAAGTAACATAAATCTAATACTGTGAACATCAGGGCCTGACATTGAGCTGGTGAACTTGCTTAATCAAATTGGATTCGAAAACTTGTTAGGGAAGGTCAATGTCGAAGGACTTAATCCCTAATTCAGCACATGCCTTTCTCTTCATTCCCACATAACTCTATGAGTCCTTCTTGTTCCCTACTATCACCATCGCTAGCCTCGGAACTTGCAACAACACCATCACATTACATTATTCTAATTTCCAATTTTGATTAGGTTAGATTGGGATTGGGAATGAGATTGAGTACCTTGCTGTACTTTTGAGAGGGAGCGCGCTTCCTCCACGATCTCAGATCTGATAGTTTGCGCCACTGCCTTGCCGTCGATGACGGAGCGATAGTGGCGCGAGTGTAACGGAGCGACGATGGGCACGGGAGCAGCAGAGCGACGACGGGCGCGGGGCCAGCAGAGCGACGACCGGCGTTGCGGCAGCAGAGCGACGACGGCGCGGGGTAGTGGAGCAACGACGGCACAGTGACAGCGGAGAAAAGATGGCGCGGCGACAACGGATAGGGAAGGTTGGTGAAATGGTAGGTGTGAAACGGAAAAGGCACAAATTTGGGTTAGTTATTTTTTCAGGTAAAATGTAAGTGGGGAATTGAGTGAAACGAGGGACGCGGGAAGTAAAAGTGGGGTGATTTTTTGTTGATAAAAATCGACAGTAATTTTGTCGATTTTAGTCGAAAAAAATCAACATTCTAGTCGTCTATTTTATATAATAAATCTATACCATCCATTTAATTTCAAAAAGAGATCTCTATCGTTTAACATTATCGACGACAAAAATTGTCGATATTGTAATTATTTAAATAAACTACCTGTGTGTCGATTTTAAAACAAAAAATTTCAATCTACTATTCCGTCGATAATGTGACGATAAAAAAAAATGACGTTAGAAGGTTATCAAAATAATAGACGACGTGGTCGTCAATTTCAATATTTTATTTCTAATAATTTCTTTTTCATTTTATCGACGACAAGCCGTCGAAAAATGTCGATGAAAATTTTGGCCGTCGATTTTTAGTGTCGATAATTATATTATTTCTTGTAGTGAATCTAACTGAAAGAAGTAAAATTTTTATAAGTAAAATTGAAAGCTTGTGAAAAGGATTCAAACAAAAATTATGGAGAGATAAAAAAAATTGGTAACAAAAAGTGGCTATATAAAGACCGAAGACAAGGTTGGTTTGGAGTATGAGAATAGAAAAGTTTGTTTTATTTTGAAGGAGAATACCGAGAGACTTTTAGTTATTAATAATTGTTAGTCATGCATTTATATTAGTGTGTGAGAGACTATTTTATATTTTAATTAAAATTAAGGATAAAACGCGCATATAAGTTAAAGCCATATCAAAATTTTATAAATCAACCAAATTGAAAATCGATACATAAATCAACCAGAAGCATATTTTTATGTAGTTTGAAATTTTGAATTAGGAGAATTCGAATTAAATATTTACAGTAATTTGAATCACACTTATTCGAATTACACACACGCACACTAAGATACTAATTCGAATTGGGTAGTTTCGAACTACTCATGTTTTGGTGTCCATAGTAATTCGAAACAGGGTGTTTTGAATTACTCATATTTTGCCTATAAAAAGAGTTCGAACCAACCTTATTCGAATTACAGTATTACTATACATTAGCTATGACAAATTTTTACAACACTCTTAATATTTTTTAAGTCATTTTTTGAAATTATTTTGTAATGAATAAAATCTTTTTTTGGTATAATTTAAATAAATTTATTAAAAAAATTATTAAAAATTATATTTACTGAAATTTCAAATATAATAATACTCTTTTACATAATTAATAATTTAAAAATTAAAAAAATTATTTCATTTCATGCGAAGCCATTTAAAAAAAATGGCTTAAAAAATGTTAGGAGTATTGTAAAAATTTGTAATGTCCTAATAACTTAGATAAGTAAAAATATATATTTTTTTTAATTTTTAAATTATTATAGACTATACAGAGTATTTTATTTAAAATTTAGGTACATGCATGTATTTACCTAAATCACTAGGACATTATAAATTTTGACAGTACTCCTAACATCTTTTAATCCTTTTTTAAAATTATTTTGCATGCAATAAAATATTTTTTTGTGATATAATTTAAATAAATTAATTAAAAAAATTAATAATTTGGAAATAAAACAAAATATATTTTATTCTATGCATTAAAAAAACTAACAAAATATTTAATTATGAGACTTTTTCAAAATATTGATAACCTATCAATTCGAATTCTATACAATACTCTTCAACCCATTCTTGATAGCTCATGAATATTTTGAAAAGGTCTCATAATTAAATAGTTTGTTAGCTCATTTTTTCTTTTTAAACAGTTTTGTATGGAATAAAATAATTCTTTTAAATTTTTAAATTATTATTGATTATGTAGAGTATTTTATTTAAAATTTGAGTACATACATGAATATTTACATTTAAATTTATTTTTTTTAATTGCTTCGCATGAAATGAAATAATATTTTTTATTTTTAAATTATTAATTATTTAAAAGAGTATTATTATATTTGAAATTTGAGTAAATATAATTTTTAATAAATTTTTTTAATAAATTTATTTAAATTATACCACAAAAAAATTTTTATTCCATGTAAAATAATTTTAAAAAATGACTTAAAAAATATTAGGGGTGTTGTAAAAATTTGTAATAGCTGATGCATAGTAATATTTGTAATTCGAATGAGGTTGGTTCGAACCAAGGTTGCGAGAACCGGACCGGTCAATAAACCGGTGAGGTCACTGGTTCAATGGTTCACTGGTTCGATCGGGGTTCAACCGGGGTTCAACCGATTTAATTAAATATTAAATAAAATTATTAAACTTAATAAAATTCAATAATTTATAACTTAATAAAATTTAATATTTCACATAATAAATTATCCATTACTTAAGATTAGAGGTTCACAAACAACTTCAAACATCAAAGTTTATAACTAAACAAAAAATAAAACGTACATAATGACAAACCCATAGTGTTCTACATTCAAAAGATATAATTACTAGCAAATTTTCAACTAATCAAAGGTGCAACTCATCAAAAATCATAATTATCATTAAGTGTTCCAACATCTCCATCATAATTTTCATGAAGCAGCAAACAGAAGCAACAAAACTGGATTAAGAACAATGGCCACAATATGAAAAAGATTAAAAACAAAAGCCAGAGTGCAAAAAGCTCCATGAAGAAAATAAAATTAAGCCAAATCGAAAAGCATCAGATCGGCAGATCCAAATCAAATACCAAAGGCAAGAAGCAATAAGAACAAAGTGGCAGGAAAATAGAAGCAAACAATGGATGAATCATGAATTACCCCTATACTCGTCACTGAATCAAACAGAAGCAACAAAACCCTATTTCTAAACAGATTCATGAAGCAGCAAAATTGAAGCAGCAAAAAGTAAAAATATTCCCCAGCTACCTTCAATGCCCCAGCCTCAATTTGCTTGCAATGATCATCATTCAATCCCAAGTCACCAATAAACGCATCATAATAGAAAGCCAAAAACAGATTGAAGATTCATCAAACAGAAACCAAAATCATGTAATCCAGATAAACATGAAGCAGCAACTCAAAATCATGTAATCCAGATAAACATCAAGCAGCAACCAAAATCATGTAATCCAGCATGAACAAATAGGAACAGAAAAATCAAATTATAAACATGTTCTGAACTTCTGATGAACACAGCTAACAAAACATGAACAGATGAACACAGACTTAACAAATCATGAACAGAAAAATAAAAAAATTATAAAATCAAGCACAGAGTAGGCGACGATTGAATAGGAGCCGAGGTGGAAGGCAGAGTATTACCGGCGACGACGGTGGAGGTGGCGAGCTGGGCGAGGACGATGGAGGAGAGGAGCTCCGCGACGGCGATGGAGGAGAGGAGCTCCGCGACGGCGATGGAGGATAGGTGGGACGACGAAGAGGGGCTGTGGGATGCGGTGGCGATGGCGGTGGGATGCGGTGGCGATGGTGGTGGCTATTAGGGTTCGTCAGAGGGTGAGAGGGTGAGAGTTGAGATTGAGATACTGAGAGGGTGAGATGAGGATTGGGAATTAGGGTTCGTGGCTTCGTGTTCGTGCATAGCCCTTTTCTTTTTTTTTCCCTTCAAAACGACGCCGTTTTGAAGTTTAATATGCAAACCAATAAACCGTAAAAAAACCGGACGGTTCTTCCGGTTCACCAGTTAACTGCCGGTTCGACTGATTTTTTTACCGATTTTCTGTCAGACGGTTTCTGATTTTATCCAGACCGGTTTTCGGTTTTTCCGGTTGAACCGGCCGATTCGGTTCGGTTTTCAGAACCATGGTTCGAACTCTTTTTATAGGAAAAACATGAGTATTTCGAAGCTACCTAATTCGAATTAGTGTCTTAGTGTGCGTGTATGTAATTTGAATCAATGTGATTTGAATTAATATGAATGTTTAATTTAATTTTTCCTATTTAAACTACATGAAAATGTGCTTCTGATTAATTTATGTATCGATTTTTAATTTGGCTGATTTATGAAATTTTGGTATAACTTTGTCTTATATGCGTATTTTACCCTAAAATTAATATATGAGAGTATTTTAATTTTATATTAAGTATATTTGTGGTGTAAATAAATTTAAATAATGCCCCTCGACGTCATAATAAATGCGATATAATAATAGAAGTAGAACAATATATTGTTGAATGAGTGCGTAGAATTTAGTTAAAAAATATTTTATATGCTTTCTAATTTTTCATGCATAAATTATTTTAACTGAAACGCTACACATTATATGTTCCTCATAATTAACCTAATATGGTTCTCGAATATTACATTACTACAATACTTTTTGACATTATTCATTATTCTTGTTATCAAATTCTTTTTCTTTATTTAGGTGAATCAGGCTCTCATTGCTATAAACTAGAGATAAATTAAATGATGATATTGCATGAAAAATAAAAATTGAAAATTAGTTTAAAATAAGAAAGAAACCCTCACAACCAAAAACTAGCACTCTTAATAATTATTCGTTTTGTAAAGGATAACTATTTTAGTGGACCATCTTTTACCGTAAGTCATTCATTGTAGAGGACTGTTTATTCATTTTGTTCAATGCACAAGGCGAGATTTAAATTAAATCTTAATACTTGTTTTACTTATTTAAACAGATTATCGAATTAAATATTAGATTAATTTAAGTTGGTTAATTGTTTATTATTTTAATAATCAGTAATCGTTAAAAAAGATGTCAAATACACTGTTTACCGTCAAATAATTATAAAAATTAAAAAGAAAATCGACAATACGTTTTTGTATTCACATTTGATGAGAATTATTAATGGAAAGAAAATAAGTAAGGAGTAATAGAATAATAAAAAACTCTTTAGTGAAAAACACTAAAATAAAAATGGGGTGAGTAATATTAAATAGAAAACAAGAACAACTCTAGGGGGAAAAAAAACAAGATAACAGACAAACATCAATATGATAAGTGCGTTAGTGCATATAAGTGAATGATACGTTACTTCCATGATTTTGAAATGCGCATTATAAGAGAGAAACAACAACAAAAGGTATAAATGCTTTCTACGAGGCTAAATTAATTTAAATCATTGGGTTCTAGTTCTTTTTATACGTATAAACTTTACAAAGTAGTTCCCTAAGTTTCCATTTTAATTTGAGAGAAAATGAGTTCCTTTGATCAAAGAATATTTGATTCTTAAGTAGTGAAGATGGTGAGACCGTCACTTTTGGACTTTTGGTGCATCTTCAATATGAATATTACATCTTAACAGTGAAAGTTTCCTTTTTGGTGCAAATATATACATTGAATTAAGAATCTAGAATTCATTTGACCCTTATATTGTTGGCCACAATATAATAAATTAATTAAGGAATTAACATTAAACATTTGCGTTCGAGATGTGTGAATACAGGTAGGATGAATGCACTAATCATGAAGTGGTGTTAGAAGGGGGAAAAATGAGTTCTTTCTTTAATTAGTTTACTCATGTTTAGGTGGGGATCGATGTGAAATTGAAATGGGTTGGTGATTTTAAAAGTGACACGGGTGATCGAGGACATAAAGCATTAAAGGACAATAATCGTACTAACCAAATTTATTGTAGCATAATTAATTTGGAGAATGTTGGTGGAGGGCGCAATATAGCTACCAGCAATTCTTTTAGATTTTGTCAAGCAACAACATCATATAAGCAAAGAAACTAATCAATTAGTTAAAGTAAGATGAAAAATATATAATAATATTACAATAATTAACATTATATATGAGATAAGATAACTATTAATTTTGTTTCTGAGTTTTATAAACCGTTAATAAAACAAATTCTGCGGTCACCTTTCCAGCCATGTCAGTAATTACATTAGAGAAAATACAGGGAATAACACTTTTTTTAAACAACGTAACAAATAGATTAAAAATAGAAAGTTAATTTTAATTTTAAAAATTAAAATTTGAATTAATTAGGTTTAATCATAATTTTAAATTTTTTTAATTTTTGCCGTCGTTCCCTTGCAATTTTGTGCCACTGCCACTGCTGTTGTATCACAATCCTGGTGCCCCACAGTTGCTGTCTCGTTACTTGTTTCTTATCAATTAAGTCGAATGTTTATTTTACTATGTATACAAATGGTTCTTTTCATTCTAAACTGAATGTTTATTTGGATATACCATTGGTATTTTACTTGATTTGCTTAACTTTGTATGCACATGCTCCATAGGATGTTCATTTTACTATGTATGCGGATGGTTCTTTTCACTAAAATATAGATGTTTATTTGGATCATACCATTTGGGTGAACAAAGCAAAACAGCACATGATGAAAGTGGCAAAGACATGATGCAGCGGCGTGGAAGCATGGGTAGAGGTGCAGCGTTGAAGCAGCGGCGGAACAAGGCCTCTGGCTTAGTGACGGTGCGACGTCACTTCGTGGGTTTTGAAATAGGCAGAATAGCGATGCACGAAGGATGGGGAGAAGACATGGCTGCGCAGCGGCAGTGGTGCAGCGTCCGAGCAACAGGAGAACTGCGATTCTCCTCGGCGACCGGGTTAGTGAGAAGAGCAGCAATGCGTGGTGGTTGAGGATGAAATGCGACGGTGCGTCGTTGACAAGGGGACAGTGGCGCGGTGTCAGGGTGACGACAGAACAACAATTCTCCTCACAGGATTAGTGACAGTAAGGGAGAGGGCGGCGTTGGGGAGCTTCATTGCCAGCGACGGTGGCTGCGTGCTATGGTAGGGGGCGGTGGGATAGCTTTGGTGAAAAAGGGGTTTAGGTTAGGAGGGTGACATTAGGTAAAAAAGAGGGTGAAGAGTGAAAGTAAAATTGGATGTTTAGTGAACTTGAAATGCGGCCCGTTGTTCGCATCTCCCATTGTTTACCTAGCGGAACCCATTACATTATTTAGAATTCAAATCTTCACGATTCAATTTAGTTGCTACACCAAGAAGCACAAGTGTATGCCACATCTCCTTGATAATTTTATGCATTCGTTTTTTACATGGGTTATCCTTGTGGGAGAAGATTTTTTTTCCGAGTAAAATACTATTTTTATCCATACTAATAAATTTACTTACGACAAAATGAAACTAATTTTATACCAAATAAAGATGAATTTCAATAAACAGAACCATTTGAATCCAAACCTAATCTAACCTATTTCTAATATCCAACTCGTCACCACCACTACCACTCTAGTCTATAATCCTTTACCACTACCAACCAAATCTTTCCTAATCCAACTCTCATCCTTAGCTCTCACCATCGCCACAGTTGCTGCCGCCACTGCCACAGTTGCCTCCGCCACTGCTACCTTAGCCTCCTTCTGTTTAATTACCACTATCACCATCTTCTCCTCAAATACTAGCTTCGTCTTCGATGACTTCCCCGTTAACGAAACCCTCTCTAAAAGTACGTCCTCAAGGACAAAGAAATCCAAGGCGAAGCTCACCAAAGAATTTGGATCGACCACGGTTGGGTGATATGGGATGAAATTTTCACTCCAAAAGCTTATTTTTCTTGGAAGGGCCTTAACGAAGGCAAAGATGGGCCTCTGAAAACCTTCGGAACCATTAAAGCATTCAAGATACTATAGGATGAATTCTCTGAGAAGGAGTTTGAGATCGAAAAGGGAGAATCTGAAGCATATTGAAATGCTTTGGACGACTTCGACGGTGATATAGTTGGTGACATTGAGAGATTGGCCGACACTAGGAAGATAGGTGGATAAGGAGGAGTTGGCATTCATGAGGGCTCCCACACACACCCTTCTTTTTTCGTCATCCGCTATGAGAAGGCCACAAGAGAACATGGATAGGCAAAGGTGGTGCCATTGTTGTACCTAAGCTTTGAGAAGGCCACAAAAAAATCAAGCAGAAACAACAAGTGAATGGTTGTGAGTAAAATATTCAACCAACAAATGTTTTGAGAAAGACACTTTTAACTTCTTCCGAACTTTAATTTCCTCTTTACGTTGGCTGCAACTTTAATCCATTTTAGAGATGAACTTATCTGCCACTTAAAAATGCCATATATGACAACCATAATTCCAAATGATCCAGTAATCATCCATCCAACAATACCCAAATGTAATACCCTAACATTCAAATTCTTATACTCGAGTCATAAGTCAATGATACTAAGGTGGTACGACTCAAGGTGGAGTTGTAGTACTTGTATATTTAGAATGAATTATTAAACGAGAAGCCTGAAAAGAATAAAAGAAAATCGCGAGCACAAACACACATGTAACGAAAGATATAACACGTCGGGAAAAAGTGGGATAAATAAAAACTCAAGGGAAGAATAGAGTTAAGAAAATATGTATATAAACATATGGATGATAGCCACTAGTCACGACTCGCGAAGTTTAGGTCAGCTAGGGTGACAGAAATAAAAACAGTTGATAACAATTTGTAAAACCTTGAAATTAATAATAATTAACTAATAAATTAATTGTTATTTAAAGAAAATAGATAAATTAAATTTTATATTTTAATGGAGTAGAAATAATTAAAATATGAATTTTAACACTAATTTTAAAGATTTTGGTCCAAAATTACGCCAACGGACCAAACCGGTTAGACCGGACCCAAGGCCCACATATATAAATCAAAGCTCAGCCACCTCTCTTCCCCGAAAACAATGAAACACGCTGAGCAAGGGAAAGGAAAGAGAAGAAACCCCAAACCCTTGTCTCAAAAAATTCAAATCCACGTAAATTTCAATCTGGAGTTTCGGTTGACGAGCCGTCAACGGCCACGCGTTCGCCTTGAAATTCTATACAAAACCACCGAACAATTTGGTAAGAAAATCACATTTTCTCACCCAGTTCTCCCCTTTTCAGTTTCAAAAATCCGAAGTCTTGGTATTGAGAAATTAAATAATTTTGATGGTTTAGGTGAACTCTAGCAGCATCACTGAGTTTTGTCCATTTGACTCGTAGGTAACGGTAAGAAAACCCTAACCCTTGTGAATTGGTGATTTAGTAAGCCCTATATTGATTATTGTAATATTGTATGAATTAGATTGTGTATCTTGTTGAATTGGAGGGTTGAGACAAAATTCTGGCGGTTAAACTTGTGAAATTGGCATATGGAAGCTTGAAGCTTATGAAAGAAAAGGTTTTTGAAGTGTTCCGCGCTTAGGGAGGAATCAACCAAGGTATGATTTTGGTTTCTCATAGATAACGTATAATGTTACATGAAAATTTAGGCCAATTAACCATAGGATAAGTTGGATTATGAGAACTTGTTAATGTTTAGTAACCTTGGTTTGAGGCATATCCTTTGATGTGGCATCCGTATTTTTAAGCGGGGTTCTTTCTTCCAAACCGGAGTTGTGATCATTTTCAAGGTTGTCCGCCATGATGATAGGATGACTTCCAGGTTCTCCGGCAACGGTGCCAATGTTTCGAGGGTTACTGATGACATGTCATCATGTCATGTTTTTCTATGCTTTTTCATACAAGAAATTGATGATTAGTGCTTAAATATTGTATTTTTTTGTACTTAAATGGTATATTTTCTTGATCTTTTGATTTTATAAATTTTGTAAGAAATAAGAAGAAAAAGAAGCAAAAGAGCACAAAATAAGTTAAAAAAGAAAAAAAAAAGAATTTTAGAGCACACTTTGAAGTGGAGCACGCTTTGGAACCTTAGGCCACACTTTTAAAAGCGTGGCCCATGACCATGAAACCGTGACATTTAGTAATGCCTTATGCATCATTAAAGCATGCATGCATTTAATAATGCCAATCAAGCTTTACGCATTACTAAGTAATATAAAGTAATTGGCATTATATATTCATTGGCTTATATGTTAAGTAAATGAAAGCATGTGGTATTAGTAATGCCATGAAAGCCGTGCATGTATCATTGGCTTAGTCATACTAGTATCATTAGCTTATTCATTAAATGAATGAATACGGCCAATGGAAGCATGCATGCATAAAGCATTTAATCATTAATGCTAATTGGAAATGAATGCAATGCATACGGCATTATTTAAACAAATGAACATGCATGAATCATTTGAATATGAAAACTTAAATGAATGAACGCTAGCGTTCATTAAAGTAACGGAGCGTTACTTTAAAATTTAAAGGGAAGCCTAGCGTTCATTAACAATGAGCGCCACATTACTTTTCTTACCTTTATCGTGATTATTGAGCTTGGAACCAAGGAACCATGCGCACAAGGGAGCGCTACGTTAAAATACTTCACTGAGCGGCTGAGCGCTACTACAAAGAAATTGTTATTCAAGATGAAGCCACCAAGATTCGAAGAGGAAACCAACGCAGGCCAAGGAATAGCGCTCACTAAGGAAGCGTGACGTTCACTAATTGAACGCTGGGAGAGGCCAAGCAAGGGAAGCATGCACAAGGAGTGAACGCAACGTTCACTTTATGAACGGAGCGCTCCACTGGAGCCTCACCAAGCAACCCTGACTCATGCCACTTGAACCAAGCCACTCCTGACCCATTCATTCAAGGCCACTTTTGAAAAGTCCATTGACACATCAAAGCAAGCAAAACTCATGGACATCACTCAAAGACACAAGATACAAATTAGATTAGGAATCTCATTTGAATTTTGTTTTCAATTTCAATTTTATTTTCATTTTTTATTTTGTAAAAAGCCTATAAAAAGGTATCAGTTTCATTTTCAAAAGGAGGCTGGCTCTACTAGAGAGCAGTAGGAGTAGAATAGAGAGATCTCTTTTAATTTTCCTTTTTGAATTCTAGAGAATTGAGATCGGATCTAAGATTGTTTCCTGATTTCATTTTCTTTCGTCTGCAACCTTTGCTTTCTGATTCTGGGTTTGTGAACTTTGATTGAAGAATTCTTTGGAGTTCTTCCTCTTGGAGTTCCATTGTTTTTCTGCTTTCTGAATTTAAGAATTAAAGATCTGATCTCAATTATTTCTTTAAGTTTCAATCTGAAGCAAGTTTTCACTTCTGATTTTCAATTTTTCTGCAATTTTTATTTCTGCTTTAGAATTTCTGCAAATCTACTTCATCTCTTACTTCTCTGCACTTTACAATTCCAGTTTTATTTTGAATCCTAGTTCCCAAATCCTTTATTCTTCAAGAAATTTAAGTTTCTCAGCAATTTAGATTCAAGCAATTTACATTTCTTGCACTTTAAGTTTCATGCAATTTACTTTTCTTGCAATTTAAGTTTCAGCTCTTTTACTTTCTTGCACTTTAAGTTTCTGTCCAATTTACTTTCTGCACTCTACTTTTACTACAATTTACATTCCGTTGCTCAATTTTACCCAATTCACCAATGTTAGCTTGACTAAACTAATCACCCACTAAAGATGCTTGATCCATCAATCCCTGTGGGATCGACCTCACTCTTGTGAGTTATTACTACTTGATGCGACTCGGTACACTTGCCGGTGAGTTTGTGTGGAAATCTAATTTACACCCATCAGTTACCTGAAACTGAAGGTCGACCTCGGAGGAGATCTGCTGTTGTGGCCGAAGCTGTTGCGTCCAACTTGTTGAACATTGAGATGTTGCTGATCCTTGATCACCGGAGGGTGGTGGTACCTGCAAGAGACTCCGATGCTTAAGTTAGCACGGGCTTTAAGAAGGTTTTTTGTGTAGAATCAGAGTATGAGTTATACCTGGGTGCTCCAGTGTATTTATAGTGGTGTGGGCTGACCTTTCTAGATAAGATAAGTTAGTTATCTTATCTTATCTTTGAGTGAAGTCATCTTATCTTAAAGTGAAGTCATCTTATCTTATAGGCCAACTGCCTTTGGAGTGAGCTGTATCCCTCTGTTTGGGCCTACTTGGGCCCTTATAGTGATTTGGCCGAGTTCTTTAAGGAGAGGTCGGTGGAGATCCAACCTTAAGAGGTCGGATGTTCTTGTCTGAAGTCAGCCCAGGTCGCATAGCTCGACACGGGGTATGAACAGTTAGGTTGGGCTAAGGGCCCAATATGGGTCCGGTTGGCCCGGTTTGGCCCGTTCGGTCCAATCTTGGTCCGATTTCTATAAAATTGGTATCGAAATTCTCGTCTCAATCTCCTCTATCATATTAAGCCGTAAAAATCACATTTTTGGCTTTCTAAAATAAATTCTCATTTATGGGCTAATTAGTCATTAATTAACCAGGTTTTACAGGATGGAGGTCTCCAACAACTTGGGCAAAGCAAATTTCACTCCCTTGTGCTCTTCTTGGATGACATCCACCTCTTGACAAACTCTCTTAATTTTAATTTCTTGTTCACCAACTCCTTCTATACATCCCTCATTGCTCAATCCATGTGTTGGAAGTTGTGCTCTAGCCTCCTTAACATCAACTTCACAACACAATGAGGAAGGTTCAACAATCTCAAATAGAATATTAGTTGATGTGGAATCATCTTCAATAGTAGGACTTGTCACTTGCTCAACTTCTTCCAATCTTTCATCATCCACAATATGCTCAAGAGGTTGCACATTATCCTCTTCAACATAAATTTCAAGCTCAATGGAAGAAGGTTCAACCACTTCCACAAAATCACCAACAACATCACTTGGTGTGGAAGTGTCTTCAAGCTTGAAATCTACCTCTTGTTCAACTTCGCTTAGGTCTTCAACCACTTCTTCTTTCTCAACAATCTCTTCCTCCTCCATTTATTGCAAGACATACCCCATCTCCTTGTCCTCATGTTGGGATTCTAAAGTCTCCTTCATGCTCCACTCTTCAATTGATTTCTCACCTTCATCCGTGGAGATGCTTTATCTACGGTATAAATCCCATGAGTCCAAGTTGGCTTTAATTTTGGCAAGGTTAGCCTCGATAGCTTTGTTTATCCTTTGGGCTTCCTCTTGCTTCTTTTGACGGATGATTTCTTGAAGCCGATCCATTGCTTTCTTGAAACAATCCCTTGCTCTTGTTCCACTTGGCTAGCATAAGTAGGATCATGTTGCTCTTGGACCAATGGATATGGATGTTCTTCCATGGAGGGTTGTGGTGGAAAGGGGAATTCATTTTGTGGTTGAAAGTTCTCATACATGGGAGGTGGTTCATCTTGGTAATAGTATGCAGGTGGTGGTTCTTGAGGGTATTGGGGTTGGAATTGTGGTGGTTCTAAGTATGGTTTATATGGCTCATAAGGTGGTTGGTATGGTGGATACAGATTGGGATCATATGGAGGTGTTTGGTGGTATGAGGCTTGTGAGTATGATGGTTGAGGGCTATATTGAGGAGGGAGTTCATAGGCATATGGTGGTGGATGTTGATAATCACAAGGGGGTCCACCATAGCCATTTGATTGGTATGCATCTTGTAATGGCTCTTGCTCATATTACATTTGGGAAGGTTGTTGCCAAGAAGGGTGATCAAATCCTTGAGGCTCCTCCCATCTTTGATTGTTCCATCCTTGATGCATGTTGTCATTGAAATTCCCATTTCTTACAACATAGTTGTAACCACACTCATAGCCAAATGGGTGAGAATTCATAGTGAAAAGAGAAAATAAAACAAAAACTAATAAGAAACAAGAGAAACAAAATTCTACAACTAGCAAATAAAGCCAAAGATCAAACTATTCACAATATTCATATATGAACAATAGCCAATAACATAACACCATTGCAATTCTCTGGCAACGGCGCCAAAAATTTGATAAGCGAGAATTATTGTCGATCCAGAAATTCCTCAATAGAAATAGAATTTCTTCGTTGTAAGCATACTTCCAAACCAACTAATAACTCTCACATCAAATTTTAATATTGGTTGTCACATGTACAAACCCCAATAAAAATTAACCGAAGTATTCAATACTCGGATCGTCTCACAAGGAATTGCAATGAAGTGATCAATTATTACTATAAAGGGGCAAAGGGGGTTTGATTTGTAGTTGGCAAGAAAAGTAAATAACAAGAAAGTAAATGACAAGAACTAATAAAGAAAGAGAAAGAACTCTTGGCTAGGCATAGGAATTGAGATCACCCATCCTTATCTACAAACCATGTATTGACAATTATGAGAGACCAACCTATTTAGTCTACTTCTATGGTTGAAATACGTATAATGTCTACCTCAGCGCTTGAAGTACGTCAAATAGGCTTTATCAACATCAATCCATAAGTCCTAACCTAGCTACTAATTGACTTAGTAGTAGGCTAGTGTTAATGGTTATCAAATTGACCACTAAGGGTTCTCAAATCACCAATTCAATGAGACCCAATGACTCAAGGTCACTCAATTCCCTTAGCCTAAGCCAAGAGTAAAGAAAATTACTCAATAACTAGAGAAAACATTTTATCAAATACCTAGAGTGTAATAAAAGTAAACATCATAAATGGAAAGAATTAATAAAAACCATAACTAACACAAACAAGAAATCAACAATAGCAATGAAGATAAACATAAAAAGACATGGAAATATAAAAATACATTAAAGGAAAATAAAATCAACAAGAGTGCATGAATATAAAAACAACTAAATAAAGGGAATGACAAGTAAAATTAGGAGAACAAAGATGTAATAACAAGAAAGTAAAAGGGAAGACTAAATCAAAACAAAAATTAAAAGTTAAATCTAAAAGAATTTAACCTAAACTATCCTAAATTCTAGAGAGAAGGGAGACCTTCTCTCTCTAGAATTCTAACCTACAACATAATGAAAAACTATACTATGACTCCTCCCTCATTCCCTTGCAATCCTTGGGTTCAAAAGCATCCGAAATCGCCCCCAGCATATTACCTTTAGTGAGGTCACGTGCCGCTTGTCACGCGTACGCATGGGTCACGCGCATCGCATTGCAAAATTCCTCTTCACGCGTGCGCGTGGATGATGTGTGCACGTCGCTGGCGAATCTCCTTCTCACGCGTACGCGTGGGTGACGCGTGCTCGTGGCCTTGAGTTCAGCAAATCCTCATTTCTTAATGAATTCTCCATTTTTGCATGCTTTTT
Source organism: Arachis ipaensis (assembly GCF_059453495.1). Classification (NCBI taxonomy): domain Eukaryota; kingdom Viridiplantae; phylum Streptophyta; class Magnoliopsida; order Fabales; family Fabaceae; genus Arachis; species Arachis ipaensis. The sequence goes on along the minus strand of NC_142443.1, from coordinate 120,622,243 downwards.
CTTCCTTCCTTCAACCCAATCTTTGCCTTCTAATCCTGAAATCACTTAACAAACATATCAAGGCATCGAATGAAATTAAAGTGAATTAAAATTAGCGATTTAAAGGCCCAAAAAGCATGTTTTTACTCTTAAGCACAAATTAGGATAAATTTACAAAACCATGATATTTAATTGAATAAATGTGAGAAAAGTTGATAAAATTCCCTAAATTCAACACAAGATAAACCACAAAATTAAGATTTATCAGTGACGCAAAGTATGGCTACAGCTCAAAAAGTGTGGCATCCTTTTTGGCCACACTTTTCCCAGCTTTTTGGCAGGCTTAAAAAATTTGGCAAAATGAAAACTTTTTTATTTGCGTTACTTGACGTTTCAATGATCGGAGAACTCTCATGAGTTATCTAGCAACTTGATCAACTTTTGACATTTTTAAACATCAGTTGTAAAGCTTCAATTCCCAGCAACCTTGCAAACTAATAAACTGGCAGTGATAATATCATGTCATGTAATTGTAGTAGCTTCATATGTAATTTATGCTGAGCTGATAATGAGCTTGCTTTTAATATCTAAGAGTAAATCCCTATAATAGTCCCTGAGATTCAGTGGATTACTCAATTTGGTCCTTGAGGTTCCAATTTCACCATAACAGTCCTCCAGACTCAGCTCCGGGCACCATAATAGTCCCTGAGTCAATTCCGGTGCTGACTCAGTTGACGGAGTGCTGATGTGGCACTTCTATGCCACCCTGGAAGTTCTCAAAACGACGCCATTTTGGTTTGGTGCCCATTCTTGAGAAAAACGATGCCGTTTAAGTGTGAAAGTTGCATCAAAATAAGCCTGATCAAACATAGGAACTCCTTCGTCTTCTACACTCACTCTCGTTCTTCTTCTTCTTTTTTCCTTCTTCAGTTTCTTGGGATTCTTTGTGTCACGTGACGACAATGACGTTGACGGAGTGCGTTTAATCATCTTCTCCTCACTTGGAAGCTAGGTCATGCGAATGAAGGTAAGCTTCGTTTTTTTTTAAAGGTGATTATTTGGTACAATAGCGGTGTTATTAATATCGTTGATACAGATGACTATTAGCGTTTCTTTAGTTGCTAGGGTTTCTTACATTTTTTGGTGGGTTGGGGTTTACATTCTGTTTTTTCTAATAGGACAAGGATAGGATAAAATTACATAAAGTGAATATGTACTTTAAAAATTACATAAAGTAAAATCCGAATAGTTGAAAACAGAATTGTGGTAGATACATGTAATAATCAAGGTTATATTTGATGCTACAAAAGAATAAAAGGTGTTGCACAAGAGATAACATGCCTTCCATAACCTCCATATTCAATGTATCTAAAAAAGATGCTTGCATGGATTGAAATGTTATTAACTTATTATACTGTTGTATCTTAAAATTTCTATCAAATTTTGCATTCTGAAGTTGTTTCTATGTTTTTTTTAGATGAATGAGTTACTCAATATTATGAAAATTTTAATAAAAATAAAGAAGGAATATTGGTATATGCATTGACATAAAGCACTGCTGTTGGCTCCTTCCTGGTAGAGACTTGGAGAATGGTTTAAGGAAATTGAGTAGTGACAAGGAACTAATAAAGATAATCATTTGTGATAAGAAGAATGGAGGAGTGGTTGATGTATACTATGAGCATAGTATTTCAATTACAAAGTTATTAGTAGGTAAGGAGTTAGTGGTGTATTTGGATGATGATGATGATGGTAAAAATGATGCATCTCTTACAATTGAAACTCATGGAAAAGTGTTGCATCTCTTACAAAAGGAGTTAGTGTTGTTTTTTTCCTTCATAGGTTGCTGTCCCTACAAGGCCTTTAAAGTAAAGAAAGAAGTCCTCTCCACTAGCATCATCTATCCCAGTCAATCCAATACGGGGTGCTAGTTCAAGAACAACAGCAAAAATGACAAACTACATAAAATTTGTACCAACTCCAAAATTCAAGGCTCCAAAGAAAAAGAACGGAAGACTTTAGATCATATATATATATGCCTTTATTTTTTGTGAAAAACTTAGAGTGTTTGATTAAAGATGTGCAATCTTTAGTGTTATTTTTTAGTCTATGACTATGACTGTGGATGAACATTATACCGCATAACTTTTTTTGCACTATATTTGGTATCTTATACATTGATGATTATATAATTATGACTCCTTATGGTGATTTATTATTTCCATTCTTTATACTTATTACTTGAATCATTTCCATTCTTTATACTTATTACTTGAATCAGGCATCATTCATAATATGATGCAATTACAGGATCAATACTTTGCATATATTTCACTATAACAACTTCAGATTTTTGCATTCATATATTTCATTCATTAAATATATAAACTAACAAGAAACTGCATTCAAATTTTACAGAACATTACAACAAAGAATCATTTTTGACTCCTAACATCATCTTCTAACTTTGCAAATCTCCAGGCAAAGTTTAGCTTTAGTTCATCATTTTGACTAACAAGTTCTGGTTTTTTGGCACCTTCATCTTGTCCAGTGTCTACCCACACAAACCACCCACACCACCTCTTCCCATTTCTCTGAAACAAACAAAAAATTTAAATATGCTACAGAAAAAAAAAAAAGAAGAACTAACAACTTAATAAAACACTAACAAATTAACTCACATTATAACTAGGACAACAAAAAAAAGTTTGTTTAGATTCAAATCTATCCTAAACCATCGCAAAACCGGATGGCAGCCACAGGCACACCATTCCATCACGCGCGTTGTGTTCCCACGGTCAGTAGTCTTCATACAGTACCCATTCGAAGGTGACTTTATCAAACTGCTTGCAGCAATGCTCCCACTTCCCATAATAGTTTATTAATGTCAAATAAGTGCAGATGATCAAAGAATTTCGATTAAGAAGAAAAAGAAAAAGAAGAAGAGGAACGCAATCTAAACATTGAGAATAAATTAGGGTTTTATAATGGGAGAGGGACCAAATTGGATCTAATTACAATATTTCCAAGTCATCTAGCTGTTGGGAACCTCCAAGGTGGCAAAGGAGTGCCACATCAGCACTCCGTCAGCTGAGTCAGCACCGGAATTGACCCAGGGACCACTATGGTGCCCGGAGCTAGAGTCTGGAGGACCATTATGGTGAAATTGGAATCTTAGGGACCAAATTGAGTAATTCGCTGAATCTCAGGGACTATTATAGGGATTTACTCAATATCTAACGATTCTTATATAAATTTACTAATTAGGTAGCATCCCGCGTATTACTTTGTGCGTACTTCATACCAATTCATCTACGTACTTGAATGTCATATGTGTAATTTTCATAAAAAATATTTTACATATGTTGTATTGCATATTGCATATCTATTCTTATACCAAAACGTATTGCGTTTCATGTAATTGTTTCCATACCAAAACTTATTGTGTTCTATGTATTTATGTTCGTGAAATATAACCAACGGGCAACTCTATATTGAAGTCCTTTTTACACATCAATAATATTGAAGTACTTTCATCTTGCTTCTTCCTTTGAATCTTTAATATCAAGTCTCTTGGCCACATTCTGCAATTTTGCATATTCTGCTTTAAGGGAGCAAGTAGGAAAGCAAAGAGACACTATTGGTTGATGGGGCCAAAAAGTGATAGTACAGAATTGGAATTGAAAAGGAAAAAGAAGTTAGTTCACTTATAAAGAGTGGATGTTGTGGTGTAAACAGAATCTACTTCACCTGGTAACAAATTATATCTCTCACATTCAACTTTAGAAGCTTCCTATTATTTCCTTAATCTCTTCTTTATATCTAAAGCAAAACCACTACAATAAGGTGGGTAAGTTTGGACATTGTTTTTACCTAAATATAAAACGGAGACATCGTGCACTCAAGAAAATCTAATCAAAGACACTTGCTTGAAGTAGCAAAGACACTTTAATTTCACATATGACAAGAAAATCTAATCATGCGAATGAAGAAATATGCGTTCTTTCTTATTCTCAACTACTGTCGGCCACAATTCTCAATAGTGAATAAGGCTTCTTGAAGAAAATGGTATTTCTTTCTCTCGTAAATAATTTTCCATTTAATTATAATAATTTACGTAAAACTAAGAAAACAATTAAAAATACTTTTAAATTAAATGAATTCTACCTTTATTTTTCCACTTCCACTTTTATTTTCGTTTTATTTAATAGAATAATATTAACAAAAAATAGCGTAATACTACACATCCAAATATTTTTATGAACCAAATCTAATAAAAAACTTATATGTATAATATTATTCCAAAAAATATTAATGAATGTTGCAAATTTTTTGGTAAAAAAAAAACAATTGTTTAAGATCAAATAAAATTTAAAAAATGAACAATTATTTGATACGGGAGAGGTAGCACAGATAGGAAATTTTTTTTGAAATAAATTAAAATAATTCTTTATTTTTTCAAAACAAATAAGACTAAATTTAAATATTTACTAATATAAAAGATTATAGTAAATTTTTTAATTTTGATAAATACACACTAATTTTAAAAAGTTCATCTTTAAACGTTTTAAAAAACACCCCTAATTTTTTAAATTTATAGGTACAAGCAAATGATGGTTTTAATTTATAAATATAAAATGAAATAATAATCATTTATTTAAAAAAATTTACCAAATCAAGCATAAACTTAACAATAAAGGAAAGAAACACTAATATTAAGAAAAATATGGATTGATCAACCTACGGATAAAGGAGCTGAAAGCTATTTATAGGAGGAAACTAGCTAGTTCTATATCTCAAATTAAGTTTTGATGACTAATAAATAATAAATATAATTTTAAAATTTTTTACTAATTTATTTCTAACTGTTTTCTCATTCTCTGAAGTAGTAGAGAATATTTTTCTAAGTAATTAATTGTAAATAAAAAATATATAAGACCGAAAAGATGTAGCATATTTAAGGTTTAAACATCTCAAAACGTAAGTCTGAGTTTAGTATCCATGTAAGAAGTTACGAAAGCATAGTTCTTGCATTATAAAAGCAAGATGCAAGACACTGCTAGTGTAAATTCTGAGAAATTAATTAATAAATAGTTAATAAATTAAATTATTATTTAAAAAATTAAAAAATTAAATTTTAGTTTAGAAAAGTAAATTAAAATACGAATTTTGATATTAATTTTAAAAATTTTGGTCTAAAATCGAGTTAACAGACCGAATCAAACCCAAATTGGACCCAAAACCCATCATATAAAGCCAACACTCAGCCATTCTCCCCCAAAATCATAAGGGAATCACACTGAACTTGAAGTCAGGGGGAGCAAACAAAGAACCTTAACCTTGTCTCAACTTCAATTCATCATATCTTCCAATCCGTAACTCCAATTGACGAGCCGTCAGCGGCCACGCGTTCATTCGGAATCCTCTTCAAAACAATCCAAACAAAGTAGGAATCGGCTAAGGCATGGTTTTGATTTATCGTAGTTAATGTATAATGTTATGTGAAAACTTAGGTTAGTTGACCGTAAGAAAAATTGAACTATGTGAATGGTACATGTTTAGTGGATATAGTAAGTAAGTATTGAGTTTCATATGAATTGTGGTTGGAAATTAGTGTATGGTATTGACAAGTTATATGTTGAGATGATGGTGGTGTGTTTGGTGTTGAATATAAATTATATGTTAGGTTTGATAGTGAAGTGGTTGAAGTTGATAGTATTTTGAGTGACTAAGTGATTGGTAGATAGTGGATTAGAGTTTGGTAAATTATGAGAATGCTTGAGATGGTATGGTTATGATTTGGTTGGTATAGATTGGAAAATTTGGTAAAAACTTGAGTTTTTGGGTTTCAGTAAAAACACAATTTTTAATCAATTTTGATGCGCTGTAACTTGGCCCTCAGACCCTCAAATTTGGTGAAACTTGTCTTACATAAAAATTGGGTCCGAGTAGTTTACGACGTTCAAAGAACGAACTAAAAATTATTTTTGATTAAAAAGTTATGCGCATTTGAAGTTTGGGTTTAAAAACACAATTTTGCAGAAAACCAGAATTTTTTGTGTGCATGCATACGCACACTATCGTGGACACGCACAGATGGTGAGACTCGTGCGTACGCACGAGGGTTTGTACATATGCACACCCTGCGCATTTTGCAAGTTGTGCGTACACACACTATGATACGTATGCAAGTTGTGCGTACACACACTATGATACGTATGCACAAGCTGGGAAAGTTGTCTGGTGCATGCGTACATATACTATGATGTGTACGCACACGAAGGGAATTTCGTCTGGTGCGTACGCATATGCCCGATGACCTGTTTTATACTAAAACTCTATTTTAATTGTTTGACCTTTCCAACAAGTTTGTGACCCTCCAAAATCACTGTTTTGTTGAAAATTCACAATTTTTGAACTATGAACCATTCTTCTAGTTTTTCCAAACATCTGAAAACTCTGTTTAAGATCCGATGGCTAGGTTTTAGGCTACAGAATATGAGTAAGTGTGCTGATGGAGCTAGTTTTGGTATCGAAGAAGATTTTAGAAGTGAATGATTGACTTGATGAGATATTAACAGTGATGAATGAGACATGATTGAGAATGACATTGACATTGATGAATTATGATTGAAGTACTTACATGAATTATTCATTTAAAATTATCTGAGACACTAGTTTCCCTGAGTGAATGCAGTGGCTTGTCACCACTTGCTCCAAGTTGAGACTCGATACTCTGTTAACTCTCTGTCGCAAGATGTGACCAGGCACTTTAAATCCTCGGGTTCCCCCATGGGCATGCATATATACATTAATTTGAGCTTAGGATTTTTCATCATGGATATTTTTGAGCTTGAGAACATGTCGGATTTGGCTATATAACCGACAGATGAGACTCATCAGCCATAGGACAGGAATTCATCTTATGCATTTGTATATTTTGCTTGAGTGTGCATTTGTTTTGGGTTTGCCTAACTGCTTAGCCATGTTTATCTGCTACTTGTTTACTTGTTGTATATTTATTCTATCTATGTTTTTTTTCTTTGAATTGTGTGTGTATGTATCTGAGAGACCCCTCATGGTGGATACGTGATGAGGGTTGTTCCACCGGTAATTAGGAGGTCTGGAGGAGACGGAAGGTGAAGAGTTAGGTTAGAAGCTAGAATCCCTTATATAGATTGCCAAACTTTCTGGTTTAGTATTAATTTTTAAGTTTCAACATGAGTATCGAAGTTCTAGGAATGCCTTTGGCTTTTCCAGGACCTTATATATTATCTACGTTGGCACCACTACCATCCTAAGAAACCCTGGTTCTCATTCCTTACATATATTGCTTTTTTTCAGATGCAGGTCGAGAGGCAACTCGTTGAGCATCTGGAGATTCTCTGAGCAAGAAAAGTTTTGGATTTTTGGGCTATGATATTTTGTGTTGAAGCTATGTATATATGTAGTTATATTCTCCCCCCTGTATATTTTGTATTTTGTCCCTCCTAGAGGTTAACTTGGAGAAACAGGTGTATTTATCATGTCTTTTGGGCTGTTTTGGGTTGTATATATATGTATATGTAAACTCTAGCCGGCCTTAGCTTCGCAGGTCGAGTCTAGAACTTGATATATGTATATTTTGGAATTTTGTTCTTTATATATATATATATATATATAGAAAGTCACGTGGCTCGCATTTTTGGGGGCCTCTTTGGCCCAAATATGGAGTGTTGAAGCTCTATCAAAGGGGGAAAACATTAGAAGACATACATACATCATATTAGCAAGTTTTAGTTAGTTTTCTCTTAGGAAACACTCTCAATTCTCATTAGGGTTTTATTAGAGTTTTTAGTAGAGTTTGCTATTTACATTTTAATCTTGGATTCTAGTTTGTTTCCGTTGTAAGTTGTCCTTAATTTTCTTTTCAATTACACTATACGTACTCATACTTTCTTATAATTAAAGTTACTTTGTTAGTATATTTACTTTTAAATCTTTGAGTTTCTTATTAATGAATTTGATGTTTTAAGGTTTATATATGCTTGATTGAGTTACTATTGTTGATTGTTTGCATTCATTGGTTATAGTTTTAATTAGTTTTTGCAATTTACCATGCTTTGTTATTATGCCGATCAAGTGTTTCTTGAAATACCCATTTTAATTATGGAGTAGATTCTCATTCCTTGGCTTGGGGTTTGAGTAACTAGAATCCTAGAGTCATTAATGTCTAACATTAAGTGGTAATTTTGGGTTGTTAGTTGCTCTTGTTTCCACTAACGCTAGCTTTTTACTAAGCTTAATTAGTAAGTTAGTTAGGATTTGTGGATTAAGGCCAATTATACCTACTTGACTTTTTCCATTATTTAGGGGTTGACGAAGTGGGATTAATTCATTGTAATTGCCATGGTTGTGGTTATGACAAGGATAGGATTCTTTAACTCTCAACTCCAAGTCAAGGTTTTTTCATGTATTGAATTACATTTTCATTAGTTTATTCCTTTAATCTTCCTTAATTTGTATTAATTGTCTTTTAATCTAGTGCTAGCTTACTAGTTGATCCTATTCATGCTTGCTTACTTCACTGTCTTGCTTGTTTGTTAATTTTAGCTCTTGTTATTTCATTGCTTTAGTTCATTTAATTTCTCATTTCTTTAATTTGCGTTCTATGTGTGAAAATCTCCCGATTTCACAACCAAATTTGCACACTTGGTTGCTAGTCCAAGGAAAAATAACCCGGAAAGTAAAACTCTCGGGTTTTATTGATTTGAATTGTGACACTCATTTTCTAAACTTTGATTCGCACTATTTTGTCGGTTGGGAGCTATACTCACAACAGACCCACTCCTTCAATTGGTGAAAATTCCTAACCGACGATCCGGCGAGCATCATGGATCGTCAAAAATCCGTTTACCTGTTGACCTAGAGAGCATACCGTCAAGATAGTCACATTAAAGAAGTGTTTGTTGGGAGGCAATCCAATGATTAGTATCCTTTGAATTCCTATTTTATTAATTCTTATAGCTTTTATTTTTTGTTTATGATTCATGCATGCAATTAGAGATAGAAAATTTCAAGATTTAACTACTTGAAGCCTAAGCCAAAGCCAAAGTTTGGTGTTGTGCAATGCCATGCGTTATACACATGGTAGTGGATTGTACGTGGGAAGGAAAACAGAGCCATCATTCCCAAATCCTAGCCATGCATTGTACGCAAGGAGTGTTGTGTGTAACGCACCACACTTTTTCCCCAAATGCCTTGTTGTGCCCCATGTGTTGCATGCGAGAAGTGGTACGTACAACGCACTAAATATTGGCCCCTTTGGACCTTGTCTTCCCATGCGTTGCATGCATAAAGGGGTGCGTGAATATTCACCCCCTTGGGACCTTGCCTTCCCATGCGTTGCACGCATGCCTTAGTGTGTATAACCCACCAAAAATTGGCCCCTCCTGGACCTTGTCCCTACTTGCGTATCACGCAGCAGCTGGTGCGTGTAATGCACCAATTAAATGGAAAAATGGCCTTGAGCTGAGCTATGCGTATAACACATAGTTTTGTGAGTATAAGACACCACAACTAAACTTAAGTTTGATGTGGTTGCTCCTTGCATGGGAGTGCATGCATGTCGCCCCTCTTCTGCTTATCAAATCTTCTTTGTTTCATTTCATGCATGATTTCTTTTTCTCTATTTTCAATATTTTGTTTTTCCTCTTTAATTTTCATTTGAATTTTGAAGGTAGCAACATGTGAGAATCTATGGAATCTCTGCTAGCTTTCACTCACTAGTCCACTGAGCAAGGCACATGCATTGGTCTCTCTTGTGCATGCATAAGTCTTACAACTACCCTATGGTCCATTTTCATATGGAACTATGCATGCAGCTCTTTAAAGTCTCAAAGACCTTCCCCTAAAGGACAAGAATTTGAATTTCATTGTCCTTACTTGCTTCCCTCCACATGCATTGGTCACTTCTCTCTTAGCTTCCATCAGTCCGATGCCATGCTTACTCCAAACTCTATCCCAAGCATAACAAGCTTTGTCCTTTTCCTTTGTTCGCTTTGAACTACCCACCACTCTATGCACACCCTTGGATTTCAAGTTTCAAACCCCACTGTGCATTCCACCTCACATTCCCATTATAAATACTACCTTTTACACACTTCCTTCGTTCACCTTTACTTCATACTTCTTTATACAGCTTTCTCCCATTCCCTCTGCATTCTACTCCTCTAATTCCTTAATATTCACCACCATTCACCTATCCTATACACTTTTCTTTTTTCTCTCACCATTGTTCTTCTCTTTCTTTGCTTGGGGACAAATAAATATTTAAGTTTATTGTTGGTTTTGATCAAGCAAGCTATATAAAAAAGAATGGCACCCAAGAATCAATCTTCTTCATCAAAAAAGAGGAAGAGAAAGGAACCAATTACTTCTTCATATGACTCAACAAGGTTCCTCTCTAGCTTGCATGAGAATCAATTCTACAACTCCATTTGTGGAAAGAAGATTATCTCTGAAGGGCCATTCCATCTGAAAAGTGGAGAGTACCCTAAAATCAATGATCAAATCACAAGGAAGAGATGGCAAGTTCTCTGTGACCCAGTACCAAAGGTGGGGCGACTACTAATTCAAGAATTTTATTCCAATGCATGCTTACTACTACACAAACCCCTGATGAAAGAAACTTGCATTACAAAATCTTTGTGAGAGGTAAAGAGATTGATTTCTGTCTAGAAAGCATCTAGAGGATTCTTCAGTTGAGAATCTCAACCCCTTCATCTTCTGAAGTGACTTATAAAGAGAGAGTGAGTAATGACCCAAGGCTTGAGGAGGTAGTCAAAGACATCGGTCTACCAGGCGCACAATGGATCAGAGGTATGACAGGTAAGGCACTCCACTTGAGGAGAAGCGATCTCAAGCCCGTAGCAAGGGGTTGAATGAAATTTGTTCACTGTTCGATCTCACCTGCAAGCAACTGATCCGAGCTTACTGTGGCTAGAGCCATTATGGTTCATTGTATCATGATCGGTGAAGAGGTAAGAGTGGACAAAATCATTCCAAATGAACTATATCACCTCACCTCCAACTCAGTTCAAAATTCTCTGTTGGGTTTTCCAAGTATTATCTATCTTCTCTGTGAAGCCGCCGGTGTCTTCATTGAGATTGACATCTCCATCTCAATAGGAAAACCAATCACTAAGAAAACAATTGAAAGAGTGAGAGTAGCACCTCCTAAAGAAGCTCAAGAAGAAGAAGTTCTACAACTTCCTCCACCTCAGCCTCAAGCTTTTCAAGATCAAGTCGAACCGAGTCAACAACCCTGTACTCCTCCACAATATGAGGTAGGGTGGTAGCAAATGACTCCGCAATCTAAGAACTCTCTACACAACAAGAAAATTTCTATAGAGAGTTCCAAGAGCACAAGGCCTTACAAGAAGCACATCACAAGGAGTTCCAAGATTTTCGAGTTGTGTATGAGGAACATCATAAGGAATTCCAAGATTATCGAGCACTTTCTGAGACTCGATATGAAGTCGAAGACTCTTGGCGACTAAACATGCATGCCAAGATGAATTATTGTACTTGGACACAAAATGGTTCACATCCAACAATACATCCATATGAAGAGGTAGCCAAAGTTTATAAAAAGGAGCTTAAGAAGATAAACAAAGAACATGCTCTCTAAAGAGACAGGGAACTAGCTATCCGAGGACTTTGTGTAACACCCTCACTGTCAGAATGTCACGCTTCCAACTGCGCCACTCTGATAGCGAGAATATTACATCGCTATTTTCTTTGAAAAATTAAAAATACTTTTTATTTCAATCAAATATGCATATATAACCCAGTTCAAAATCAAAATCCTCACACACACACACACACACACACACACACACACACACACATACATACAAAACTTCTTATACAAGTAACTTACAAATATATACATATATATATATATATATATATATATATATATATATATATATATATATATATATATATATATATATATATATATATCATTACAAGTCCTATTCCTCTTATAAATATAATAATAAAAGCGAGAAAAAACTATAACTGTATATACAATAACATAGAATACAATTAGATGCTCGAAAGAAACTCCTTATACTCTTCGTCCGTCCTGAAAAGGGAAATCTGTTGGGGGTGGGAACATCGTCCTCGCTAATTCTCAGTAGAGGGTTTTTAATAACTGTTATAAGAAGATATTTAAAAGAAAACTATTTTTCGATTGCAGTAATTATCACTCGTCTTATGAGTCTTTTTGAAAACCGACTGTTAATAATCCAAACACCCAAACCTTTTCGAAAACGATTAGTTAATAACCCAAAATCCGAATTCATATTTTGAATTTATAAAAAGTTCAATTAAACACAGTATCTCTTAACCTTGCACTACGTGTACCAAATGAGCAATTTCATCAAACTTACCACCGATTCATCCAATCATGGCCTCCAGCCCAAATATAACCAAATCACGGCCTTCGGTCCAAATATAAACAAATCACGGCCTCCAGCCCAACACAATATCACATTATGGCCTTCGGTGCAAAATAATATGGCATCACAGCCTTTGGCCTAACACAATCAAATCACACTTCAACCACCATAATACGAACCAATAGTCACAATCACAAGTAATGTAGTTCAAACACAATCAAGAGCAATTATATCAAGTATAGCAATTAGCAGTTAAACAGAATTATTCACATAGACAAACCAAATATAATATACACACCCAAACAATGTCACAAAGATGCATATGATGCATGCCTGTACTATGGCCAATGAGCTCATCTGTCGGTTATACAGCCAAACCCGACACACCCGGTAGCTAACCCGGATATTGTCTCTCTACACGAAGGGAATCCTCAACGGTGATGTTTGATTTTGTGCGATGATGGTGAGTGGACCGGTTACAATGGGTTAGGGCTAGAGGGAAGGAAGAAGCTCAGAGCTGTGTTTTTGTTCTTTGGAGTATTTACTATTAATAATATTTTTTTTAAGTGTAAAAATAAATATTATGTTATTATTTATGGAGGGAATAAATTTTTTGTTGCTCGCTCTAAAATTTATTTGTTCTACATTTATAATAGTAGTTTTTGGATGTTCTCCGAATTTAATATTTATAAAAAATAATTTTTATATGTATCTTTTAATTTACATAATTATTTAAACAATATTATTTGAAAATTGTTATTTGATAAAAAAATATTGTAATGGTTATAAAACCTTTCTTTAAAAAAGTTAAAAAGAACAGTTTTATTTTGTTGCTATAATATAATGAAAATTTGAACTTGAACAGTAACACTGTAAAAATCACTGTCTAAGACCATCTAATAGAATAGTTTTAAAGTGTAGCAACTTCGGCAACGGTTTTTAAGTGTATCTTTTGTACAATTATTTAAACAACGTTAAAAACATGTTGCTTAAACAAATCCTTGTAACGACTATAAAACTGTTCTTTAAAATAGTCAAAAAGAATGATTCTATTTTGTTGCTATAAAATAATGAAAAATTAAACTTCAATAGTAACACCGTAGAAAACTGTTGTCTAAAATCCTCTAAGAGAACGGTTTTAAGGCGTTGCAAATTTTGGCGTTGCTAAAGCCTATATTTGTTGTAGTGATTGTCATCATTGATTCCTTGAGTTTGACATCATTTTTGACGTAACAAAGACTCGTTTAGGAAGAATAAAATTGAAAAAAAGAGTCTGTTGTCCGGTTGAGTGGTTTAGAGGTTTGACATCGTGTTATTCGTATCTCAAGGATCATCGATAACTAGGGAGGGTTACAAACTCTGAGCTACGACAAAAAAGCATAACTGGACAAAGCAAAGTATCTTTTGGGAATTTCCTTACTGGAAGGATGACTTGGTTTGCCATTGCTTAGACGTGATGCTTATTGAAAAAAAAATGTGATTGATAACTTCAAGCACACGGTCATGGATGATGATCGAGCCAAGGATAACGATAAGGCTAGGTTAGACTTAGTTGAAATTTGCAAGCGACCTGATATGGACTTAGAGGCTTGACAATAGACAATGGTCTAAGCCAAAGGCTGTGTATGCTTTAACAAAGGAATAGAGACATAATGTTTTTCTGTGGATTAGGGATTTGAGATTTTCTGTTAGTTATGCCTCTAACTTTGGTAGATGTACAAATGTCGCTAAGGGTAAGCTTACTAGGCTGAAGAGTCATGGCTAACATATTTTTTTAGAGTCGTTGCTTCCTGTTGCCTTTAGAGAACTTTCTAGTAATATCTAGAAACCTCTCACAGAGATAATTGATTTTTTTAGGTAGTTGTGTGCTACAAAATTAAAGGTTGGTGATCTTTTGATGATGGAAAAGAACTTCCCCATGATATTGTTAAGATAGAGAAGATACTATCCCTGATTTTTTTATGTGATAAAACAGTTACCAATTTATCTACCTTACGAAGCAAGAATGCGTGGGCCAGTCCAATTTAGATGGATGTATTCTTTTGAACAATTAATAATATTATTTAAAAGAAATGTGAAAAACAGATCTCGTGTTGAGGGATCCATATGCGAGGCATTTCTAGCCAAAGAGACTTCTGCATTTTGTTCCTTCTATTTTGAGCCACATGTTGAAACCCAGAGAACTAGGATTAGTAGGAACGATGATAGGGGAGAATCCTCGTCAAATGGACTAAAATACCCAATCTTTATTCAGGAAGGAAATGCGCTAAGCGCGGAAAGTGAACACTGGTTAGACTAGAACAAAGTCGAAGTCGGACATCTACATGTATTGCTAAATTGTGATCAGATTTCACCCTATGTGACATAATTTTGTTAACTTATTTAAATAACTTGTTATATGTTTCAAAGATTAATTTTACTTATTTAGATGATGAATCTCGTTGTAATACTATTTTACCATACGATATCCCAGTAAACAAATCTTGATTCTTCACTTGATAAGTTTTCACCATAGTTCAAAGAATATCTTCAGTTGAATCTGTATGACACAACAGATGCCAAACTTGTTGCACTTAGCTGAGACTCAATGAATAAAGGGATGAGCTATCCAATTTACAACATCAACGAGTGTTATAATAAAATTACTTTAACCTATGTGGCATAAATTGATTGGAGTTATGTTACTCTTAGAGCACCTAATAACAACTCATTTTCTATAAAGATACACTACAAGAAAATAAGCTTTCTGTCACGCTTTTAAAGCATGCCAAAAAGTGCAAAAAAGTGTGCCGATAGCTTTTCACCACGCTTTTTGAGCTATCGGCAAGCTTTTGAAAGGGCCACATCCGCCAGCATGCCGGTTGCTCTATGGCCACGCTTTTGAAGATCTATCGGCACACTTTTTTTTGACACGCTTTCATCTCTTGCCACGCTTAAAAAGCGTGGCCATAGGTCTTAACCTATAGGTATGCTTGAGAAGCGTACCAATAAGTGTACATATCGCCACGCTTTTGGAAGCGTGCCTAGTGGATAGTTTTGGCTACTCTTCAAAAGTGTACCGATAGGGGAAGATATGGCTATGCTTTTTAAGTGTGCCAATAGGAGAAAATATGGCGACGCTTGATAATCGTGGCTATTGATGATTACGAGAAGATACGGCTACGCTTAAAAAGCGTGCCAATAGCAAAAAATATGACTATTTAGATCAAAATACTTATGACTATACTTGTTTATGAATTTTCCTAATTAAACATTGCAAAATTAATATAATATTTTGAATCATAATTTGAATGACTAATTTAAACAATGGAATTTTTTTTATATAATTTTAAATTAACCAATCCAACATACATGAACTTTCATCACATTTGTCAAAAAAAGATAAAATTTATTAGTTGAAAAATACAACATACACTAATAGCTAAAGTGAGCCCCGTGAATCCCTTTACACCTTGAAAATGTACCAATCCGATTCAGCTGCCATTATTTGAGATGAGAAGAGGGGAAGTACATGCAACCAAAAATTAATTCAGCCTCAAAAGCCCTGATTCATCATATTAACATTTAGGGACAGCTTGGTTAGTTCCTGAGATTCATGATAAATCAAAGGATTCCTGCCCCCTCATTGATTGCATAGAGTAGCTTGTTGGACATAATTTCCTGCCAAGAACATGTGTGGTATTGTAAATCAGTACCAAAAGAAACCTCAATGAGAATGATAATGAATCATCAAATCTATATGATGAATTATACCTTGGTAGAATAAGGAGGAAGCTTCAGGTAATTAGCACATGTCATCACACTTGGCAAGTCATTATCTGCTGATTCCGAAGGCCCATTCCCATTAGACGAAGCATTGGCTACAGTTGACGAAAGCTGCACCCAGACATGTAATCATATGTTAAAAATGTACTTAGTTATTAAAAGAGAATATCATCTTAGCATATTTAGGCCACCCATTAAACTAAAGATGTAATGCGTTATTAGAGCAAAGAATCACTTGACTTTTATCACAATAAATTCAGTTAATTGCTAGCCACTACTATTTTGACAGGCAGGCAGGCAGTCAACCCATACACCACATTACAAAGAATTTTTCAATAATTTCAAGTAACTGAAAATAGCATCAATCAGGATGAGCATAAAATATAACCTTAAGTAAAAATTTTGAAATGACCAGGATGAGCATAAAAATTTGCAAAGCCGATATGTCAAAAACCTAAAATGACCAGAAGAAAAAAACAAGTGACAAGTGTTAAAATTTTGAATTCAAGTAAATTGGAAAAAGAATCCTTAATGAATTTCCAACTATAGTCCAGCTCATCTGTTTGCCTTGTTGACGTAAGCAGTAAAGCACCACCCTCTTAATTCACAAACAATATCAAGACAAGACACATAGATAAGGCTATGTACAGAAAACAACTCAAGACATGCCACCTTATTAATGCTATGTATCAGTGAACTCTTAAAGTTCAGAAATAGCAGCAGAGAAACAAAGTATTTAATCCTATATAATTTAACCCATCAAGTTCTCTTTCAGCATGTCTCGGGGATAATTAAAAAAAATTAGTAAAGGGGAAGACAAGAATAGGCCATGATTAAAATAAATAAATATAATACAATTTAATACAAGGCACTTCCTAATAACAATCAAAACTCATTTTGAGAATTTAATACCAAACATAATCTAATCAAAATTAAAACTCCTTTCTATTGATGAAGACCAGTATCTAACCTAGTTGAATCCTGCTTTAAATGCTTCCATTTGACGTGTGATCCCAATCTTGACAGTTGCATCAACCACTAAAGATATATACTCCTCCAAATTATTAATGTCAACCTGAAAATTGGCAGAAGGTTAAAACTCATTTCTATTGATGAAGACCAGTATCTAACCTGGTTAAATCCTGCTTTAAATGCTTCCATTTTATGTGTGATCCCAGTCTTGACAGTTGCATCAACCACTAAAGATATATACTCCTCCAAATTATTAATGTCAACCTGAAAATTGGCAGAAGGTTAAACTCAATTTGAAAAATATAGTATAACAGAAGCCAAAATCTTTTACTAAGAATCGGATAATTTTCTAAGAGATTTTTTTATGCTTTTCAGATCTCAAAATCTTAGAGGGAGAGGTTAAAACCATCAAATACAAGTCAATAAAAAAGAGCAAACACATAGCATATTCTTCATTGGAAACAAGAAATGCAAAAAGAGTTCAAAACCTTGATGAGAACTCACACCTGGACCTTGGTTCCTAGACCTGGAAATACTAAAATAATAGGGTGGAAATGGGTTTTTATAATCAAAAGACTACTTGATGGTTCTATACAAGAACATAAAGCTAGAAATGATTTAGAAACTTAATAATACCTTTACTTTGAAAGATCATGGTGTTTTGTCTTATTTCTTGGAATAGAGGTACAAAGGATGAAATCTGGATAGCTTCATCTCTCACAAAACCAAAATATATTAAAAATTTGTTGTCCAAGCTTGGCATGAGTAAGGCTAGTCCTATGCCTACTTCTATGATATCTTCATTGCAATTACTCTCTACTGGGTTAAAGAAGTTTGATGATCCTAAGTTCTTTTGATTAGTTTTTGGAACCCTTCAATATGTTAATATCACTATCACAAGAACTACCCACTAATCAATTCAATAAAACAGCAGAAAACATTCAATAATAATCAAATTTTCTTGATTGCAAATTAAAATAGCAACACAGCAATAGCTAATCACTAATCAATAAAACAGCAGAAAACATTCAATAATCATCCAATAATCATCTATTTTACAAATTAAACCAGCAGTACAGCAAGAGCTAATCACTAATCAATTCAATAAAAAGTTAACAGCAGAAAACATTCAATAATCATCCAATTTTCTTGATTGATTCTAAATGGAGCATTTTAAAAAAATGAAGATGGAGCACAACTAAGCACTAACCTTTGAGCAGCACTGCGAGCAGAACCACGAGACAAAGGCGAGCAGAACCACGAGACAGAGGCGAGCAGCTTTCCGAGCCGAAAGGCGAGAGGGATGACAAGCAAAACACCAAGAGGAATGGCATTCAAGGACGAACTTGGTTGCGATCTTAAGCGCGAAGGGTGGCGACGGTGAGATAGATGGTGGCGTGATGGAGGTTAGGGTTTTCTAAAACTTTCAAGGAAAAGCCATTCAAAGCAATGTCGAGGAAGACAATGACTACTGACGGTGACGGCGACGGCAAGCCCGAGGAAGACCACTATAATGAACGATGAAGATGATGATTACGGCGATGAAGGCTGGGTGCGATGAAGGCGATGAAGGCTGAGTGAGATGAAGGGCAGTGATGAAGATGACGATGATGGCGATGAAGGCTGTTGGGTGCGATGAAGCTGAACGATGAAGCTCAACGATGAACGACGAAGGAAGCTAAGGATTCGAGAGTGAAGATGAAGTGACGGCACTGTATGTTTAGAGTTTGAAAGTGAATTTTAGGGTTAAAAGTGAATTTGGTAACAATAAGAAACTAGTGTGTTGTTGTTATCATTTTTAAGGTTAAAATTTGAAAACTTAGAAAAAAAAGTTAAGTGTGGAAAAAAATAAGTGGGAAACTAAATTTTAGGGAAGGAAACTCTATCGGCACATTTTTTTACGGTGCCAAAATAAACACAGTACAGCCACGTTTTTTAAGCATGACAAAAAAAGTGTGGCCAAATTTCAAATCAATGACCACCCTCGTAAAAGCGTGCCGATTTTCCTCTATGGCTACACTTTTCAAGCGTGGCAATAAAAAAGCGTGGCCAAATTTCAAATAAGTGGGCACCCTCGTAAAAGTGTGCCAATTTCCCTCTATGGTCACGTTTTTCAAGCGTGGCAAAAAAAGCGTGGCCAAATCACAAATCAGTGGCCACCCTTGCAAAAGCGTGGCCATAGACCACTTTAGGGTACGCTTTAAAAGCGTGGCAAGAAAAAAGTGTGCCGACAAGCCTTTTTTCCTGTAGTGATACGATTAATTCATCCATATTTATGTTAACACTTATCAATTTTGGATGTTCATATATATATATATATATATATATATATATATATATACACAGAGGAAGCATTGATTGAATTTCTGAGGGCCTCAATGATTCCAATAATCAAATTAAAGCTTGGAATAGTTTTTTGTGAGCCCCTGCTATAGTTGGTCTAATGTTGATTGTAGCAACAAACATGTTATATCTCAGTAGATTCACAATCTGTATATATATTCTTTTTTTGTTCCCTTTTTTTTTATTTGGTTTTGAGTTTTGACAATGCATTAGTTGCTTCTTGCAGGAACTTGGCATCAAAAGGATTTTCTGAAACACTTTCTCCTTCAATTGCCAAATTAAAATACTTGGTTAGCTTGTATGGTGTTACTGTCATAGATTCACATTTTTTTATGAGATTTGATAATTCTGATATTGTACGAATCTAAGAATCAGACTACCATAACTTATCTCAAGTACATTAATGATTTTAATTAGCTCTTGAATTAGCAGAAAAATGATTATTTAATTTAGTGCTCTTGGCTGATTTAAGCCAGGCCTTTTAACCATCACTTTAAAAACTAAGTTGAATCACTTTTCTGCAACTATAGGGACTTCTAAAGTTACGTAATTAAAGAGTGAGCTTCTGAATTTACAAAAAAAAAAAAAAAAAGAAATCTAACTTGGTGCTTTTGGTGATTCAAGCTAGTGCTTATGAGCATCACCCTAATGATTGACTTGAACCACTAGAACATCAATTCCTTAATTATAGGTACTAAAAATGAATATTCACTAGAATTTTGTATCAGTGTTTTGCTCTTGGGTTGGGCTAAATTATATTTTAATATATTCTAATCTACATTTTCTTCTCTCTAAAAGGAGATAATGATAATAAAATTATATTTTTTGTTTTCACTTTTTTAATTGCAAAATTTTGAAAGTAGAATATACTAAAAATGGAAACAAAACCAAACAAGTATGAAGTATTTCTTGCTTCCATTTTCATTGTTTAGCTTCCTTCTTATTCACTTGCTTTAAATTTAGTTATTTTATTGCTGATAATTGTTCTAAACATGTAATGCTTTTCAGGAACAAGATTAATGCGAGTTAGAACTTTAAAGCTTTGCTGCATCAAAAAGTTAAGGGTACCCAGGTTTACTTTGCATTTACTAAATCTTGATACTATTTCATGCCTATAAAAATATTACTCAAATTGGTTTCTTAAGCTCTCAGACCAAATGGCTACTGAATATAACTCTCTTTTATATGTATCTAGCTACTTAATACTGTTATAAACATTAGATCCAGACTTGGCCTGCTTCGAGCTCACTTCTACTGTTATAAACATACATCTTTTGAATGCAACATAAACACATACACAAACCCCACCTTATAATATTAGGAACATCCGGACATACTCATATACCTTATGAAAAAAGTTTATTTATTTTTTTCAATTTATTAATTATACTAACCTCTTCTCTATTATTAATTTTTAAATTTTTGGCATCTTTCTTATATGCTATTTCTTTATATACAAAATTCACAATATTTATTATTATAAACTACAAAATAATACATATGCAAAGACAATATATATCATAAACCACGTGTTTGTCTGTCTGGTAGGAGTTTAAAACTTTAAATGGGGAAAAGTCCAAGTTGTGAATGTTGCCCTCATAAAAGGGAGGATTGCCATAACCATAACCATACATGACAAAATTAATAAATTGTTTGGGCTTGGATTCAGAATTTAATTTAATTGTTTAATTTAATTGATTATATTATTCTTCAATTTCTTGACACATAATAATTATAATTAAAGGGAGATATATGACATAGGTTAAAAAAATGAAGATGTAGTGTAAGAAAATGAGCCATATCAAAAGCAAGAACTTGAACAATTATTTGATCCTAACAATGAGTATATCCAATTAGCTACCAATTTATTAGATAGTGATGCTATTGAAGATAATGTAGCTATTAACTTGGCAAGAGATATATTTGAATGAAAATTTGTACAAAATTTTACCAAAAGTAACATTTTAAGCTTTTTAGTTATTATGTGCTTGACATTTTATCAATTTATTATGCATGCATTTGTGTGTATAAAAAGAAAACAGTGTTTGATTGGTAATTTTTTTTTTTGTGATTTTGGTAGATTTTGCAATGGTGAACTGCCTAATGATATTAGTATTTCTATTGAGGGCGTTACTTTCCATCTTCATAAGTATACTATGAATAGCTTCCTTTAATAATTGTTATTCCTTCTACTACTTTATGCTTTAAGCTCTAGTATGAGGTGTTCAATCTGCTAATTCCATGCAATTAATTGCTTAGATACTATTGGTTTAGAGTTTTATTTTGATAAATGAGATTTTAGCACCCCTCTATAATTAAAAGTATAACAAGACTCATTGATACTTACTGCTCATGCTGTACAATCTTTTTACTATGTTAATTACACCTTTTTTTTCACTTAGCTTGGTGATTAGCCATGACTATGAGAATCTTGATGATGCTGCAGTAGCAATAAATGACTACTACTAGTACCAGCTTCAGGAGTTGATGACAATAAGGCTAAGTAAGTTCTAAATTACTTTTACTCTGTTCTAAAATAGTTAATTATTAAGTACAACTGCTGAACTATGTTATAAATTTGAACTACAACTCATCCCTACTTGCTACTGCAAACCATTAAAACTGCCTGTACATAGATATATGAGGTAACACTATCTCTCTTCTCCTATTCAGTCACCTGGTCGATCTCTTTCTTATCTTAGTTTCATTTTTATCTTTTCTTATGTAAAGATAATCTCCCTTTTTTCAGTTCTCAGGTCAATTTGGGCATTATGCCAAATTTTTGCTTTAACACCCTTTTTTTTGGGAATATATATATTTTCATAATTTTTTTAGAAAAATCAAATTTTGTATCAGTTAGTTATTAGTTTATGTAAAAAAAGTCTGGTATTATATTGTTATTACTTAGTCAAATCTGATCTAATTCTAGCTATTTAATTATCTCATTTTTATTGTTTAGATTATGATCGAATAGATGTACTTTTCACTATGTTAATTGTTTGTGTTTTATTTAATAATAACTTAGGATCAATTTCATCCTTGTGTATCTATTTTCTTCTCCCTTATTGTCAAGATTGCCTCATTATTGGATTATGTTTATACTTTACATTATTACTTCATTTTTAGTTCATGGATAGTAATTTTGAAAAGAGGGCAAACTACAACTATACAAACACTTATCTGGTTATATGTTATTACTTTTGATCTAGTATTGCTTAATTTGAAATGGTGCAGGTATGAGTTTCAACGTTCACTACATACATTCTCTGTTTTAGTTCATGAATATAAAATATTCTCTAAAGGTCTTCTGGAATTGCATTCATATTTTTATTTTGAGATTTTTATATAATTAGATGATATTGAAATATTGAAGTTGTTATTTTATTTTATTTTTTAAAGAAAAACAATAATAGTTATGTAGAAGAATACCATATGAAATTATGTTTGGAACTATTGACATTGCAAATTTTTTTATATATAGAGTTGTCTTATATTGAGGAATTATGTTATAAAAGATTTAGTTTTAAAATTTTGATATTAAAAAATAAATTTTTAATTTGAGAATATGTAAATAAGATGAGATTAATGAATGATTTGAAATTAAAAATAAATAAATAATTACAGAATTTGTGGAGGTTTGAAAATCTCACAAAATAGTTTATTTTTGTTAAATTAAAAAATCAATTTGTGGGGAGTTTTAAACTGTCACAAAAGTGATTTAAAACTGCCACAAAAGTCTAATATAAAACCCCCACTAAATACACACAAAACCTCCACTAAATAAATTGTGGAGGTTTTTAAAAACCTCCCACAAAAGACCTCGTGGCACCTCAAATTTTGGGGATTTTAGGAACTCCCACAAACTATTTGATGGGGTTATAAACCTCCACAAATAAGAGAAAAAAACCTCCACAAATAAACAAAAATCTTGTAGTGAGAGATAAACAGATCTTACGTGTTACTCTAGTGCCGTCACGTGTTCAAAGTTACGACGAATTTCTAAAAAGCTTCGAACAATCTCTGAGCAGAGACAGCAACTCGCCCTGGTCATGCTGCGACGGATAGTTGAAAAGCTAGCAGCAATGCACCTCCTATAGTTGTGTCAAAGCAACTTTTAACATCTACAATACTGCAAAACACTTCAAATGTCAATATTCCATAAAAATATCATTATTTTTTCATATAAAAATTAATTTTTTCATAATTTAGTTGGATTGGAAATGGAGTTTTTTGTATTTTTTTTTTTAAATTGTCGAGCGCTGAATATATATACAAAGTGTGTGGAAAATGTGTGGTAAAATATAACACAATTCAATTTAAATTTATGTATTTATTTTTTTCTAAAATGACGATAAGGAGAGATTTTTGTTTTTTGGAGATATTTAATTTCTCCGATATGACTACCCTGAGAGTTGAGTTGTGTGGGTACGAATCAGTCCGGCTCGCACTACTCTAATATGGGGGCAAACAAAGTATTGCATGAATGATATGTTTGTCTCTGCGTTATTGTGTTGTATACCAATTAGTGGATTAGAGTTATATTGCCATCATAGTGGACATAATGAAAGTGCAAAGTACAAAGTACAAAGCGTGCAAGAACAAGTACCCGACAACATTGCAAGAACAAGTACCCGATAACATTGAGGGTATTCATAATCATCATTACGTATATAATAATCATTTATATATTTTTATTGGACTTTAAAACTTATAGTTAAATAATTGGATTTTTTATTTTAATAAATAAAATAATTATAATAATTACTAAAATAAATAATTTAAAAAATATTTACCAAAATAAATATCCCCCTCTTATCTTGTTTACACTGTAAACGAAGTAATTTCGCATGTAACTCGTTTACAGTGTAAACGAGATAAGACCCGTTTGGCTGATACATGTATATCTCATTTACAAGGCCTGTCGACGCCTATAATATATGTCGTTCACAGCGTGATTCTGGGCCCTAGTTTCACCTAGTCAACCACTTTCTCCTCTCTATTATCCCTTTCTGACCATATTTTTTACTGTTACTGCGATGGCGTGCTAGGCGGGGAACAACGGAGACATCAACAGGTTGAACGAGACGTCGCATTACGCGGGGGCAGCCGACTTTGAGGTTAGTTTTGTTTTGTTTAATTATGTGCAATGCCATATGAATTTTTATTTTTGTATGTGACCATGGTTAGGGTAGTCGCAAAGAACTAGAACATAATTTGTAGCTTTAGCAGTAGGTCTCTAGTAGAAATTTAGAACTCTATTTACTTGTGAAAGGTTGTTACGACATAAATATTAGTTTGGAACTGTGTTTTACTTGTGCTAGATTGCTACTATTTATAACGTTCTAGTTAGGTTTTGTTTAGTATGTAATATGTAATTTAAAAATATGTGTAAGTTAGAAGCATAGAAATATGTTCTTAAGTAGAAGTAGATGTAAGTTAGAAAGAAATATGTATTTAACTTTAATGTTGTTATATATCATATTAAGTTCATCTAATTACAAAACTAAAAAGAAGTGTAAGAATTCAATAAACCAAATATTTAAAATTATTTCTTTAAAAAGCTTAATCTTTTTTTATTCTTCAGAGGCCTCGCCTTCTATTGCCCTTGCGAGTGAGTCATACCCTTCCTCCACCCGATGCCATCGTCCCGTATCTGGCTGAGGCTGGATTCGGCGACACGGTGCCCCTCAGAGATTTCACTTTTGACAATTCCTTGATTTCGGCATTCGTAGAATGATAGGGTCCGGAGACGCACACGTTTCATCTCCCGTGGGTGAGGTTACTATCACCCTGTAGGACGTGGCGTACCACCTAGACCTGCGCGCACACGGGGCCCAAGTTGGGGGTGCCTCCGTGACTTCGGTAGGTGGTACCACACAGAGAACTGTGCGAACCACCAACCCTCTGAACCTCCCTAACACAACAAAAGAGTATTGGTTCAGCTATATCTCAAAACTACTTTATATTTTGCGTAGAAGTACTGAAAAGCACAATTAAAGTTGAAATTACCAATATCCGAGGTTCAGCCTAAGGGCCACACAGAGGCTCCGTGGACACCCATTCGTAGCTTGCTGGCACTGCACATGGTACTTTACTCGGTCCGATTTGATTACCCGGTACTTTACACTCCTGCGAATACTGTAATTCTTCACACCTTACAGCACTGCGTCTCGGCATTTGAACCTGTGGCCAACCGAAACTCTACCCCACCGTCCAGCTTGTAATCCTCTTACCCGTGTTAGAAAACGGAATCCTCTCATTAATGGCGTCCAGATCCAGACTATGATAGTGACTTGGCACTGCCGATAGCGCCGGAATTGGGTAAGGTGGAGGCAAGACATGGCGCGCCTCATTCGGGGCGAGCATCTCGGGTACAAACTCCTCATCATCGCCCCCTTCGGAAGAATCACTGTCAGCACTATCTACCACGTATTCTTTGTCTGACTCATCGTCACCCTCATCCGCCTCGTCAACTGGAACGACAATATGGATCGGTGGTGGTGTAAGAGGTCGGTCGTCCTGGACATAGGTCGAGTGTACAGAACTACAACGACCAATATCTCTAACTTCGGCGGAAAGCTCCATCACCTATTCCGCCATGATCCTCCCATGGATGTCGAATATGAGTTGAACATGCTCGTCCCCTAGAAGCCGAAAGAGTCGAAACCGGAAAACTCCATTATCCATGGGTGCTAGCAACCTATACCCCACCCTTCCGACCTCCCTCGCTTCTATACCACCGAGGTTGTTCAGTATCAAACTCTTCAACTCCGACAACGTACTTACATGCTGAGTGCGAAATAGTAACGAATTCTCACACTTAAATGTCACCACTTTGTCGCTATTTCTCATACGATAATCGGGATAAACACACATAACTGTATACGTTGTTGCTGTTACTAGCCATCATTGCGTTATTTTTGTGAGAAAAACAAGACAGAAAAAGATATGAAATGTGTGTGGAGGATGCCAAAGGTTGCACATCCTTTTATAACAGCTGAAAATTTGTCCTCTTGTATCTCGTTTACAGTGTACACGAGATATCTTTGCATGTATCTTGTTTACAGTGTAAACGAGATGCGTATATCTCGTTTACACTGTAAACGAGATAAAAGAGGGGTATTTATTTCGGGTAATATTTTTTAAATTATTTATTTCGGTAATTATTATAATTATTTGATTTATTCAAATAAAAAATCCTTAAATAATTTTAGAACTTCTATAAACAAAAAAAAGGATTTGATCCTTGTTTCTTTTGAAAGAATTGTCATAATGCAAAAATATACTTCTGCAGATTAAATCATGCTAGAAATATTAAAAAGTAAACTTGCATATGCAGTATCTTGTATGTATGCAACTACATCTGATGCAAAAGAAAGGCAAAACATGAGGGATTATCATACACTCAATTTAGTGTTGGTTAGGTTTCCTAGACCGGATTTGATTTGGATTTTTTCGATGTTATTTGGATGTTTTATTTTTTATGTAATTTGGATATTTTTTTATATAATTTTGATATTTTGTTGGTATATTGGTGCACGAAATTGTGATCATCAATGGCGCCAACAACTTGGTGTGGCACACTTGTAATCTCAACTCTTTTATCACAACTCCACATAACTAACCAGCAAGTGCACTGGGTCGTCCAAGTAATAAACCTTACGTGAGTAAGGGTCGATCCAACGGAGATTGTCGGCTTGAAGCAAGCTATGGTCATCTTGTAAATCTCAGTCAGGCGGATTCAAATGGTTATGGAGTTTAAGGTGATGAAAATAAACATAAAATAAAGATAGAGATACTTATGTAATTCATTGGTGGATTTCAGATAAGCGTATGAAGATGCTTTGTTCCCCTTGAACCTCTGCTTTCCTATTGCCTTCTTCCAATCATTCATACTCCTTTCCATGGCAAGCTTTATGTTGGGCATCACTGTTGTCAATGGCTACATCCCGTCCTCTCAGTGAAAATGGTCCTGATGCTCTGTCACAACATCGGCTAATCAGCTGTCGGTTCTCGATCATGTCGGAATAGGATCCATTGATCCTTTTGCGTCTGTCACACGCCCCACAATCGCGAGTTTGAAGCTCGTCACAGTCATCCCTTCCCAGATCCTACTCGGAATACCACAGACAAGGTTTAGACTTTCCGGATCTCAGGAATGGCTGCCAATAATTCTAGCCTATACCACGAAGGTTCCAATCTTAGATTAGAAACCCAAGAGATACTCATTCAAGCCATTGCTAGTAGAACAGAGGTGGTTGTCAGGCACATGTTCATAGGTGAGAATGATGATGAGTGTCACGGATCATCACATTCATCAAGTTGAAGAACGAATGAATATCTTGGAGAAGAAATAGACTTGAGTTGAATAGAAAAACAATAGTACTTTGTATTAATTCATGAAGAATAGCAGAGCTCCACACCTTAATCTATGGTGTGTAGAAACTCCACCGTTGAAAATACATAAGAACAAAGTCTAGGCATGGCCGAATGGCCAGCCTCAAAGGTCTAAGGACTAAACGTCCCAAGATGTGTGTCTAAGTAAAAGGTCCTATTTATAGAGAACTAGTAGCCTAGGGTTACAGAAATAAGTAATTAATGCAGAAATCTTCTTCCGGGCCCACTTGGTGTGTGCTTGGGCTGACCATTGAAGCTTCCATGTGTAGAGATTTTTCTTGGAGTTAAACGCCAGCTTTTGTACCAGTTTGGGCGTTTAACTCCAGCTTTTGTGCCAGTTTTGGAGTTAAACGCCAGAATTCTTGAGCTGATTTGGAACGCCGATTTGGGCCATCAAATCTCGGGCAAAGTATGGAATATTATATATTGCTGGAAAGCCCAGAATGTCTACTTTCCAACGCAATTGAGAGTGCACCAATTGGGCTTCTGTAGCTCCAGAAAATTCACTTTGAGTGCAGGGAGGCCAGAATCCAACAGCATCTGCAGTCCTTTTTCAGCCTCTGAATCAGATTTTTGCTCAGGTCCCTCAATTTCAGCCAGAAAATACCTGAAATCACAGAAAAACACACAAACTCATAGTAAAGTCCAGAAGAGTGATTTTTATTTAAAAACTAATAAAAATATAATAAAAACTAATTAAAATATACTAAAAACATACTAAAAACAATGCCAAAAAAGCGTATAAATTATCCGCTCATCACAACACCAAACTTAAGTTGTTGCTTGTCCCCAAGCAACTGAAAATCATATAGGATAAAAAGAGGAGAATATACAATGAATTCCAAAAATATCTATGAAGATCAGTATTAATTAGATGAGCGGGGCTTTTAGCTTTTTGCCTCTGAACAGTTTTGGCATCTCACTTTATCCTTTGAAGTTCAGAATGATTGGCTTCTATAGGAACTCAGAATCCAAATAGTGTTATTGATTCTCCTAGTTAAGTATGTTGATTCTTGAACACAGCTACTTTATGAGTCTTGGCCGTGGCCCTAAGCACTTTGTTTTCCAGTATTACCACCGGATACATAAATGCCACAGACACATAACTGGGTGAACCTTTGTAGATTGTGACTCAGCTTTGCTAGAGTCCCCAATTAGAGGTGTCCAGGGTTATTAAGCACACTCTTCTTTTTGCTTTGGACCTCGACTTTAACCGCTCAGTCTCAAGTTTTCACTTGACACCTTCACGCCACAAGCACATGGTTAGGGACAGCTTGGTTTAGCCGCTTAGGCCAGGATTTTATTCCTGTGGGCCCTCCTATCCACTGATGCTCAAAGCCTTGGATCCTTATCACCCTTGCCTTTTGGTTTAAAGGGGTATTGGCTTTTTCTGCTTGCTTTTCTTTTCTTTTTCTTTTTTTTTGCCTCTTTTTTTTTGCAAGCTTTTCACTGCTTTTTCTTGCTTCAAGAATCAATTTTATGATTTTTCAGATCATCAGATAACATTTCTCCTTTTCCTTTCATTCTTTCAAGAGCCAACAATTTTAACATTCATAAACAATCAAATTCAAAAATATGCACTGTTCAAGCATTCATTCAGAAAGACAATAGTATTGCCGCCACATCAAAATAATTAAACTGTTTTAAAATTTGAAATTCATGCACTTCTTTTTCTTTTTCAATTAAAAACATTTTTCATTTAAGAAAGGTGATGGATTCATTTTCATAGCTTTAAGGCATAGACACTAATGATCATGTAATAAAGACACAAACATAGATAAACATAAAGCATAATTTTCGAAAAACAGGAAAATAAAGAACAAGGAAGTTAAAGAACGGGTCCACCTTAGTGATAGCAGCTCGTTCTTCCTCTTGAAGATCTTATGGAGTGCTTGAGCTCCTCAATGTCTCTTCCTTACCTTTGTTGCTCCTCTCTCATGGTTCTTTGATCTTCTCTAATTTCATGGATGAGGATGGAATGCTCTTGGTGCTCCACCCTTAGTTGTCCCATGTTGGAACTTAATTCTCCTAGGGAGGTGTTGATTTGCTCCCAATAGTTTTGTGGAGGAAGATGCATCCCTTAAGGCATCTCAGAGATTTCATGATGAGGAATTTCCTCATGCTCTTGATGAGGTTCTCTTGTTTTCTCCATCCTTTTCTTAGTGATGGGTTTGTCTTCATCAATGAGAATGTCTCCCTTTATGTCAATTCCAACCAAATTGCAAAGGTGACAAATGAGATGAGGGAAGGCTAACCTTGCCAAAGGAGAGGACTTGTCTGCCACCTTGTAGAGTTCTTGGGATATAACCTCATGAACTTCCACTTCCTCTCCAATCATGATGCTATGTATCATGATAGCCCGATCTATAGTAGCTTCGGACCGGTTGCTAGTGGGAATGATTGAGCGTTGGATGAACTCCAACCATCCCCTAGCCACGGGCTTGAGGTCATGCCTTCTTAGTTGAACCGGCTTCCCTCTTGAATCTCTCTTCCATTGAGCGTCCTCTTCACATATGTCCATGAGGACTTGGTCCAACCTTTGATCAAAGTTGACCCTTCTTGTGTATGGGTGTGCATCTCCTTGCATCATAGGCAAATTGAATGCCAACCTTACATTTTCCGGACTAAAGTCCAAGTATTTCCCTCGGATCATTGTAAGCCAATTCTTAGGGTCCGGGTTCACACTTTGATCATGGTTCTTGGTGATCCATGCATTGGCATAGAACTCTTGAACCATTAAGATTCCGACTTGTTGAATGGGGTTGGTGAGAACTTCCCAACCTCTTCTTCGGATCTCATG